>NW_025999982.1:14988449-15031610 GCF_001458135.2 Marmota marmota marmota
GAGGGGAGGGGAGGGGGGATAGTAGAGGATAGGAAAGGTAGCAGAACATGACAGTCACTAGTATGGCAATATGTAAATCAATGGATGTGTAATTGATGTGATTCTGCAATCTGTATATGGGCTAAAAATGGGAGTTCATAACCCACTTGAAGCAAAGTGTGAAAGATGATATATCAAGAACTATGTAATGTTTTGAACAACCAACAATAAAAAAAAAAAAAGAATTGCTGATGCAAAACAGCAATGATGTCCACCACACCCTCAAACAGCAATTTTAGAAATGAGCTGACAGCTATTGCTCATCCAGAATGGAAAATAAGGATAAACCCCAGGGAGACATCAGAAGTGTCTTATGTACCATCCTAAGGAATGTGAAATAGTTGCCAATGAAAATACTGAAATCTACCTGATGAAATGTATCTGTTAGAAGTTCTCTGGTAGCAATGTGAGGAATGGTCTGAATTGCATGTGTGTATTGCGAGGGCAATGCTAGAATTTTATAATAATAATGCTAATTGGAAGATGGATCTCAATAGATACCAGGGTTGAGATATAATCCCTAAATTAACCAAGAGAAGAGAAAATGAGTTAATAAAGGGATGTTTAAAGGGTACAACAGGGCTGGGGTTGTGGCTCAGTGGTAGAGAGCTTGTCTAAGACGCTTCAGTCACTGAGTTTGATCCCCAGCACCACATAAAAAAATTAAATAAACAAAATAAAGGTTTGTGTCCACCTACAATTAAAAATATTTTAAAAAAACTGTACAACAGACAAAATCCAGTGACTGAATGTGAGAAAAGGAATAAAACAGGGAGAAGCAGAAAAAAGACTCCATGGCTATTGTTCAGGAAGTTGAAATGATAGTGAAAGTCACCAAACGGAAGATACATTTATGTAGGATTATGGGACCTGGAATTAAGCTCTCTATCTTGAGTTTCAGGTATCTAAAAAGGCACGAAGGTGGAGATACTAACAAATAAGTAAAATAATAGACAGTTTGACTAAGACATAGGCTAGAAATTGATATTCTTTGCTTGACCAAACTTCAGTCAGGCTTCTGGATCTTCTCCTAGGCCCATCTCTACACTTTTTTGGTAACAGTTTTAGCAAAAAAAACATGCTAAGACAATTTAGCAAGGACTCTTTACTTTTGATATCTAAGTGGGATTCTTATCCCCGATCATGCCCCAGGTGATGTCTGATCCCCTTGGCCTACCTTCAGCAAGAGTCTCCTTACCCCTAATGTTTTCTCTCAGTAATTTTCCATCAGCTGATCTCCACCCCGCTCCTTGGTTACAAATTCCCACTTTTCCTTGGTATATTCAGAATGAAGCCAGAACACTCTCTCCCACTGCAAAAATCTCTATATCTATCACAATAATCTCCTCTTGAAAATAATTGTCTTTACCACTTTTAAGTGTGTCATGAATAATTTTTTCTTTGACAGTTATTGTGCTATGATTGGAATAAGATTAGATGTATTATTAGACTCTCAGAGCGGAGCTCTCACTCAGGACTCTTTAAGTGCAAATCTTTGAAATCTTGGCATTCACTACTAAATGATCCCTTTGGAATTCACCTGTTGAGGATGGAAAGGGCAGATGTGATTCTTCAGGAATGGGTATACTCGTTGAAGCTGGATGTAGAGTCCTGAGTTTCTTTTGAAAGATATCTCCTGAAAGATCTTTCTGGCTCTTTGTTCTGAGTGGAAATTATTCCCTGAGTCTCTGGGGTGGAAATCTCTTCTCCCCAGATCTTCCCTGAGTAAGTATTATTCCATGACACCCTGGGCTGGGACTTATTCTTTCTGGCTCTCTGAGGTCTCTTTGTTCTCTATTTGATTCTGCTTGGCTCCTGGGGACTTCTCAGCCAACCAAATCTTCTCTTCTTGAACCCTTGATAATTATATCCTCTGCCAGCTCTGTCCTTCTTGTTGGCACGATTTTTGCTGACAGTAATTTGGAACTTCAACATCTCTTTGGGAAGCTTAAGATCTTCCTGAACTTGCTCCTCAAAGACCTCCCCCTTTCAATCATCAGCCATCCTCCTTTCTCCTCTTACCACGTTTAATATGGTTTAATATGTCCCTCTCACACCCTATCTCCTCTGTCCTTTAGTCCACTCCAGAAGACCTTTCACTGCAGTCCCTTAAAAACCACCACTTGAGGCCGAAAGACAAAAAGGCTAATTGGGAACGTGGTGTTTTATCTACTTGGACAGGCTTTGGAGACAACCAGACAGCTGCTGGACAACATCCTCAATCTAAAAGACAGTCCACAATCTCTACAGGATTACTTTACATATCAGGTCAAAAGAGAATCTTAAGTCTTCTCCACAAACAGTGATATAAAAAGCTTTAGCTCTTATTGGGTAGGTAAGCTCAACTTGTGTCATTTTTATCAGCAAAACAATTCATGTAAAAATATAAAGAGGTGAAGAGATGAGATAAAATGCAACTATTTTATATAAACCTGAGAGTTTTGTATTGTCGTACATTAGCAACTCTTGCCTAAATATTCCAAATGAATGCTGTATGGTATTTGTTCACATCTATCTACATGTTTATGCATGCTTATTTGCGTGTATGCATACATAAGTATGTAGTATTTTTACACATCTAGATAGTATTAACAAATTAATTTATGAAGTCTCTTACAGGAGTTCTCAGAGGTAGATGAATGCTTACATAAATTAAATATCCCTAAAACTCCCAGAAAGAGAATAACCCAAATGTTTCTCAGATTTGTGTAACTCAATTAAATGTTTGATAAATAACAGTAATTTAATATCGTTGATTTAATAAAAACAAGTAAGCTTTCTGAGTTGTTAGTAGTAATTACAGTATTAACATATATTTTTATTCTGCTTGTATTTACTAGTCAAATAAGGTTAAACATAGATAACAGGGAAATAACTTACAATGGTTCAAATTGTTTAATTTCATACTGTTTGCCTGAAAACAGTTCCCAAAATCTTTCTGATAATTTGTGTAAGGTCCTTGCCTAGCATCTGGACGGCCATCTTAAGTGATGGCTGCCATTTTGAGATAAAAATTCACTTTCCTGACCAAGGCCTTTCTGAGAAAGGCTCACCACTCCTTCATACCAACCTCACCTTAACCACCTGCATTAGGACCCACCCAGCTCTAATCTCTGAGCCTGCCCCATAAAAGTCCAGAACCTCAAGCCTATTTTGCCTCTCTCTGGCTACAGAGAGATGTGCCTGTATTTGTCAGCTCTGTCAAATAAACTCTCCTGTGTATCTCTGCCTGGTCTCCGTCTTTCATTTCTCGCTTGCCTGTCTCCTGGTTCCTTGCTTTCCTTTCAATTTGTGCCCTTGGAGTTATACTAAGTTAAGTAATAGATACTCACTAAAATATGGATCATTTCTAAACAAGATAATCTCCTAAAATGCTCATTCCTGAATTTAAGTTTAAGGATATCATTCCTTTGGAATCTTGTTTTATATGGTATAGAGAAGCTTAATATGTTTTGATCTGTAATAAACATGAGAAATTGTAGTATGAGGAAGTATATGCCTATAAAAATGTGAGGTGTTATATTTATAAAATCTGCTTGTCTGCTACAGAATCCTGGTATGTGACAGACAAGTCAAGATTGTCTACTTCCTAATTTTTTTCTCAATATATAGAATTGAAACTGCCAGGAACAATAAGGGCGAAGGAAAACAACTGTTTGAAAAGTAGACAGGAAAAGTAGGATGTATTTTTGATTAGAAAATTTATGAGATATGAAGGATAATGTTTTTGTTAAGTTTAAAAGAAAATAATTTCTCCTAAAGTAGAATGACTGGTTGTTCCAGAACAAGAAAGAGAAAAAAATATAGGACAAAACCTGAATGAACATAAGAAAATTGTAGAACATAGTATAGAAAAGGAATCTTAGAAAAGGGCTTTTATGTGTGGTCAAGCTGGCAAAAACTCAAATAGATTTATTTATAAGTTTATAAAGAGAGGGACAATGTCAAAAGTACACCAGGGCAAAGCCAGAATTTTTCTTGGATTATCTTTTGATTGTTAATAAAAAAACTGCAAGGCTTTTTCTTTGCCTTTTAAGTAATCCTCCTGGGAAACAAAGATTATGGGTCTTTTCAACACGGTTTTCTGTGCTTTCTGATAAACTGTATCATGTTCTTACTTACTTCAGAGTGCCAGAGAATTGCTTCATAGTGACTTGGGATCCTATTCAAAGAAGGGTTTGGATCTTTTGCCATTTTTTTCCCCAAATCAAATTCTAAATAAAGTCTTTTGACCCCAAACTCACTTTGAAATTTCTCAGATAACCCTGAATTTTTTTTCTGGAAAATCTCAAAGGACTTTTTTTTTTTTAAAATCTAGAAAAAAGAGACATGTTAAAAAATAATTTTGTTTACCTGATACGCTAATTCCCATGGGAGGTATTGTCAGAAGTGACTTGAGACCTTCTTTGTATTATTTTTTTAATATTTATTTTTCAGTTGTAGTTGGACACAATATCTTTATTTTATTTATTTTTATGTGGTGCTGAGGATCGAACCCAGAGCCTCACACGTGCTAGGTGAGTGCTCTACCACTGAGCCATAGCCCCAACCCTGAATTACTTTTTGTATATGTTATTGACGTAAGTGTTGCAGAAGTTGTAAGAAATATCAAGAAATTTGATATGTCCTGGTATAATTTTACCAGTAATAGTTCTAGTTATAATTTTAAACATTATATGCCACAGAAATAATGAAATTTCCTTATCAGATAAATTCATTAGATCTGGAATGTCAACCATTTTAGTCTTTCATCAACAAAGATAATTTTTGACTTTGTTTCTTCTGTAGAAGAATTTGCTGTCAACTCTAGGCAAAATGTTTCATTTTCAAAGGGATTCATGGAATAGACTGAAAGGTAACCTGAAATACAAACATCTGATAACTTCGAGATCATACATTGGACTGAGTGAGAATTTCCAGAACCCCTGTAAAAAAATGATGGGTTCATAAAATTACTGGCCTACATTTAAGCAAAACAATAACTGATTTTAAGGGACTGAATTAACGGATGTAAGTGGTTACAAGTTTTAGGGTTTTTCTGCTAGGAACTTTGCTGGTTCTTTTTTATTTTCCAACTTAAAGAAACCTTTTCTTTTCTCTTACATTTCTTATACATTATGGAAATCTGGTAAAGAATATCTTTATGAACAAGATAAAACAATTACTTTTTCTCCTCACCTAATTCCCTCTGGAATTGAGAAGTGCTTACTGAGAGCTTTTATTTTCATTCCTATATAGTTTGTTTAAATGAATTCAATAATAATCTATTATCCATATAACAGGATGTAATTGAAAACCTTGATTACATTGCCAAGGTTTTACTGGAATGTTGTATTTTAAAATGATGCATAAAATCAAAACATGACCACTTTAAAAGAACTAAGCAGCCAATGCTCACAAAGACCCTTTTAAAAAAACCAGCTGGGGGCCGGGGGCTGGGGCTACAGCTCAGTGGCAGAATGCTTGCCTAGCGTGCATGAGGCCCTGGGTTCGATCCAGGGCCTCATAAAAATTAAAACAAAACACATAAAAATACCACACAAAAATTAAAACAAAACAAACACAAATAAAATAAAGACATTCTGTCCATCTACAACTACAAAGAAAAAAAAATTAAAAACAGCCTAATATTTGGCTTACAGGATTACAGACATTCTAGGTGCATACAGAAGATCAATCCCTGGCAAGCCCAGGAACCTAAGGGTATTTGGGAGATCTCAAGAAGATAAAATTCACCACAATCTATAGGAAGTCTGGTGATAAATTCCTGGCTTGGCTTCTTACTTTTGATAGGCTTTTAAAAAGTCCAATTTGAGATTGTTTATGAAAAGTTCCAACATATAAAACTTAAAAACAAAACAAACAAACAAACAAACAAACAAACAAAAAACAGGGCCCATGTAGTCAGTGATCTTTTGTGCTACACTTATATAAATAATCAGACCATATTTAATAAGATTACTTATTTGCAAATAAGTAAGTTTTAGTATAATTCTATTTGAAAGAAATGGGGTGACTATAGAGGGAAAAATTATGTTTTGATGGAAAACTGTAGGACACCTTGTCATTGTGAAATTCTAGGCCTGTTTATTGTCTTTAAGTTTTTGTTATTTCTCTGAAAACTAGAGGAGATCTTACATTCTAACTCCCTACAATATCTGGCTGCAACTCTCAAAACAAACATTTCCAGTTTTTCATCTCTTACCTTTCTGACATGGCATTGCTAAAGAATAAAATTTCTCTTTTCCCAAAGCCTCATAAACTGAAGTTGGACAACTTGATATGAATGTTGAGGACATCTTCACTGCAAATCATACACATGCCTACTACTGTGTAGGATACTAAGAATATTCACCAAAATAACCAGTGATGTCATCAAAGACATTTAAACTGCAAACGAGAACACTTCTCAGATTATTACTGCTATTCCTACTCTGCCACCTAATGATGAAAAAATCTCAACTGATTGCCCTCTGGACTCTTATCTGGATTTCTAACTATTAATCTTTGGTTTTCTTTTTTTTTTTCATAACAATTCATTCAATTTCTTCACCAAATGCCTGATGGCTCACACCATCAAGCAAACATCAAATATCCTCTACTTACAAGTCACAGTGGATGATTCAGTTGGTCCCTAATGAACAAATAAAAGGTGACAAAAATCATAAAATGTATCACAGTGTTTAAGAAGAAAAAAATGGCAAAGATTCTTTGCTTGAACAAACTTTAATCAGGTTCTTGAAACTTCTTTCTAGACACACCTGCGTTCTTCCCTATAAAATCCAGTTTTAGTAGGAAACCTGAAAAGACAATTGAGCAGGAACCTCCCACCCTTGATATCTAATTGTGTTTCTCTTCCTTCACCACCCCCTTAGTGATGTTTAACAACCTAGCCTATGTTCAGCAAGAATCCAGGTAGGCCAGTTTAGGCAGAATTCCCCCTAACTCCTCACATTAATTACGTCTTAGTAATTTTTCATTCATTGACCCCCATCCTACTTCTTGGGTATAATTCCTCAGTTCTTCTTGTTCTGTTCACAATTAGCAAATCTCTCTCCTCCATGGTAACATACAACACCAATGTTCTCTATGCACATGATAGACCCACTTCAATCAGTCTCCTTACTGTCTCTAACAAGTCTCATAAATAATCTCTTCTTTAAGAACATAAAATCTATAGCAGTATTAGCTTCCCAAAATGGCTAAGGCCACATCTGTCCAGGGAAATGAATTATATGAGAAAATTGGAAGCAGTGGAAAGAGTCCACAGGAATTAGGAAAATAATTTCTGAAAAATTTATAAAAATGAAAATAATGCTGCAGAATAGCAACATCTCATGCAAAGGCCACATCAATGAAATATTTCACCAATAAATATATTAAAGGAGGAATTATGATGAATATCAACCTATTTACTGACATTTGCCTAGCTATCTCAGAATAATTTTTCTGTAGGATAATTTTTCTGTAGGACATGGGCTTAAAATGTGCTCAAATTTTCTAATTCATTAAAAGGAAAGTAATTCAGATCCAAAGAATTGTCTTCATCTGGAACTTTTTTTCAGTGCTTTAATAGGGAATTCCCACCAGTCAAGTTGAAGATGAAGGATTTGCCTTTTAATGAGAAATTTGAATTTCATTAAAATGATGTACCCTTGTCCTTGACTTGGTTATTCTCCACAGAAGCAGGGACTTCTTTGGACCATGTGCTTTGCATATAGTAATGACAGATTCCAGAAAACTTATCTCAGACATTTAAAAACAGCTAAAAGAATGGGAAAAAAATACTCTTCTGTGCTGGGTAAAACATAAAGAAAATCTTTAGAGGTGACCCCACAGCTTTCCTCTTTCACAGACAGGCATCTGTAACAATGGAGCTAGTCATGAAAAGAGTGCTGTTTTTAGATTAGGTTATTGAATATGCTAGAAATTATTTGTAAAGGGCAATTTCATTATTCAGTATTCAGGGCCACAAGAATCAGTAGTGCATTTTAAGAAGTGGTAGTGGTGTGTGTGTGTGTGTGTGTGTGAATGTTTCCAAAGTTCTAACTTAATTTTACATACCAATATTTTTAGTAGACAGACTCAAACTTCATTAATAAGGAATCAAGAAAATGAGCCCCTATTTATGAAATAGCATGTAGCATTAAGAATAATTTTGACAACTTAATACATTTGCCTGTTACAATAAAGTGAGCAGATTTTCAAGATGGATTAATATGGCCATAAAAAAATCTGTATTTCTAAGAAAACATCCCAAAATGGCTAAGATAAATCAGTTAATTTGTAATAGAAGTTTTTATCAGTAGAAAACAAAAAGTCAGAACTGACATAAAAATTTTCAAAAACCTTAAGCTTGAAAAAATTTCTCTCCTTTGAAGTTTTGTAATATTTTCTGTATCACTACTGACTTTGTAATTATTGTGTGGTATTTTCATTATTTTTGTTTCTTCTCTACTGGAAATTCCTTTAAGGCAGGATAAATGTTTCATTTTTTTTTTTTTTTTTTGCTTTGCAATCACGTACCATAAAGCTTCTTCTCAAAAAATCATTTATGGAACAAAGTATACACCTCACCAGCAAAAAATCTTTTCTTCCTGTGTCATGTCTTTTCTGAACAGAGAGGGCAAGGTTATGTATGATTCATAGAAAAACCAATTGGTATTCTAATCTACATATGCAAATTTTAAGTTTGAAATGCAGCCACTACAATAAATCATCTCTCTCAGGGTTACGAAGATTAACCTCCTTCTGATATTATGGAAATCCCATTTACCTGAAATGTGTGGATCTAGAATGTTGTAATTAAGGGAATTAGCTGCATTGTTTTTGTGTGAGTTAGTGATTTTAGGAAATGAAGATGGAGAAGCCTAAGGGCCTCTGATGCTTTGTACTCTTTCCATCCTTTCCAGTAATCTTTGGAACTAAATGTTTTTTTCTCTCTCTGACTTCCAGGACCAATGTCAGCATTTCTCAACTGCAGAAATGAATGTCTCCAGGGGTGCTGCTTGGGTCACCCAAAGAGACACAGGCCTCCACCTTTGCCTCTGTGGACTCAGTGGAGTTTGCATGCTTCCATTGCAAGCACCACCCCAGGCCAAATGTCTGCCCTTTTCATAGTGCCCAGGAAGAAGTAAGAAATAGTCCACTCAATGAAAACTCTAGATGTGTGGAGACTTGTAACAACAGGTAGAGAAGGGCAAAGCATGAACTGCAGGCTGATGGATGGGATTCAGGCAATTAATATCTTTCTCTTAACGTCAAAATGGTAATTAGACCAGCCCAAGTATATTTATATGGTTTCTGTTTTCTCTTAAACATCTTTTCCACTGATTTCTTTAACTTCACACTCAAACTCTTATTTGGCCTAAAACTTTTAATATTAGGTGCTACTCTAATGTGTTAGATAACAAGGTATACAGTGGGGGGACAGTCCCTGGAAAATCACCCCTAAGAATATTAATTATGGAGGGAAATGATTAATTTGAGTGCTATTTATTTCTCTCTAGCAAAGCAGTCCAGAAACCTCTGTTACTTTTAAAAGCACAGACCAAGACACTGAATTAACCACCCATTAAATAAACAGGTTTTAAAAAGTCAAACATAAGGCAGCTCCTGAAGCATTACGGAAACTATGTATTTTACGGAACCCCAGGACACTGGACACTGGAGGAAAAAAGGAGCTTGAGTATATTGCACAGTTCCGACTACTATTAGCTGTGCTATTTCCTTTATTTAACAAATGCATGATGTATACATGCACATGCATGTGCACACGTATACACAAAAATAGAGCAATTTCAGGTACTCATAGCCTGAATGGCAGGTTTTAAAAATTCAGGTTTAGATCTCCATGATGGCACATCTGGATAAAAGATGTCTAAAGACAATCATGACTAGTTGAGTACTTGTGGTTGCCAAATAGAGTCTGGAAGATGGGACTTTGGGGTATGGGCCTTACCACAAGGATTAGAATTAGGGGCTGGATATCAATGTAAGTGGTTGGCCACTACTGCACTCTTCTAATTTCCTTGGAAAAACTACAGATTATCTAAGGACGTTTTGATTAATATTTTATAGAACACATCTGATGCTGGGAAATCATTAGAAATATTAATGTTTTAGGATCTCAGAGATTTATAGCATTATTAATATTTGAACAGAGGTTGGAAATTTTATGCATATATTTAAGTAGTGTAACTGGGAGGGTGCTGATGTAGGAGAGGGTGTTCTGGTACCCCTGTGTCCTGTTCCATTACTGTTCCTTTTACTTCCAAGCTGTGACCTACTGTAGCTTCCCCAAGTCTGTCAGCAGCTCCTTCACCCAAGACCTAATCACTACAGGCTCCACCTCTTATCAGGATAAACTCTTTCCAGTCAGTAAAAATTTGGGTTTTCACTTTTTAATCATCTCCCTTCCCAGTGATTAAGAGATAAAATATTTGAAGAAGTAATCTAACGTGTTGCTAGTTAGAGGTATATGGGTATGAGCCACCTTACCAGGAACAGAAAGAACCTTCCTTTCCATAATCATTTACTGTTACCCACAGTCTACATTCACCATCACCCCAAGAAGGAAGAGGCAACACATTTCTCACAAGAGTCAAACTACATCATCATGATGCTCTATTATTCCTGTTTATTAAAATGTTTTTCACATGCAAGGTATAAATAATTTTACATTTCTTCCTTTTATCATCTTTTCCCCTTATTATCTGTGTGGTAGATGAATAAGAACTCCTTTCTTTAGCAGGAAAATACATTGAGGTACTATTCTCCTAATACATATAATACACTTCTGTGAGGATGGCCTTAGGCCCGAGCCTAAGCAACTCCATTTTAAAGACTCCAGTTTGAAACCTGCAGTCTCACCAGGCATAGCACAGAGCCCTCCAGTATGGCCTCAAACAATGTACTTCCCCTCACCCTGATAAACAGAGTGAAGTCCCTGCCAGGCTATCCTCCCATGATAACAGGGAAAGGAGAGAAGATCATAGTGGAGACCACCAGACCAGATGTTTCTGACCCCAGGACAAATGATGTCATGAAAAAATCTGGTGGTAGCTGATAAGGATTGAAAGGGGGATCAAAAGCCCCCAAATTTAGTATAAATTATAGAGCAAATGAACAGGGATTCAGCCAGCTGAAACAAGGATGCACTCGAGCTGGAGAGCCTGATAAGGACCTGACATCCCATCACTGTCATAATTTCCTGATCCTCTGTGTGATCCTCACTGCTCTCAAACTCTACCACCTTGTCTGGACCTTGGTAAGAGCCACAACTTCTCCCTAGGCCCTCTCCTAAACCGGTCATTCACTCTATGCCAGGAAAAGCCTGCCTTGGTTTCAGACCTGTTCACCGAAGTCTGCGTGAGTGTGCATCTGCTGTATATAAAGCCTAAGGCTTAAGACTTTTGAACTTAGCATGCAGAGGGAATGTCTGTCACTAGCCTGTCATGATTAAATGTGTTTTGCAGTGCCTAGAATTAATCTAGAATTGTTTGCTATGAATTGATTATGTCTATTGCAGTGCCTAGCACTAAGAATTCTCGTTTTCTTGATTAAGAACCTATAGAGTGAAATTGTATTGAGTAATTTGAGTGAATAAAGCACTGAAAGGGGCAGAAGTGTGTGGACATTCTTTATTTCTCCCCTCAACTGCATACATCGCAATTTTGCCCCCTCGAGACAACTGCTGAAAGACATAGAAGATGAGAGCACAGGATTCCACACTAATGGCTCAAACTCTACCATTTATAAAAAACCACAACAACAAAATGAGGATGAGTTGGGTCACTCTGAATCAGGAAAATAAAATTTTCAGAAAAATGCTGTTTCACTCTATCACAGTGGTTTTCAAAGCATGTTCCCTAGGCCAACAGCCTGAAAACACGGAGGAACTTGGAAGACTTCAAACTCTCTGAATTCTGATTCTCTGAATCATAAACTCAAGGGTGTGGGGCCTAGGAACATCTGTTTTAATAAATTCTTAGGTGAGTTTCAAGACTTTCTCCTTGAGCCAACTCTACTCAGGCTTCTGAGCTAATTTTCAACTAGACCTTGACTTTTGGACTTCCATGTTCATGTATGTATTTGCCCAATTTTATCAAGAATTCTCCTAGGTCAGTTGTGTCAGAATCCTGCATCCTCCATGTATGATCATTCTGGATATCTGATCACGTTCTTCATCCTCCACCATCAGCAAGAATCCTCCCAAGTCCACTGTCATTTCTCTATCTACCAACTCCCATTCATTTCTTTGGCTATAAATTCCCATTTTTCCTTGCTGTATCCATAGTTGGGTCCAATCTCTCTCCCTCACCACAAAACCCCATTGCTGCAGTCTGCGTGGGCAATCTCTCTAAATAAAGTCTGCCTTATCATTATTTATGCAGTAGCATTGGATAATCTTTTCTTTAACAGGTGCACCTACAATTATGAAACCCAAGTCCATAGACCTCCTTTATCGAATGCTTGCAATGTCAGATGATGGTAATGAGTCAAACTGCACACTGGAAAAAGTTTAATATTTTTGTTGTTTTTCCTGAGAAATTAAGAACTTGTGTATACACAGACATGGTTAAGAGAAGCCGGCCAAGAGGAATATGATGTACAAAGAGAAAGAGGTTATGCTAAAAACCCAGACTGGGAGTCATGAGCAGCTAGGTGAAAAGATGGAAAGCAAGAAGATGAGGAAGTTGGTAGATAGTTAAAGAGGACACATACCACACAGTCAAAATGTAGAGACAGAAAATCTAAAAGCCAATGGTCTTTTCCATCATAAAGAAAGTATACACAGATGTGTGTTTTTTCTTCACTTTAAAATTCTCATTTTGATCAAGTGTGGGCTTAGTCAGACATGCACTGTGAACTTTAGAAAGGAAGATTTCAGAGGTTTAAAAGAAAAATTTGACAGAATCCATGACATGTAACTCCATAACAGAAAAAGGGAGATCAAAGGTTGGCAACATCTCAAAAATATTGTTCCGACTAAGGAAACAGAAGTAATTCCACCAAGAAAGAAAATGTGGAAGAACAATTAGAAAATGAGATGACACGTAATATCCCCCAGTGAACTTAACTCTTAAAAGGATAAGTCCAAATAAAAAAAGAGACAATTTAAAAGAATACTATGATCTGTAAGAAGTGCCCAGAAGGCTAAATTCAAAATGAGCTAACAAGTACTAAAGTAGTAATAATAATAAAAGTCTTTTTGTTTATTGTTGTTAAGGTTTGATTTGTTTTGTTTTTCCTTGTTTGGATAAAGACCGGAGAAGAAATACACTCACTGCTTCAGGCTAGTAATATAACTCCTACTGGTTGACCAAAAAGAAGAAAATAAAGACTAAAACTACAATGTAATTTTGGTCTTCTCTTTCAGTGAGAATGAAGAAATGCGAAGAATATAAGGGAAATGAGATTTAAATTGAGGAAGGAATATATAATGAAAACATTGCTGAACGAAATCTTTAAATAATTTGTGACTCCTGACCTAGGTAAATTGCCACCCTCTCTTCTCTTAGAGAACACAGGTGACTGTGAACTGCCTACAGAGGTGCTGATGACGCCAGAGAACAGAGGGGCTTTGGAAGTCTGGAGATGAGCAACTGCAGATTCCTATTTGGGTCTATATGGATCAATGTTGATTTGAGCTTTGATTGTTCAAGGACAGGTAGGTAAGAAACTAAAACAATAGGTAAGGATGATGAAAATATGAATTGAATTGTGTTTTTCGTTTTGTTTTTAAACAGAGTCACAGGCTGATATACCAAAGGATTAGAGAACCCAGTGCACCTGGATTTCTTCAAGGCCACATCTGAAAAGTCTCTACTGACAGTGACAGGGCTCTCAATTATTCTACAGATAAGAACACAAATTGGTAAAAGTACTTTGGAAAACCTCTGGCATTGTGGAATAACACTGAAGATGCAGAGATTCCATGGCTCTGGGAGTTTCTCTCTGTTAAGGAGTCTTGAAAAGCTTTCGTATACATGCACAAGGAAAGGTGCGTGGTCTCCAGGAAGTATTGTCTTTTATGACCCAAAGAGCAAAAAACATAAACATCCATTATTTTCAGAAAAGATAATTTGTAAAATCAGCACTCAGTGAAGTATTGTAACAGCAAAGCAAAGGGATCAGTTAAAACTGAACAAAACAACAAGGATAAATCATACTAATAATACAAGGCCTAGTGATAGGAACACATTCCATAGAATTCCATTGATATAGTGTTCGAAAATAAGTGAAAAACAATTATGATCTATAGGGATGTATGCTTAGGTGGGAAAACTGTCAAGGAAAACAGGAAAAGGGGTTTTCACATTTTTGGTTTATTATCACTACAAAGGAGGAAAGGGGATGAAACTGGGATAAGATGTCTGAGAGATGCTGAGCTAAATTTGATTTATAATTTGACCCCAATGTTTATTTGAGTGTTTGCCAGGCAATAATTATCCTTTAAACTATACATCTCTCTTTCATGTGTTCTTCTGTATGCATGATACATTGCACAATTAAAATGCTAGAGAAAATGTCTCATGATATTATTAAGGAAACCATGAAGAAAAATATTCAGGATGATGATATTTAATGAGATGAATTTGTATTTCTGAACAACAGGCTGATTTAAGCAGTGATATCAGACTAGAATTGAGAGTTTTTCAGAGGTTGATTGGAGGACACTGTCTTCAACCTATTTGATAGCATCAGCTTATCTGTGACTCAATGAAAACAAGATAATGCATATCAGATATGAAGCACACATGAAAAGGGGCCAGTGTTTCCTGAGACTTTTGTGTTCAGAAGAGTGACCTGGTAATCTTGCAGAAATGCAGATTCTGATTCAGTGCATTTGAGATGAAATTCTGCATTTCTAACATTCTCCAGATGATGCTGATGCTACAGATTAGTGAAATTCACTTTGAATAGCAAGAGAATAGGAATTCTTTTCCTGGCCTAAAACACTAATAATGCTATGATTCTAATTCTTGATTCAGGTACATGCATGTATCAGTCTCAGTCTTGTGAGACCATACCAGCCAGCCACACAGGGTAATGTCAGCTTTCCCTCTTGTTCACATTTTCTTTTATATCTTAATTTATATTCTTCATCTTTATTTGCAAAAAGTCTACCTTCTTCAGTTCTGAAATGCAGAAATGGACCCTCTTAACTATTCATACTAAAATTTTCCTTATAACAAGTAGATTAGCAAAAAGTACAGCTCCCAATTTCCTCCCTTTGTCAGAGGTCGCCCAAACTGTAATTCAGTTTTGTCTCAGAGGAAAAAGCAAGGGGGAAAAGAGTATTGGGTGTGTCTTGTTTTCTAGTTTCCATTAGTGAGTTTTAATGATCACTGATACATTTGAGGTCCAGCAGGGGGAGGATTCTAAATTACAGAAAATGAGGGTTTCATCAGCAACTTGGTAGTATGGAAAAGGAGGAGGCAACAATGAAAAACAAAACTGAATATTAAGTGTCTACCATGGGCTAGATACTTTAATAGGTACTTTACAATGCTTTGGTTGCCTCAAAAAGCCTGTGAAATGGGTATTATTATTCACTTTTTTCAAAAAGAAGTCAAGAAGCTTGTCCAAGGCAACACATCCCATAATAGATAGAGTCAAGCTTAGAATCCCCTTTTGGCTCACTACTCATGGTGCATTGCAACACCTAATGAGGCAGGTCTCATTTTGTTCAAGTGTGAGTGAGAAGGTCCAGGCATTTGAGGGCATTTCGAGATGTCTTTTAAATTGCAGCATCATTGTATTTGTGGTAATGATTACAACAGGTATCCATTCCAAGTAGCATGTTTTAACTTGAATCTAAATATTATTACTTGTAAATTACCAGGCCCACTGTATCATGGTGAGATAAACTTAGTTTTAAAGACCATTTCCTAGGGAATTTAGCAGTAATGAGTTCAATCTAGTGAATAAACTGATTCATACCACTGAAAGCAGACCTCCACCCAGGTGAGAATATAATTAGAGTCTCCATTTTCATAATAGAATACTGGTCTTGCGACTGCTGATTCTGGTTTTTGACCACATTCAACTTCCCTTAGTAATATAGGACACCAGCTCTTAGGCTCCTATAAAAGAATCCAACTTCAAACACCGTGAAATCCAACTCTTACCAAACATTTAGCTAAATAAAGTAACCGTGGTGAAGACTACCTAAAGGACATATTGCCCACTCACTCCACGGGATATGTTAAAATCTCTCCTTGGTACCAGTTTAAACATGTGAGGTCTAGCTACCTTAATATATCCATTTAGCCCTCTCCCAGAACTCCCGTCATTAAATTGTTTTAACACCACCCTCTCCATTTTTATCACAGGCTACTAATATTCAAAGCTACATATGATCTCCCTCTGTGCTTACCAAAAATGTCAAAGAAATTATTGTCCAGCATACCAATCCTTTGTGATTCAGAGTTTGGAAAAACCGGTAGCTCCCCTATGTCTAGCAAAAAGGCTCATGCATTGTTTTCTTAAAAAAAAAAAAATAGCCATTTAGTTATTCAGAAAACTGACCCAAATTTAGAATTGAAGTTTAGTAACTATATAATGGCTAGCATATATAGAGACATATCTTTTCTTTTACTCCATGTCTTTTCCTTATCTTTTAAAAGTCATCTGAAATTATTTGTAAAAATAATTCTGTAATTAGAAAAAAAAAATCCAGAGTGTTTTGTTGGCTGGAAGAAAAAGCTACACATTGCAGATTTCCTTTGCTGACTGATATAGTTTAAGACATGCACGGAAACATATTGGCAGATTAATTAGAATCTTGGTGCTCAAGGTCGAAACTGTAGGAGCCAAAAAGACTGGTCTCTTCTCCTTCAAAGTTCACAATCTGAGTGGTGGGGGATGTTAACAAGGGCCAGCTACACAGTGTTAGGTATAAATACGTTATTTTCTTCTCACTGATTAACTCCAGGAAGGAGAAAGAAATTTTTCCACTTCTCAACTTTTCTTCAATATTTTCCCTTACTCTCACATGGGTGTTCAACAATTTTAATCCCAATCCACACTTCCACACAGGGGATTCCTACATAGATGTAAAAATTAAAACACATAGCTTCCATCAAGCAAACAGGAGGGCAAACATCACAAACTTGGAGTGAGATTTGCCTTTAAACCCTCTGGGTCCTAGCTCTGTATCTCTGGAGTTTGCATCTTTAAAAAATTTCCTTCTAGAAATCTGAGTTATTCAACCTGTAAAATAAGGATAGTAATGGAAATATAGTGCCAAGCAATGTATCTCCATGTAAAATGCAATAGAAACATAAACTCTGAATCAAGTTTGTGGAAAGGGCCCCTGCTCCCTCTAAAGCAATTCTTACACAGAGGCTGACAGGTGTGATAGAAATACCAGCTCGGCCCTCTGGATAGAAAAATGAACCCAAATGAAGACAGCTGCCCTTTCCAACCAAGTCATTGACCCAGTTTTGTTATTCTAGATGCTGCTTGCTGGACTGCTCTTTCAGACAACCTCCCCAGGCAACTGCATTGCAGTTTCTTCCTTACTTTTCTGCCCTACAGATTGTATTCTGCAGTTTCTAGGTCTTGCTTTAGTCAAAACACTAGGCAGACTCTGGTACTGTGGGAACTTAATAAATATCATATCAATCAACAAAGTGATAAATCAGAAAAATCTACCAAGAAAATTCAATACTTCAAAGAGCTGCCTTATTTCTCTCACTGGCTTAATTTTTACCCAGGGATTGTAACCACAAAAAGATGACCAAATGGAGGTCTACTCTGATTTCTTGTGAATGTCAGTGGCCTTGGGTCTAGTTCTTTAGCTGATATATTAAACATAGTTGTTGATTTTCTGCTATGTACAGAACAGAGAGAAATTATTAGTAACAAATTTGATAATTCAAGGGAACATATACTAGAACAAGGACAAATTAGAGCATCAGTACATTTTTTTAAAAGCCCAAAGTTATAAGCAAATCCACCTATTGAATGTATTCATTGCTATAAAGATATGATCGGACCTTTAATATAAATGAATACACAAAAATATTTCAATAAATTTCTGTGCTTACCCTAAGACTTTCCAAAATTGTTTTCCAGCAATTCTTTCTAGCTCAAACTGTTCTTTTTTTGTATCCAAACAATATTAGCAATGTGAAGATGCCGATTTGAGACATGTGCCTTATAAATTTACTACATAAGTATTATTCATTCTCTGTAAAAGTATTTAATTATTCTTCTTTGCTGAGATGTAGCATTTTGTGACTTTCAAAATAGAAGACTATGACTTGTGATTTTAAGATTTTACTTTCTTACTTTTTGCATTTTATTCTCAAGTTTATTTTTTCAGTACTGGAAAAGAACTCAGGACCTCAAGCATGGTAGACAAGCATTCTACTGCTAAGATACATCCTCAGCCCCCCTTTAAAATATTATTTTGTTGTTATTTTGAGACAGCATTTGATAAATTGCCCAAACTGGCCTCAAACTTGGAATCCTCCTTTCTCAGCCTCCTGAGAAGCTGGGATTACAGGTTGAACAATCACAACAAGCATTACCTCTTGCATACTTGCTCCTTTCTTTAAGGTCATTAAAGCAATAACTTGTAGCACATATTTGCCTCAAGGTATTCTTTACAATAGGAAAGAATGAACAAGATCTCAAGCCTCTCAAAGTAATCACTCCTTGAGTTCGAATGCCTTTGCTCACTGCTCTACGTATAATGACTCTAAGAAACACCACCAAAATAGGTGCTAAGCTATTGGCACCTATTTTGCCCATGTTCAAAAATGAAAAATGTGCTTCCAGATGTCAGGTATTTATAAAAGTGAGGCTGTCTGCCTCCTGGAGGGGATAAAACTTAAAAAGATGCACTGTACCAGTTATACCGGGTCTAAAAAAGAAATGCTACTTAACCCAGAGACAGAAGCAGAGAGTCTTCAGGCTTACACCCTTGATCCAGAATCTACAGTAAAATTGTCTCCAATATATAAGTATTAGAATGCAAAGACTGCAGAGGTTTGAGGGGAAGAACAGGAGAAAGGAAAGAATAAGAACGTTCTTTTCCTCATTTGAGCCTCATTACAGGGCCCAGTAAATGTCTCATCTTATGAGGCCTTTCCCAGGGGGAGTTGAATGATACTATTTTGTGTAATTTCATTAATATTTTAATTTTTACACTTGCATACTGAGGCCTTTTTATGAAAGGAACAAAATTTGCATAGAAGAAAAGAAATCTAATATTTTCTACTCAGCTGTCAGAAAGTTTTAATGCACTTTCAGGATATTCTCCAGTCATCTGAATTGCATTCCCTTCACTCATCCTTTCATGGTCCACAAATGACTTCCAAATTGAATACAACTATGAAATAAGAACATGTACTATATTTGTCTAATTTTTTGTAGAATGGAGTCTTTCTGGTTGAGTTTCAGTTTTCGATGCTATATTCTGAAGACAGAAAGAAAACACAGATATACAATCCCAGTTTGGGGCTGTAGATATATGATACCCACTAGAGGAAAAGCATTACTCATCATTTTGAAAAATTGGTTGTTTTTAAAAATATCCAAGGCAGGAGTTTGCAATGTACATCCCACTAACAAAACTGGCCCTTGTCAGTTTTTAAAAATGAAGTTTGAGTGGCACATAGTCATTCTCATTTGTTTATGGATTGCCTGACACTTTACAGAACAGTTTGCCAATTCCTGGTTTATAGCATGTAAAACAGGCATCTGTATACTCCAATTTTATTTACTCATCATTTTGGGGTTCTTAGAGTCCTCTTTTATTCAAATGAGTAACATATGAATTTTGAAAATGAAAGAACATAGGAATTTAGAGGTCTAAGTCTCCAAATATTCTTGCCATGCATTCCAAATGATGCCTGAAAAATCCTGTCAAATAGCATCTTATTAACTGAAATGCCATTGGATTTCAATGCAATAGCACCATATAAGATTTGGAGGCTGCAATTTTAAGCAGATTTGCAAACAGAATATATAATCTTAAGTATTTCTGTATCAAACCTTCAAAAGACTATGCAATTCCACACATTACAGAATATGCCCCATTCCTTCTAGAAATATAACTGGCATCTATATCTCCTGACCTTTTACTACATCCTTTCCATCTCTGCCATGGTGTTTTATTATAAGTTGTCGACTCTGCATATCATCCCTACATCAATCAAGGGAGGAGAGGAAGATCCTAAAGATTTCACCCCTCTGGCTCCAGTCAGTCCTGCATCCAAATCACTCAGAGTAGACAGCAGCATGTCATATTTCCAAAAATACATTTTGGGGGGTGATAAATTTTACTAACAACCTTTAGAGTTAGAAAGTATTCCTTAGGCCTAATGCTTCACTATAGGATAATTCTTTTCCTTTCTCTAACTCAGCAGAAATAAGAAAGTGAGTAATTCCTGGATCCCATTTAAAAATGTTTAATTGTAATAATTCTAATGTAGTAATTCTAAAATAATTCTAAATAATAATGTCTGATCATTCCAGAAATATCTCTAGCCACATGAATTACTTCATTTCCATTTTCTTATTTATATGATGACAAGAGGTTCTCAGGATCCCCATCTTAAAGACTTCTATGAGTTAGTTAATTAATTTTTCTTCCTTTCAAAGCATAAAAGCTAATAAAAGCTCCTTGCTCATTTTATTATTGTCACTGGAAAAGTGTGTCTCATTCAATCCTTCCTTTGATCTATAGGATACTTCCTATTATTATCCTCATTTTAAAACGAGGAAGCCATGGCTTAGAGATAACATCATTTATCCGACACCCCATAGCTAGTAAGTGACAAGGCCAGAAAGCAATCCCTGGTCTATCTGATTGTAGAGATCAGGTTTCTGCCCACTAATCTCTGCAGCTTGGAGAGGGAGATTGTGTTTAATGTACCCTCATTTCCTCAGTGTCCAGTATATGTCCTAGCATACAGGAGCTTCTTATTAAAATATAAGTTGAATGAATGAACGAATGGTTAAACATTTTAACAAGGTGGTTAATGTCTACGTCCAAAAGTTAGTTGTAGGCTTAGTAACTGCTAGGTCTGAGTTTAGTGGTGACTGAGTCAAGCTTGCTACTTCACAATTTGTTTGAATAGACATTCCGACAACCAATAAAAATGGAAAATTGAAGAGTCAATATTCAGATTTGTAAATAATGCCAGGGAACAAATGAATATAAATTGCTTGAGAGAACAAGTCCAAAACAACCTTAAAAATTTGCCATATCTGAACAGTTGAGGTAATTTTCAAATGTCTTTCCCTCATGGGTAAACCCTTCACATTCCTTATTGTGGCCACTGATTCTCTGACATTCACCCACATTCAATTCTTGCTCATTCCTATTCGAGCAGCTCCTCTATGGAATAAAATAATTCAAGATGCAAGGAGCTCTGTTGGGCGGCCCCAGTCTTCTGAAGATTTACAAGTAAACATTCCTAGCCTCTTTTGATTGGAATTTTGTCAGATAAAAGTGTTAGGTATACTTCTACCACCATGGCTTCATTTAATCAAATATATATTTGACTAATAGGATGGATTCTTTTTTACCATTTACTATTAGTTATAATATTAAATATACTTACATATTTTACCATCTATCTATAAAATGTGCAATATTAGAGATAAGACATTATCTTTAGAGACCCTTATTTTACCTTCACTTTATTTTTATGTGGTGCTGAGGATCAAACCCAGTCATCACGCATGCTGGGCAAGTGCTCTACCTCTGAGCCACAACCCCAGCCCCTAGAGACCCTCATTTTAAACTTCTCTAGAAATTTCTATTTTCATTCCATTGCATCCTTCTAAACTTACTAATATTATACTGAAATGGCTTTGTCAATTGTTCTTACTTTTAAAAGGTCCCATAAGTTATTTAATAATATATATCATATCATGTAGCATTACACCTGATTTATGATACCACTTGTCAATTCCTAAAATGAAATAAAATTCTTTTAAAATGAAGTTTCCCAGGGAAGACATCTTTAAAACAAAATAAAATGGAAGCTTGTTTGAATTAAATGTTCCTCTTTGGGTTATGGTAAAGGAAGCTGTGTTATTAAGAAGCTCAGGTTATATCCCTAACTTCTGAAGAAAACATCATGAAGGGAAAAAGTGTGGCTGCCTATAAAATCTCCCCTGGCACCACTTTTGTAAGCTGAATATTGCTTGTGGTGTCTTAGATTCACTACCAGAGCCTGAATATTAGGTTGTCTGGCCCATGGGTCCAATCACCAGAATGTCTTTTCCCCTGTTGTTTTTATGAAGGAAGAGTTTAATAAATGAACTGAAATTGAGATTTTGTTTTCTAGAACTTTTCCTCCCTTTCCTTCCTTCTTGTTCTAATGATTATAGTGTTTTTCAGTTTTGTTTTTCTCAAAAGAATAGAGTTATTACAGACAACACCTGATCAGTTTTCCATTGGGAAATTCAATATTTGTCTCTAGATATACCATGAGAAAATCCCCCTGGAAAAGAACTAAATTGTCATTTAGAAGCTTGCATTGCCTTTATAACAGTAAGGGCTGCATGCAGACTTCTATACTTTACCTCCTACATTTACACTCATAGAGCTAAATACAAAAGTACAGAGCCTGACCAATGGGAAAAAATTGTTTTAGTTGTTCATATCACATGGATTCAACCACTCAAATAGATAGATCAGATTATAAAGGTTTCACTTACAGTAGTAGAGCCTCATAATCAATGAAATTTGCTTACTCTGAACTGTAATGGTCAAAATATTTGTGTCCTCCTAAAAGTAGTATGTTGAGATCCCAAACCCCATGTGATAGTGTTTGGAGGTTGGGACTTTGTGAAGTGATTAGGCCATGAGGGTAGAGCCCTCATGAATAATATTAGTGCCCTCAGAAGAGACTCAGAAGAGTTCTCTCACCATGTGAAGACACAGAGACAAGACAGCAGTCTATAAACCAGGAAGTGAGTCTCATTAGACACTGAATTTGTCTGTGTCTTGACTTGGACTCACCAACTTCTAGAACTGTAAGAAATAAATTGGTGTGGTTTAAGTCACTCTGTTTACCATTTTTATTGTTGTTGTTGTTGTTATAGCAGCCTGAAGTGACTAAGACAGGAGAATACATACGTACTAGCACACACATGGACCCTGCAATATGTGAAGGAGGTTTCTTATTAAGATATAAAATAGGCATTCTGATAAGAATGTTACCACTTTTTAAGTATAGAAATAGAAGTTCTAAGATTACTGGTTACCTAAAAAGTGATAAGGAACTACTATAGAAAACTGTAGGATTTAATGCAGCTTCAGAGTAACCCAAAAATCCAAGATAAGCTTAGAACAAGTAGTAGGACAATTTGGACTAAAATGGATTATTCAGTAAATAGCCAAGTGTGACAATCAAAAGTATAATGAGAAATATTTATCATCAAGCAGTTGATCATATGTCATCTATTTTCTACAAACTGCAATTGAACAGATGGTTCTCCATTTCCATGATTACCTTCTGGTTTTGGAGAAAAATATTTTTTTAGGAAGGTCAAAACATTTCACTTAAAAATTGAACTGTATGCACGAGTGACACAGGTATGACAATATATACAATACATATAAAGGCCGAATTTTCTTAGCTGAGTTTCAAAAGATTCTCCCAGAGTAACCTATCTTCCCTGTGTTACCAAATGGTGGAAAATCAGGTTAGCAAATGATATTCTCTTTATGGCTTCTGCCGAAGCTGTGGAGGATAGCCTCTGTGATTTAGTATGACTTTACCTCCTTAGCGCCAGTGACTAGGCTTTGCAATATTACCTTGAGGATTTAGCATTGCAGCTCGCTGTTTCTGACTCTCCAAACTAAGGAAGATGAATTATTTAACATCCAGGAAGCACCAGCTGTGCTATCTCCTAAATGCTGATCTTCCCCCACCAACAGGATTTACAATTGAAATAGGTTTCTAATCTAAACAGGACGACAATTTTGACAAGCAAACAAGCCTAGAGTTTTCCTTCATCAAGAAGAAATATTAGTGAGCATTTTTTTGTGGTTTTCACTGGGCATCCTAGAAATTCTAGAGAGATTAGTGTCCAGCATCCTGCCAAGTGGACTAAATCCTCCCAACGTGGAAGATGCACACTCTGAGACCACTGAAGAGAACTGACAGCATGCCATATGTAGGATTTAGGTTAGGTACAAAGATAATTTTCCTGATGGTATGTGTTACAGGAGAGAAATCCAAAAGAACCAATTCCTTTAATGTTCATAGGATGTGAACAGTGGTTCTCAATGGGGCATTTTTGTACCCCAGGGACATTTGGAAATGTCTGGAGATGAGTTTGTTTTTGCTTTCTGCAACTGGAGAAAGGGAGGAATGCACTAGCATCTACTGCACAGAGGCAAAAGATGTTGCTAAACATCTCACAATATACAGAACAGCCCTTATAACAACTAATTATCTAACCCCCGATACCAACAATGCCAAGGTTAAGAAACCCTAACCTAAAGAATTTAAAATGTTCTTGAATTCACTTAGATAATGGTATACTTGATGATCTTCTAATAAACTGTTTCAAGAGAGATTTCTATGACTCTAGTTGGCCTACCTGACCTAGTTCAAGGAAACGGGTTTATTGTCTCATTTGTTCATTGAGGATAAAATGATTTACCACCCAAGGGAAAATCTCTGAACACTGGTTCTTCTTTTGTCCATAGTGTTCTCCCTGAATTTACCCACATTGATTCCAACCATTGTTTTTGAAACTAGATCAAATTTCACTTCACCCTAAAAGTCTTAGGGAATGATAAAGGTAATCCATTATTTCTCTAAATTCCTATCTATAGCAGTAGTGATAAGAGTAGTGTCTGTGTCCCTCATGGGACATTTATCGCCTTGTAGACTCACTGTATATATGTGACATGCCAATTAAGTTGTAAATTACTTTCTGGTTGGAACACTCTCTTATTCTGCTTTGGAAACACACAATCCATTATTATTTTGCACACCGTAAGAACTCTGTAAATGTTTATTTACCAGTATCTTCAAATATTCTGGTTACCCCCAGAGTAGCAGTTATTAAATAAAATTAGAAGGATTTTGGTTGTTAGTTTCCAACAGTCTATATTTATGGCAGAAAGATATCCCTGAAAAGCTGTATCAAAAAATGTCCCTGTTTACAATAGTTCCTATTCTACAAAGCCAAGGAAAGGACTTTGATTTCTGAACTTCATAAAAAGTAAGTATCAGCATGACTTATTACAATAAGAAGAATTATTTAAGGTCATTCTATATTGTTAATAGAAAAAGGAACAAAAGAATATCATAATAAAGAGAAATAGTTTTATAATAGAGATGTGTCATGTTATTAGTCAAGTTTATTAGGGTTTTGAAGGAGTATTCCAAGAAAAGTGGAAGAAATTCGATCAATTAATTGAGGTGCACATAAATTGAACTTAATAAAACTGACTAAATTGCTTCTGGAAAAAAAATGCTGTAGGGAATATACTTTTATTAGTTCTGGAGGAGGATGAGTTTGACGATCCAGTGAATCCTTTTCTACTTTTAATCTTGAGTTTCCCATGAAAATCATTAGGAATAACTTTAGAAATATTATGTGCAATGAAACTAAACATTGAGAGACCTATGTGGCTGGCTCACGGTTTAGTAATGATAAACATAGGTGCTACAATAAAAATACTGGCTCCAACCTGTTCAGTTGGACTTTTAGGTTATTTAACTATCTGGTGCTCTGTTTTCTCACTCTTAAATATTAGGATACTATAGTGTTCTCACTGGGCTGTTTGTGACAATCCAATGAGTTCCTGAATGTTGTCTGAATCAGGGTCTGCTCCAAATGATCAGACATGATTCAATCTATCCATACCTTGAAAATATTTGAAGAAAGAGACTTCCTAACCTGCAATGTTACTATGTCTGCATTAGAGAAAGCAAATAAATATAAAAGGAAGAATCCAGGGAATGGAAATCATCACTGAGATATGTAAAATAAAATAAACATATAGTTATAGGATGGTCAGTTAACAATATCTATATTTTTTCTACCTGTGATGATTTAATTTGTTGGGAAATCACTTAATACTTCACTTTTATAGCACAAAAAAATCCTTATAAAATGCAAATTTCATTTCCATTGTCTGTTGCTCAACACAGACACTTGGAGTCATATAATTGGTAGATAAATATTAATTCTCAGGAAGATACATCAAACAACTTTTCAATTAGCAAAATGTGAGATTTTGTTGACTATTTTTACCTATTCTGTTCCAGAAATATTTAATGTGACCTTTTGTCAAAGATATAAAAATGACTCATTTGTTTAATGAGAATAAAAATGCTGATTTACCAGTAAGGTGGGCACTGCATCACAGATGATTATTAAATCAGTTATTAATCTAAACAAAAGTAGAATTTAGCTTCTTATTCTTTGTCCTTATTAAAAATGTTAATACCTATGCTATGTTGCTCCACAGTTTGAGGTCTTCACTGTAGATGCTTCATGATTTCTAAATGATGTCCTGTACTTGCGTAAATGCATTAGTTTTACTGATTAAGTAATCCCACACTTACTTTAACAGTTACTGTACACAATGGATGAAAGACCTGAAGGTGGATGATTTTGGGGTCATGGAAAGTTCCATTATTCAACAATCTTCTAGCCAGGCTAGAAGAAAGATGATTAATAACCCTCATGTTTTTTCATTTTGCTACTTCTTGGTCCATACCCATAAAAATTTCCTGCTTTGTATTCAATTTTAAGTCTATATAGCATTATTGGGATTTTATGCTGACTTCATAACCTTCAGAGTAACTGATCATAGCAAAATATTTCCCTGCTTACAGAGAGCAGATTTCCACTGACCCCAATTTTAATGAATACATTTTGAAAACATTTGTTACCAATTGAAATAAGCATCTCTGAAAGATTTTGCTTACCAGTAATATCTTTTTTTAAAAAAAATTACTTTATTATAGAGCTCTTGAAACTGAATCTGATGATGCACTGGCTCTGGATTATTCAGTTCTGGATCATTTTGGACAAATTGAAGTTTCCATGCTGCTTCCTATTTACTTGTCATTATTCCCCACTAGATTGTAGATTTGGGAGAAAGAAAGTTTCTGATTTATCTCTGTAACCAGTATCCCTGGTGCCTAACAGAGTCTGAAACAATGTAAGCATGGAATACATTTCTATTGAGAAAAGCTATTCATTGAAATAAGGCAAAAATAAGGAGAAGAAAATTCAGAGCAGGGAAGATACAGGATAACTTTATAAAGAACACATCAGGGCTAGAGCTGTAGCTCAGTGGCAGAGCACTTGCCTAACATGTGTGAGGCACTGAGTTATCCTTAGCGACACATAAAAATGGAACAAATAAACTATAGGCATGCTGTCCATCTATAACTACAAATTTTTTTAAAAAAAGAACACATATGCACTTAAGACAGGAGACATATCAATATTTCAAATGCAGAAGTTCGATGTTTTTAATGCTAAAAGCAAAAAAGGTTAAGAGGAAGTTTTCAATAGAGAGGAGAAGGCTAAGAGAATATAATCACAAATTCTAAGGCCACAAAATAGAGGATGATTCCAAAAAGATAGGCTTAAAGAGGGTTCTCCTTCTTTACTGGAAGAAGAACAAACAGAAATCATTTGTTTTAAATATATATGAGGAATAATTTTCTCCTAGAGAGATGTTAAATAGTGAGTAGTCTACTAAGAAATTTTATATATAACAAAGCTTTCTAAAGTGTGTCGGTAAGATAAGTTTCCAAAAATCTCTCTCTCGAAGAAGGCATGTGAAACTATATGCACAAAATATGTTGCTGTTATGCTTAATTCCTTTATAGTAGTCACAATTATTTCACATTTTAAGAGCAATAAATATAAGATGAATTATTTATTTTATGTGGGATATCTGCATATTTCATATTCTTATTTTATGTGAATCTGCATATGGATTCAACTTTGGAAAATGTGTTTACCTGCTTGCCAGAAAAAGTATTTAAAGTAAAAGGTGATAGTGAGATGCCATATGTTTGGCTTTCCTACTGTAATGTATAACAGTTACCAGTGGCCAGTGGTGCACACCACATTGCTCTTATTGACTAGGAAAACATCCTTTCATCCCATGTATCAAGTGATTTATAATTGCCATTTAAAAATAACAAGATAAAGAGTATATGATTTGTGAACCTACTGCGTAGCTAATGGAAAAGCCTTCTAGTGACCCAAGAAGGGCACCTAGATTGCTATGGCTCCTATGTAGCTGGAACTACTTTTAAATATTCATTACACTTTAATGAACATACTTTTTCTTTAATTAGACATTGTGTTAATACTGTTTTAGTACAGGTTGACTTGCCACACTAATCCAGGGGAGCCAGGATCTATTTATGAATGAGTTAAAGATTTCAAGCTTGCTAAAATCAGAAGATACATCTAGAAAATAATTATATTGCTATTTTCACAGGTGAAGAGACAAAAGATATGTAATTTGACTGAAGACTTTCAAGTAAGTCTTGGTTAACCTAAAACTGGAAACATTTTATAATTCTTTCATATCATACATTTCTTATGACAGTTAAAAAGCCAAAGAGTTAATTTATCTGATCTTTCATTCATTTGATACATTTTTTATCTCCTACTACATGCTTATCAAAAGCATAAGCTAACAGTAGATAGTATTAATGAACTAATATGAAGGTGGCAAACACTGGCTATCTCAGGATGGGTAGGGATTTAGGTTATCTTGATGGAAACCAGGAAGCTAATAACAATTTAATAAAAGTTGAAAGTCTATTTCAAGTCCTAATATTACATTTGGCTCCGTCACCATAATAAAAAATACATTTACCATGTGCCTATAGTTTTCTTTTTATTAATCTCCTTGCATAAAAGTATTAAGTGAGGATGTCTTTTAAAGTGTCAAGGGATACATATTCCCAATGATGAGCAATTCAAGACATGTTTGGAACACAGCAAATTGAGTTAGATATCATATTTCTGAGCAGTCTATTAGAGATTAGGGAAGTACGAAAGAGGATAAAGCTGTTTCATTTAGCTACAGAGCTCCTACAGAAGTAGCTCACCTAGAGGGAAAATAGTACAGTGGTAGTTAGTGTCAGGGTATTTGCTCTCTCATTTGGGACCCCAGATCAGACTGGACATGAGGCTGAGTTTCAGGAGAAGCAGCATGAGTCTTGATGAAACTCTTTTCTTTATCTTTTCATCTTGTCTACACAAGAACTGGGTAGGATAGGGGAAGGGTGGTGTCTTTTTCTGGTCTAAGGTCCTTCAGTGTTTCTCAATCTGGTTACTTACTGGAATTCAAAGAGCTGGGAAATACCAGTGCCCTGGTCATTTCCCTAAGGATCTGATTTAATTGGTCTGGGAAGAGGCCCTGGGTATCATGTAATTAAAAAGTTTCTATAGTGTTTCTTTGAAGAATCATTGATCTATACCAAGTGAAAAACAGTAAAAATTACTTCTTTTTTAATATTTATTTTTTAGTTTTAGGTGGACACAATATCTTTATTTTTATGTGGTGTTGAGAATCGAACCCAGTACCTCACGCATGTTAGGAGAGCGCACTACCACTTGAGCCACATCCCTAGCCCAGAATTATTTCTTAATATGATAAACCACAGGGTAATCTTAGAAGTGAAACCTTGGATGTGGTCTTTAACAAAGCAATTTATAACATTTTGCGTTGGTTTATAAATAACTCAGGTTCTCCTTATTTCTTTCCAAGATTTGTCTTGGGACACCTTTTCCCCTAGAACTTGTTGACCTGTATTTATATTTTACTTTCACAAATGCATGTACTTATGAAAGCAAAATTCTAAATCACATAAGAAAGGGCTCTTTTCCTACAGTTTCAATTGTCAAGCCAGAAAGTTTTGCTGTCTTCCTTACGCCTGGTAAGGATTGTGAAAATAACTCCCCAAACACTGCCCCGGAATGCATGTTATATAAATCATGTCACAGCTACCTTGCTGAACATTTTGTTCCACCAGTAAAATGATAATTATGACCATACTTATGAAATAGTGAAAATAAATAGGTTCAAAAGGGACACGAACCCTATAATGACCACTGTGTATTTTACAGGCAAGGACTTGAAAATTGTTTTATGCAACTGGTGAGGGGGGTGGCAAATGATTCTTTCACTTTTTTTTTCCTATTCTTTCTATGGTGTTGCCATGATTTGGGGTATTACTAATAAAATATGGTACAATTTGTTGGGAAATTACCAAGTGCAAGAGTTTTTGAAACTCTGCAGAGTGGGAATTAACAAAAACATTTTTTTTAACATATAAAAGCAGAGGGATAAAGATGTTAAGTAAAACATCTGAAATCAGACAAAGGAAAAGGAAAAACTGTCTGTTTCCTATTTACTATCCTTTTCATCATAATTTAAAAAAAAATAAAAGGCATTCATAGTCTATAACTGGCTGCACTATCTTAATCCATGGAGAAACAGGACCCACCTCAATAAAAACAGTTGTTGCTTTAGGCTCTGTGGAGCAGATTGCCACTGATGCTTATGGCTCAACTACCATCCAGTCGGCAGCCTACTTAGCTGAAGGAGAGATGGAGAGTGAGGAGGTAGCATCACTTGAGTTACAAATTACCAAAATATTTTTCTATCACAAGGAGGTGACAAATATTATATCACTGTATAAGAAACGTTTTATGACAAGTTAATTCTAATAAAACTTGTAGGAAGAGAAACTCCAATGTGATTAGTTAATGAAAAATATCTTAGGTTTTGCAAACTAGAAATAACCTAATTCCTTAAAAACAATCCCCAAGGTAAAAAAAATGGTCAAAAACATGTAATGAACCTAAGTGCCAACCTGCTATTATCAGCTTTATGTGCTATTCCCTTAGGGAGGTATGTACTATCTATGAAAGGAGGTCATTAAACTAGTTCAGACACTGGGCTTCTCTCATTCCTTGGGGAACTCAAGCAAGTTATCTGTGTCTAGGGACATTCAGTAGTGCCCTATTGCTCCTGTCCTCATGCCCTGTTATGCAGGTTTTGACTTACCTACCAAGGCCTCCATCCTATGGAGATTATCTCCAACATGGAATTGTACAGGAAGAGCCAACTCCTGGGAAGAGGGAAATGGCAAGCTAGGCTTTTCCCATGAAAAATGGGTACTATGTGAGAGTTGCCTATGGACCGCGAGGATGGTATCCATTGTTTTCTATTCTCAGTGATAAAGTATTGTCAGTGATATTCAAACAGATCTAGGTAACCCAAATCAACACTCAATGAGAATCCCCTTCCTAAAAATATATATATTTATGTTTATTTTACTGAGGGCTTTCTTACATGCAAAATACTATTTTTAAATTATGAGGAGAAAGGTACAAATGCAAACAAGATATATCCTTAAGAGCTTCTTAATCTCGAAGGAAAGTAAGACAAGTTCTAAAGCAAACATATACTTATTAGATGTTAACAGCATGCATCATCTTTGTTTTCAATGAAATGTTCCATACATGAAATGGGTAAATTCTCTTGTCTAGGGGTTCAGCTTTATGGTTTGCTAGTATTTCCAACCAATAAATTCTCACTCAGATGCACCCATTTTCTATTTATATTAATCAAAATTTGCTTTTAAATAGTTTCATCTCAGTTAAAATATAAAACAAAAGCATTCGGGCTAAATGGAAAACTTATCCAGTTAAGTCTCTTAGAACTATAAAAACTATAAATGTAACTGGGGTTCCTTAAGGCCAGAGTATACAAATGAGGTCATATTAAGAGTAATTTTTAGTTGCTCACTTCCACACTTGATTAAGACTGTGGCCCCTGCAAACTTTTGCCTGTGCATTTCTTAGAATGAATGAATATTTTTACTTGTCTTCAAATAGATTTTTCCTGTTCTTCCTCTCTAGTCTCCTGGCTGGTGACCACTACCATAAATTAGAATGAGTAACAGTGATCCCATGATACCCTGAAGTCTGTGCTAAAGTCTATAGATGTGATTCTGTGAATTTCTACAGAGTTCAGATTGCCAGATCAAAATAGAACACCTAGTTAAATCTGAATTTCAGATAAGGAAAGATTGTAATATTTATTACATTACACTAAAAAATATATCTTTATCTGAAATTCCAATGTAACTTGGTGTCCTTGGTCTATTTTTATTTGCTAAATCTGACAACTCTACAGGGTGCCCAAATCATGTTACATTCTCTGCAGCCTCTCCTGAGCTGAAGCCCTGTAGATGCTGTATACAAATGGGCAAGTTTCCCTCCCTCTTCTGGTGGCATTTTGAATCTTGAATCCAAAGCTGTCTTGTGTGTGTGTCTCATGTATCTTAGGACCACTCATAGAAATAGCTTTCAATGTCTTTCAGTAGCCGTCTCTAATGAGAGCTTAGATACAGACACAGGACTTTTAGACTGACTGGAATGGGTTTTTGTCCTTTTCCTTCACAACTTTCCCCAAGGGCTTCCTCCACAGACTTCCTCTTGTTGTTAGATCCTCCCAGGAAAATCAACTTATGCTCAGAAGACTACCTTTCCTATTAGTTCATTTGGCACATTCAGTTATATTTTAGCAGAGACTCTCAACCAATCCATAACACCATTTAGCCCGAGATTAAGAGAACTACCTAGAGTGCATGAGAGTGACTTCCACTTCTGAAGCATTTAAAGAAGCTCAATGGAAAAAAGTCACTTTGGGGTCTCAGCTTTTAAGAAATGCATGTGATCTAGACAGTGTGAAAGATATTCTAGGCAAAAGAAACAGCATGACTATAGATAAGAAAACAGGAAGTTCGGGTTGGTTGTTTGTTTTGTTTTATTTTGCAGCATATAATGTACATGGTCTGAAACTGCAAGTGAATTTGGGGGCTTAGCCAAGGAAAATTCTCAGTGATTATGGTCAGAATCATAATCATCATCAAAAGACTTTTTCAGGGAAAAAAAATCATACATATGAGAATGGAAAGGAAAGTAAACCAGTAAAGTTGAGAAACTTTATCATTTAGATATGAAGTGTCCCAAAAAAGCTCATGTGTGAGACAATGCAAAAATTTTTCAAGGTGAAATTATTAGATTATGAGAGGTTTAACCTAACAGTGGACTAATCCACTGATATATGGATTAACTGGGTGGTAACTGTAAGCAAGTAGGGTGTGGCTAGAGGAGGTAGGTTACTAGGGGCATACTTTGAGGGTATATATTTTGTCACTGATGAGTGGAGCTGTCTTTCTGCTTCCTGCTTGCCATGTCCTGAACTGCTTTCCTCTGTCATCATGCCCTTCCTCCACAGGGTTCTGCCTCACCTCAGGCCAAGAGCTATGGAGTCAGCCAACTGTGGAATGAACCTCTGAAACTGTGAGCCAAAATAAACTTTTCCTCCGTTAAGTTTTTCTTGTCAGGTCTTTTGGTCACATTGACACAAAAGCTGTTATTAGCAAAGAGATGTCACATTCAGAATGAAGATCCTGCAGGAAGCTCCAGCTTTGCAGTGCAAAAGGCAGATCCATCACACTGCTCTGGCTCAGGAAACAGTGAGCACTATTCTACCAGGTAGACAGATTTTGCAGCTTTGAGGGCTAACATAAAAAGGCATTTTCATCTGATAATGAAGTCACAAAAAAGTCAATTAGTCAATTCCATAAGTCTTCTGGATAAAGGTAGAAAGTCAGTGTTCAAGCCATTAACCACTAAGTGCTTAAGAATGTACAATGAACCAAGTGCTGTTCTGAGGGTCTTATACCCTTCCTACTTGGGGTGTGGATCTTGGAACAGAAACACAAGCAACATTAAGAGCTTGCTAGAAATACAGAATCTCCACCTACTTCAGACTCCTTACTGAAACAGAATATGCACTTTTAACAGAAGCTTCAGGTGGGACAAGAATTTGAGTGGCACTGCTTTAGGTTTCATGAATTAATTTAATACATTCAAAATTAAGTAGTATGAGTTCTTATGAGGAAACTCAGTTACAAAGACATTAAATAACATGCCAAAATTCATACAGTTAGTAAGAGTAAAGATGTAAATCTAGACCTTCTCGGTCCAAAAACCCTGGTTTAAATTATGTCATAAACACTGACTCCTGATTCCTGTGAAATTCTTAACATGGCCCTTACCACCTTCATCATCATCATCATCATCATCAATCTTTAACTTGCATCAATAGTGGCTTGATGTCAGCATTTCTAAGGTACCACATTCTCCCCATTAAACTCTTTTTTTAATTGGTGCCCTATAAATATACATAATAGTGAGATTCAGTATGCCATATTCCTACATACACATAAAATAATTCGATCAATCTCGTACCTCAGTACCTTCCCTTTCCAACATCTCACCACCAAACATTTGTCCTTATCATCTAACCCACCCTTTATGTTCACTTCCTCTTACCTTCAGAGTACAGCTCACTCAGTCATTTCCTCAGAAAAGTAGTTTTCAATACTACAAGACTCAGCACCTATCCTCATACTACCATGTATTTTTCATTCATGGTAATCTATGATTATGAATTTTATGTGTAACTTTTCTCTTTTTTTAAAATTAGACTCAAGACCTCAGGGGACAGTAACCACATATGTTTTATTTCTCACTGAATCTGTAGTGGTTAACAGACACAAAGCAGACTTAGTGTTTACCTATATGAATCCGTAAGTAAATATCTGGAGTCCTACTTACATGATATGACGTGTATCTTACCCTCATTAGAATGACCTGCATTGACAATCAGAACTATACACTATCTTTCTCCAACTCATAAATAGACCTGATCATTAGAAAGGAGGCAACTTTGAGGATGAACCATAAACATCCAGTCAAACCAGCATCTGCCATGAACACCAGGAATTATTTTAGAACCCCTTGAAGCAATGAGAACCCTTTAAACTTGTTTCTGGCCTTGTAGAACCCAGAGCCTATATAGTCTTCCCTTGGTATCTGCCAATATCAAACTCTAGAAATGTTCAAGTCCTTCACATAAAATAGCATGGCCTTTGCATGGACATCTTTCAGTATACTTTAAATCATCTCTAGAGTACTTATAATATTCAATGAAACATAAATGATATGTAAATAGTTGTTGTTCTGTTCAGGGAATAATGAAAAGAAAAAAGTCTGAAATGTGTAGCACAGATGCATTTTTTTTTCTCTAATATTTTCCATTCACAGTTGTCTGAAACCATGACTGCAGAACCGACAGATATGGAGGACCGACTGCACTCTGCCTACAGTTCTTGAGACAGCAGGGGACAAGTTAGGAGACCCAAGGTAAGACCTCTCCACATTAGGAAGGTAGCTCCAGAGAGGAAACACTGACTGCTCCAATACATATCCTGTACCTAACCAGGGTCCATTCATTTTTGATTGTTGCTCATCAAAAACCTTTCAGGGATCCTGAATTTGTCAGAATGACAGAGAATGAGCCTTGATTTCAATGAACAACTCTACCATAATAATCTTGTCTGAAAAAAAGCAGGGATTATAATGTCACTTTGAAAGTAACCTCTACTATAATTTTGTGTTTAATTTTCTCCCAAATATTCTTGCTCCTATGTATGGTTCCTATACCTTGTGCTCTCATATAATATTAACATAATTAGGCTAACTAGGGCTTAATGTTGCTATTATTGTGAAACAAATGCAAAAGAGCTTGAGAAAAAAAACGCAGCTATTTTTTTTCTTAATGAGATGGTTAGATTTAATTTCAACATTTTCAGAAAATATTGAATGACAATAGTGAGCTTTAAGTTTAAGTAGGTAGCAGACCCAATTGTAGATGATAGGGATGAGGGCTTTGCAATTTGGAATGGCCCCTTGATAATTCAGCACACGTTTCCTTATGTTTCCATCACGTGCCTCATTGGTGAGAGGCTCTTTTACCTTATGTCCTTATGCTACTTTTGATCTGAAACAACACATGTGACTTTAAACTCAAGTCATGAATTAGGAGTAAAGAGGTCAAATTTGGGTTTCTTACCTACTCAAACTCTAACATATATATAAATCACCTGTTTTAAAAAGTGTAATTTCCAGTCAGTAGATCTGAGGTGATACCTGGGAAGTTTTAATTTCTAATAAGCTTCCCAGTGATGCTGATGCTGTTGGCCTATCCACAATATTTTAAGGAGGAAGGTCTTAGAAAACAAAAATGAAATTAATTTTGTGGATTACAATACAATTTGGCATGCTTTTAAGTTAGGTCATAAGCATTGCTTAACTGTTTCTCTGTGCCAGGGCCCTTATGAATGCAACCTTATTAACCTAGCCCACTGGCAGAACAATTCAGAGAAATGAGTCACTCCTGTATTTCCATCCTGGGGTAGGGGCCTGAGTGATTTGTTTGACAAAGTTAGGGGAGAAATTAGCCTGCTCTCCAATCTAGAGCTATCTTGGGTCAATCTAGATGCTTGGGATTTTCATATTTCTTCTTTAAAGATATTTAAGTTGAATATATACAGAAATGTCTGGACATATCTGAAGTGGACCTAAGTATATATCGATCAACCCTAAAACTGAATTAAAAGCAATGTGGTCCAATCGTGGTATAAAAGCCAAGAGATTAAAATGAAAAACTCTCTAAACACAGTATATTTTGAATAGCATTACATAAAGATGATTTCAATTATGTTGATTTTTAAAGTAAAAAACATTGAAAACTGTTACAATAAATTATTGGTTAAGGTATCAGGGATAGGAAAAGAAGTGTTATTTTTAGGGTGTAGGGAGATAACTTAGCCCCTTCATACATTTCTATCACATAAGTGTTTCTTTGATTTTTAATTCCCATCTCCATGACAAGCCCTTAGTGGTCCTGACCACTGAGAAAACCATGATTAGACTAGCTGAAAGTAAAGAAATGGTAAGAAGAATTCAGAAAATCATTTCTGTTCCTTTGAGGTTTTTTTTTTTTTAAACCCTTACTTAATCCTTGAATACCCAAAATGGAAAAACACATTACCACCTATGGAAATTATCTAATTTGGGTTAAAATAGGTCTTTCCTAAAGTCAAGGGGCAGGAGACAGGCCCCAATGCCAAGGAAGTTTTAGCTCACTTTTGGAGCTCAGGAAAGTTCAATAAACAAACAAATCCTGGTACAGTGGACAGAAAATATATGTGCGGTAATTTAGTTAGAACACTATGACTAATGTTTTTTAACAGCATCCTTCAAATCTAATCAAGCATATCTACTTTACTCCAGAGGAGAAATATTCTAGAATATCTGCTCAATCCACTATAGATCATCGCTATCTACTACAGGGTGGAATGTTACATAAGAAGTTTAGTGGTCGGCAAGAATCCCTGCAGTTTTCTAAACTGGCTCTGTTGTTTTATAAGATGAAGAAGCTGATACTTCAATTGGTGACGAGATCTGTCTAATGTCACAAAACCAGTTTTTAAAGAAGTAGGCTCCTGAATATTGCTCAATTTAAAGTGCATTGCACTATGCCATCTTTTATTCCCCTTTGACGCCAATTTAAGCCAGAAATGACCAAGCTTATTTGGCACAAAAGTTTCTGGCTCAAAACCTTGGGCCACATCACAACTTTATCACTTTTAGCTCATCTTAAAGCCTTACCCTAGTTTGTTCTGAGTTGATGGGAAATTATATTAAAGGTGAGATCATATGCCAATGAGGTATTTGCTGTACTCTTTTGGCAGGTCCCACATTCCTCAGATGGTAGGAATTTGTCCCAACTAGATGCTTCATGCCATGGCATCTTCCTTAGGAGCCCATCACTCTGAGTGAGCAAGGGAAGCGGGTGGAAGATCAGAAGTGGTCTTTTAACATGGATTTGAAATGGCTTTGCAAGTATGGCCCAATTTCTTTCTTAGTACAAAGGGTTTTAATTACGTAGATTAGTGCAGGAAGTGACGGGATCTAATAATGTATTGTTAAGAATATAAGTCTTGGTATCAGACAGAACTGAATTTAAATCCCACCTCCAATATGTACTGGTATGGTGACCTCATGTTAATCATTTAACCTTCTTGGTCTTTACCTATAAAACAAGAATACAAATATTCCCCTTGACTCACAATTCTAAGTATTAGATGAAATACCATATATAAAACAAAACTTAGAATACAAATTGAATATTTAATAAGGTTACATGTTTTCCCCTATGAAGAGGTAGAATCAGAAAGATAAGCTTAAATCAAAATATCAGAGAAGGTCCTAATATCTATATCTCATAGGGTTTTAGAATGAATTAAGGAAAGAAATTTACAAAGTAGCTTTCCTTGGAAGTCTTTAAAAATAATGCAAGTCCTGATTTTTTCATGTTGGCCAATTGCCTTTCTATTGAAATTAGAAACAAACAATTCACTGCAATATCTTCCAAACACTGAGGATGCACCCAAAATTTACCCAAAGAAACAACATCTTCTATTAAGAAGCAGGGACTCTATTTTTGTTCCTATTCTCACACATGGTACACTGATGTACACAGTGACTTCCCTTAAACATCTGTTCAGAGGTGTATCTACTAGTGGAATGTGTCTACTGGTAGAATTTAATAGGAAGTGTGACTTCAGGGAAGTCAAATCTACTGCATTCTTTTTTCTCTGTCTGCCAGGAGGTTGGAATCTAGACTAGCAAAAAACCCATTTCCAAGGACCACATTTGTCTGTTTCATTTTTACTTATGCCTTTCACTATAAAGAACTGGACATATGAGAATGCTACATTCATGGAACTAACTAGGTTGACAAGTGAGGTTATGATGCCTACCTAAAAATCAGGGTAATATTACCCATAGTCACCTGAGTTCCTTGAATGATAAAACATTTCTTTGTGTCTAGAACAGTCCTTGTTTACCAATCTTGAGGACCTGATCCGCATTAATATCTTATCCCACTTTAAATATTAGAGGCTAGTTTCAACACTATATTAAGCGTTTTACTTAAAAATTCAACCTGGCCATATTGCATTATTGTGTGTGTTTGTGTGTGTGTGTGTGTGTGTGTGTGTGTGTTTGTGTGTTATTGAGGTTATAAAATCACTGTACAGAAGTCTCTAAAATAAAAGCATGTCACAGAGGTTCAAAAGCAGTCATAGTTTTGTGATATTGCAGAATATAGGCACAAATTAACCAATAAACTAGGTAATGAGTGTTTGTCATGGACACTATCTACATAGACATGAAAGAGATTGGATTGGGAGAAGTGATGGTACAAAAGCAATATAAGACATGGCCCTTAGGCTTCATCAAAGATTTAACATAAAGATTATAATGAAGAGCAGTTTGTAGAATACTATTATTAGGTGAACTGATTTCAGATTTTGGCATACTTTTTATATAGCTTTGGAAAACTTGAGTGTGCTTCATTTCTTCTATGGCATTCTATGCCAACTGCTTTTTTTTTTCCAATCTAAGTCACTATTTGATTTCCATAGAAGACAGCTTTCTGTGTCCCTGCTTGGCTGGATCACCTTGTCAATATAATCATGTTTATCAGAAGTTCTAAACCTTTCTCTGCTCAGGACTACATGTATGTCTGTCTTAACAGTACTTAGAAGATGAACTGATTGTCATAACTCAGATTTCTGACTACTTCTTTCTGTCAATCAGTGCTTACACATCTTCAGACTATCTTCCAGCACTGACCTACTGCTTCTATCATATCAAATGATTTTCAGTTCTTACATTATCCAGGACACCGATATTTATTCTACAATTTCCCTCAACTCCTGATCCCTGCCCACCAACAGAGTTTTTCAGCACTAAAATTTTCCATATTAAATAGAGTAGGGAAGAGCAGTGACCCACGGACGGTAGAGAAATAAATGAGTTAGAGAGCTAGAAAATGTACTTATAAAATTTTGTCTCGCATGCCCTATAGGTGTAGTTATTCGACTTTAGCATGCATCAGCATCACAGAGACACACTTTGACAACCACTGCCACACATGAATTAAATCATTTCCAAATAACACTTATAAAACTAAAAGGCCTCTCATTTCACTCTGTGCTAGTGAGTTCTGATCCTGGGAGCCCTTGAAGTGCCTTTGACAGAATTCTAGTCATTCATGATACTTAGGAGTTTTTATATATATATATACTGCATGAGCATGTGTGAGATTGTCTGGTCTTGAGAGAGCCCATTGCTCTCAGAAGATCTCAAAGGGCTCATTGACCCAAATACAGCTTAAGGACTCCCACTGATGACATGCATGCAGAGTCAAACCAACACATTTGAGGAAACACTGATATTAGAATACAACATAATAAGGACTTTTATCCTTCTGTAATTCTTCTGTTCATTTCATGTTTAATAAAGTAATTATACTATTACTATATTAGCCTTTGTAATCAATTACTCCATTTCTTTATGATTACCTACTGACTACTATCCATATGTATATAAAGCAAACAATCAGTCAAAAAGTTTATATGGAATACCTATTATGGGCCTAGTATCATGTCAGCTCAGTGGTGTACCCAATGATTGTAGAGTCCCCACTAACAGGTAACTCTGGGTGAGGATGCTGGCATCTATTACTTTTAAACCCCCAAAGGTAAGAAGCTTGCTTTTCTTGCCCTAAGTTTTTCTCATGTGCCTTGAAGAGCACGTAATAAACCATATGAGCACAACCAATTATCACTAAATAAGTAAAATAACTACCCCCAAGGGTTTTGTATTATAAATGTCAAAATGATATTGCCAGATAAACAAATTATCCATAGTTGCCGATTGGTCACAGTCTTTTCACCTGTTTTCACCTTTTCTCACTGCTTAATAGAGGCAATTGAGACCCTAATAATACCACATATTAATAAACTACAAAATTGACTCAATAGGAAAGACAAATTGAAATTTAAATATGACACAGTTGCAAATTGTTCTTTACTCCAGATGACTGGCATAAGGAAGAACTCAGTTAAAATCGGCTGGGAAAATTACCTCTCCACCACATCTTTTCTTTAGCAAGCAATAATGGTGATGGCAAAGGATTCAGGAAAGGAAAAGCATGCTGCCCAACCACACATACCCAACATGCTCCCATCAATAAGTATGAAGTAGGCAAACCCTCTACTTAGATTTAAAGCAAATGAATCATCTGCCAAGTTTCACTAAACCTCAAGGGCTGCTCAGCTTTGTAAAACTGAGATCCTTCTCATCCCCTGGATCCATTCAAACAAGATGCCATGTTAAAAGGAGGCAAGTTATGAGGTTTCCTGAGGAATCCCTAACTAAGCCCTCCTTTATTCAGGAAAAGGAGGATATTTTTCACTCAACAATCCTGAGAAAGTTATTTTTAACTGTACACACAAGCTAACTATATTAAACAAATCAATAAGTATATTAATGATTTTCTATGTTAGGCTGTTCATTTACTGAAGCTGGGGGGGCCTTCCTATTCCATTTTCTCCATGGAAGCATGCACACATCCTCATACACATTAGCAGAAAGCACATTCTTTCCTCTTAGGGAACACCTGTCTTGGGAGTTCTTGATTGTGCATCTTCTGAGTATGCACAGGGTCAAGCACATGAATGGTGCAGTGACTCCTCTAGAAGTCACATTTGTCCCTGAAACTTCAGTCACCTGGAGACTGCATGCCTCATTGCCTGCAGCAGCTCAGTCCTGACAGTGTAGAATGAGTTTAGAAACCTCATGTGAGCAATAAAATTTGAATTGAGAGTCCAAAGAACACGGTATATTTAATGCTGAAATAATGCTTTTTGTAATTTTTGCTGATTGTAGAATTTTTCCTTTCCATTTGTTATAGGGCTGTTATAATAACCATGCTTTGGTTTGGATTTTTTTTAATGGGAAAGGAATAAAGCAGGACTAGGTAAATGAAGTCATCAGTTAGGTGTACATCCCTATTTTATATATATTGAATTTTTCTGCTTCTTTTGCTATTCAAACACACACACATACACACACAGCACAATTCCTAGAAGCCTTACTATATCCATAACCCACTGCTCTCAGACACATGCTCACAGGGCACCAAAATACAAACTCCATACATGTCAAAATCAAGCCAGGCTGAAGATGTCAGGTGGATATGGCACCAGGTGGATGTGTAATCAGTAATAAGAAATACATTGAGCCCCATAATGAAAAGAAATCCCCCAATTGATCAGGATTCCCCCTCCCCTTCCATTCACTGATTTATTAACCCTGAACAAAGATGTAATTGCAGGGTCTCAGAAACTTTTTTTCTTTTTTTGTTCTTTTTTCTTTTTTTTTTTTTTTTTTTTTGGCATTTGTTTGATTTGGCTTTGAATTTCTTAGTATCTAGTTGTACCATTCATTGCCTGTTTTCTTCTCTCAGTTACCCATCTCCCCCACCACCACCCCGAAATGAAAGAAGCATCAGCTTCTGAGTCTTAAGGATGAGACCTCTGCATTTTCTTTGCTTGTTTAGGGCAAGAAATGAAGTGCTGCCTCTTTAATTGGCAGAAGCATGCAGGAGGAGCATACCTTTAATTTAGTGTTGGGATACCTCACTTGCACCCTGGCTGTTGTCTTATTGGAGACGGCAGCCTGCCTGAGATCCTCTAGCACTGAAATAATATCATCCAGCACGCATTTCTTATCCTGATTTCTCAACACACACAGATGGGAAAAAGTATAATTATAGCCCTTGTGGTTCACCTTCATTTCCAGCACGGCTCGGTGGGTCTGCAGGATCCCCTCAGCCTGAAGCAAAATATTGTCCCCGGGTGGGGAGAGGAGGATCACCCTACCATACCTCCCAGGGGTGTGTAAGTCCGAATAGAGCTGGCTTTTGGACTGGTCCAGGGGGAAAAGGCTGCTGGCCAGGCTGCGCTCGATCTTGGCCAGGCTGTGGCTGGGAGCGACCAGGCGCTCCAGGTCGGCCTCGGGCTGGAAGCGGTTGAGCGCGCTGAGGCCGAAGGTGATGGTCAGGACTGCGGGCACGGTGAGGAAAAAGACCGGGTGCCGGCTCACGCACAAGCCCAGCCTGTGGCAGAACGACTGGAGCCCTCTGCGAAGCACCTGCCGCAGCATCCTCCACCAGATCCAGCTCGCAGGCACTCCCGGCCGTCTTAAAAAGCACATGTGACACGTGTAAGCGCCGGGCTATCCCGCTCTCCCCCATCCCATCCCATCCCATCCCCTCGGGGCCACCCCCCTTCCCAC
>NW_025999982.1:15031635-15097174 GCF_001458135.2 Marmota marmota marmota
CAGGGGGAGGGAGAAGAGAAGGGCGGGAGTAGATGGGGAAGGGGGGCAGCTAAGCTTTTCTTTTTTTAAGATGCTGACAGTTATTTTTAGAGTTTTGTTTTCCCTCTCCCTTCTCCGCTGGAGTGAATGGAAGAGGAAATGGATGAAGGTGCTGCTGGCCCATTGGAATAGGGGCAATTAGAATCTAAGCAGGAGTGGGGCGTGGAGGGAGGGAGCTCCAGGGCTTGAGGAGGCAGCCTTCTTGCCCCACCAGTTTCCTTGTGCCCTCGAATTTTGCCTTTTGGCCAAAGAAAAGGAGCAGTAGAGGATGATGCTGCAATTTTAACATCCCACAATGCATGCAAGGGATTTTCTTTCAATACCATTCCACCAGTCTACTGCAGCTGGGGGCTGCCAGAGACCCCCTTTATCCTCTGTGCTGCGTTGGGACTTTCAGGATGCCTTCCTTCCTTTGGATGTTAGAGAGGAGGCATTTGCCAATAGAAGTGTCTTGTGCTTTAGAGTGTCTGTGTGTGCGTGTGCGTGTGTGTGTGTGTGTGTGTGTATTTTCTCAAAGTGAAGATCTACAGGCAAATGTGGTTACTTCCTCTACTCTTGAGGCTTAAGAACAGAAAGTTCTTAATGTTGGTTTTAAGCCCCTCGCCCAAGTTTCCCTACCATTGGAACTGTTTCAAGCTATGTAGTTTAGATTCATTTTCCTGAGCGGAATTCAAGAAACAAACATGTCAGGTAGTTTTGCCCAAGAAAGAGAGCTAGGTAGAAAACAGGTAAACACACTATAGACCATGTGGAAAACAATGAGTCTCCTTCACCATAGAGGGGGTGAAAAAACCCACCCACAATGTCTCCCTGAGCACCTTAAAGTGTGAAGGTGAGGAACTCTTTCCTTCAGATCAGATCAATTTCAAACATTAGTATCCGTGTATATAATTTTTATTTATTTATTTTTTATTTATTGGAGCATTCACAAGTTATGTTGTAGAAAAAAATATGAAGAAATCTTGAGGACAAATTCAGAAGTTTGTGAATTGGAGATCGGCTTTTCAAAGTTTCCCTTCTCTTTGGAGTGACTTCATAGAGAAGATGGAATTTGGAGAGATGTTTTATGCACTTTTTTAAGAGCAAAAGGACCAATTTTTCATTAGATGCTTAGAAAGGTACCCATCTATGCATACAAACAAGCTGAAGAACTCATCCTCTAAATCGATGCCTTTTATTTTTTTGTGGTGGAATTGATTCTTCAGTTAAGAAATCAGTGAGACAGCAGAGAACTCAGAAATAGGAATGCTGCTTAAGGACAAGAGTCCAAAGGATGGTGTCATAAATAAGATTACAGAAAAAATTTCTAGCCTTTTAAAATTGAAAGTGACCTTGGTGACCATTCAATTTGAATTGTAACTGAGTGCAGGAATAGCTTTGTAATATCCTTGACGGTTCTGCATCCACCAATGCAACAACATTTTCCACATCTAAGAACTCAGCAATTTTTCTAGGAAGCCCGCTCAATTGTTAGACGGTCTCTCCTTGTGTTCAGATGAACACAGTGTCCTTGCAACATTCATACAGTAGTCTTTCTCCATTAAAACGATGTTCCCTTTGTATCCAACTGTTAGATTTTCATATAATTTCAGAAAATGTGTTCCAGTAGTGCCACATGATCAGAAACTTTTGGGTATACAGCCCAGACGAAGTGTTATCTGTTATCCATTTTCTGCAGCCTCTGTATTACATTAAGCATACTTGGCCATATCTTTTATATCAAATTTTCTAAGAAATTGTCTTTTTACAAAATATGCTGCAAGAAATTTTAGGAATGGACACTGTTGAATAAATTATCCAGTGCCTTTTAGTCCATTTTATAAATAAGGACACTAGGCATTGTAGAGATTGATTTCAAGGTCACACCCAGTTATTTGTGAAGCTGAGATGGTACATGGGTGTTTTCTTTCTCAGCCCATGTGTTTCCTTTGGTAGCAATGGATAGGCCTACTCCTCGAATCTTGCCAATAAACTAATATCCGAATGATGTCATCTTTTATTACTCTTTTCATTTCCCTTGCTTCCTCCTCCAATAAATTCAATAGAATTAGGGAAGAACAAAGAAACCAAAATATAATTGACTAAATAATGTATGGTGTGTTCCTGAGATTAACTACTAGGAGGTAAACATAAATTATGTTTTAGAATCATAATGCATGGAAATACATTTGTTAAATGTTAAGTGAAAAATTATATACAGTATGAAACTACATTGAAAAATAAAAGTATACATAGAGAAAAAGATGAAGTCTGTATTAAGATGTTTCTGTTTATTATTAGATGATGATACCATCATCTAATAAAAAAGATTTATAAAAACTCTTTTGTTTTAGAACACTTTTAGTTTTAGTTATAGAAAATGTGCAGGTGGTACAGAAAGTTCTTTTATAACTGTATCCAGTTTCCCCTGTTAATATCATTCATTAATATGGTATATTTATTATAATTAATGAAACAATATTGATACATTATTATGAAATGAAGTTCATAATGTATTCAGATTTTCTTAGTTTCTATCTCATGTCCTTTTCTTTTCTCTCTCTGTGTGTGTGTGTGTGTGTTTCACTAGGGATGAATTTAGGGGTCCTTTACCCTGAGCTACATCCCTAGAACTTTTTATGTTTTATTTTGAGACGGGGTGTTGCTAAGCTGCTTAGGTTCTCATTAAGGTGCTGGGGCTGACCTTGAACTTGAAATCTTCTTGCCTCAGCCTCCAGAGTCACTGGGATTATAAGCATATACTACTTACCAACTTTGTGCCCTTTATTTATTCCAGGAGTCCATCCAGGATACTACATTATATTTAGTTGTGATGTTTCCTTAGGCTTATTCAGGCTGCGACAGTTTCTCAGACTTCCCTAGGTTTTGATTACCTTGACAGCTTTGAGGCCTGCTAATCAGATATTTTGCAGAATTTCCCATAAGTGGGAATTATCTGGTATCTCCCTCATGATTATACTGGGATTAGAAATTTTAGGAGGAAGAACATGAAGTACCATTTTCATCAAATCACCTCAGGGGTATACTCTATCCATGTGTCTTACTGTGGTTCCTATGAACTTGATCACCTGCCTGAAGCAGCGTTCCTTAGGTCAGGCTTTCTTCATTGTAGGTTGATTCTTTACTTTCTTTCATGCTGTTACTTTGGAGGGAAGTTACAGTGAGCAGTTTCTACTGAAGATGTGGGCAGTTAGATTCCACCCCCTTCCTCCTAGAGGCTGAAGTGTATCTCAGTTATTTGGAACTCTGCACAGGCTATTTGTCTATTCTATTCTATTCTATTCTATTCTATTCTATTCTATTTATTCTATTCTATTCTATTCTGTTCTATTCATAGAGCCTTTTGTGTATTTCTTCTTTTACTTTGGTTTATAATTCAGTGCTATGTTGTTGCTCAAATTATTTCAACTATAGCCCCACGGGGAGCTCTTTTGGTTGATTCCTGTGTTGCTTTGACAGGCTGTATTATTCTGGGGTATTTTTCTCTCTTTTTAAAAAGTATTACTTACTTTTTAGTGTTGCAAGGTATTCATCTTGTGTCTTTCCAGGACCTTTCCTTTAATCAGCATATCTCCAAGGAGTCCTGGATGTTTTGAGAACAGTATTAGAAACATATCTGAGGGCTAGATGTGTTTGGTGCCATTATATCCTTTTGCTTGTAATCTCTGTCAGCTAAAAGCTGGGTGTGTAGAACTCTGTGTACATGCTTACTTTACAAGTAGTTATTTTATGACTATCCTGAACTAAATCTGAGTTTATAGTAAAGTAAATATCAATATGTATTTATACTGATGCCTTCAACTCTAATCTGTTGCCACACAGATCACTATAGCTCCTTCTTCTTGCTTACTTGTATTGTAACCTTCTCTCTCAACACTGGAAATCCTGGCTCTATGGATAATTTTCAAATTGCTTTTCTATAACAAAAAAGTTATTAATTTTTTATTTGAAAAATTTATTTAAATGAAGGAAGAAGGGCATGGCTGCTTAATTTTGATATTGTGAAAAGCTAATGTTAAATTCTATTAGGAATTCATTAAAAAGATAAATTATAGGCTAAGAAGAAGGAACATGTTAGCACTATTCCAGATCAATGTACAAAGAGTTCATTATCACCAAAATGTTAGTGGACATCAATCACATGATAATTCTTGCAAATTCAATTTAAAATGAAGCTTAATATAAAGCCAAAAGTAGTGCATTTAGGAACCAATTAGTAACAACACCATAATCAAAACTACTTAGTACACACAGGATTCATCTTTGCTGATATATGGTCAATATTGTTTTTTAAGCCTTGGAAACAAAAATGAGATTTATTTGCTTGTCTTTTTGCAGGGTGTGCAAGAACCCTTGCTTAGACACAGAATAGCTGAGTTCTAAGCCAGTCCACATTTTACTTTCTGGGTGTTTTGGCTGAGATACTGTATTTTCTGATTCTCAGTTTCCTTGTTTATAAACTTGGATGACATTAACCCACTTAATCACTGTAGTCATATCACTTCTAATCAAAACTATATATATGCTATATTAATTAACCCTATAATACTAGCAATTAACAAATAAGCCTCTAAAACTCAGTGGTTAAAAAAACAATGAAAGTTGATATCTTGTTTACAGTTAGCGTTCTTTGTGGATATTCCTGGTTGGCAGGGAAAGAGAGAGGCCTTGGTTCTACAAAGTTATTCATCTACCTTCTACTAGTGACTTCTAAAGTTATTCTTGAAATCATTCCTACTTAACCATCTGACAGGGGAAGAGAACCTGGAGAAGCACACCTGGTACATTTTTACAGCTTGGTTTGAAAATAGCATGCACCCTTTCTTGCATTCCTCAACTGAATTGGAACTCCAGAGAGGCTGAATGATGCAGTTTAGCTGTGTGCCCAGTGGGCAGAGGAGCTGAGTTGGACCATCCAACTGCAAATTCTTTTTTCACCCTCCTGCTGGATTCTCTTGCTCTGTTGGCCTCAAGTCCCCATTGCATGTTCAAGACTAATGTCTGATCTCCTTCTGTCATTTTGTATGGGGCTTGTTCAGCCACTGATGTCCCAAGCAATGCTGGCTTTAGAGTTATAAAAAATACTCTTTGACCTCCTTTTATGATGGCTTTAAGGAGTTTTCCTGGGACTAGCCAGACCTCTTATCTCAGGCTTCTTATATCCAGGAAGGGCACAGCTCAGAGATGCCATTTCAAATGTAATTTTAGTCATTAGCATTTTGGATGTCTCCAACTGCAACCAACTTAAATTATAAAGACATTTCTTATCTCACATAACAAGATGTCTAAAAGAACAGTAGTTACAGAGCTAGCTAATTTAGAGGATCAAGGGTGTCGTTAGGAATCTCCATCATTCTCTTCCTTCTGCTTTTTCTATAGAGCATGAGTTCTGGACTGGTGCTTGCTCTGCAGGTAACACATCCAGGCAAAACAAGATCCCAAGAAAGAAAAAGTAGCCTCAACCTGCCTTATGTGTCTCTTCTAAGAGTGAAGAAGCACCTTCCCAGATGACTCCCAACAGATATCCTCTTAAGACTCATTTCCTGTGGTCATGTCTAAATCAATCACTGATGAGAAGAAGAATAATGTGATCAGTTTAGATCAATCTGGGGTCACACTAGGGCTGGGAATGGGGCCAGCCTTTTCTCTGAGCATACTGTCATGTGGAAGTTTATCTAGGGTTTACTTTGTGTATTGTTTTAAATCAAAGTTGTTTTAGGAAGAATGGTATGGTCATGGGGATGTTTGGATATTGGGCAGCTGACACTAACCTGGGTGCTAGGTAGGGTTTTCTGTATGAATCACATTTCTTCTGGAGACCAAACTTTTTGAATAGAAAATAAAGCTATATTCGGTCAAAGGAATTGTTTTCCTGATTTAATTCATTTTGTTAAAAAGCTTTATAATAATATGGACAGGAGGTCTAATGATATTTTTAAAAATTAGTTCTATTTAAATTGGTTACGAGTACAGAAAAATCTATGTTTGATCACCGTGTCTATGTAGGCTAGAGCTCACTGACCTGAGGAGTCCGTGCAAATATCTTAAAGTGGTGAGAAGTTTAGAAAGGGTTTGCATTAACTGGTAACCCAAATTTGGGTACCAAGTGTGGTTTATAGGTTCAATCTTATTATCATATTATAGTATCCTGTATGCTTAAAGTCTAAAATAAACACCATTCTCATTCTAAATGTAAAATATTCAACTCTGTATTCAAAAAGAGAAAAAAATGGCTATGGATACCCACTTATGTTTCAAATGAATCAAAAGTACAGAAATTTTGACAAAATCATAATTTAAAGTGACTGAAGTTCTGGAGATTTCAGACAATCAATATTCTAGCTTTGTCTTGACCTTTAGGTTCTTTTCCTGCTTAATGTCTGTGTTACTTTGACTAAATCATTCCATGTCAATAAGCTTTAGATATATATGTGCAAAATAATGTAAGACTTGAATTAGTCAGCTATGATTACATGATATTGTGGGATTCATTTTGGTATAGTTGCTACATCTGAACAAAAAGTAACCATTGATAATCTGCTCAAGTTTCAACCTTTCTTTCCTGGTAACTCACGTATTTGCACACTATCAAAGGATTGGGAGTGGAATTCTTTAGAATACAAGAACACAAAGGTTGATATTGGTCTGAAAAAAAGATTCATGGAGGCTGGAGAAATACTTGGAATACTGTGGCCACAGAAGAATATCTGGGTTGATGATTAAATACTGCCTGTCAAATTCCACTATAATCTTACTGGATCAATACATAAAGTTTACTTCTTTTACTTGTTTTTAGATACATGCTGCTTTATACATGTTAGATCTTTAATCATTTAAATAAACATTCTCTAATGTAGAAAGAAGTCCACCACACTTTTCTAGAGAATTTAATTTTGCATTTGTTTTTCTTCTTAAATTCAAATATAATACAAGTCATTTTTTTTCCTATAAAATAATCCAAGAATTTTCTACAATTTTTTTCTTTCTTTTTTTCTTACATTTATTTCTCCCTTACTACTTCCCTTCCAATGGGAATTCTTTTATTCCCCTGAAATGTACTTAACAAAATTTTACTTAAATTAGTCTTAAAATATATCTCTTTCCTCAGGATCAACTCAGGACTATATTTCTCTTATATCATTTATTGCAAAATCACACATGCTTTCCCAAAGAACTTGTGATTATATTCAAATCAGGTCAGTTAGCAAACTGAGCTTTCAGAAATGCTATTGCTATGCCCAGAGAGAAACCTGCTTCTTAAGGATGGATGAGTTGCTCATTAATTACCATGCAGTCCTGACCATGAAATGAATCCTCTTCCCCAACAAGGCAGTTCTCCCAACAAAGCCCGGAAAAATAACTAATTTTATGAAGCAATTTCTTGAGCAGAAGTGGGCATCAGATAAGAGGCATTCTAATGGGGAAGCTTACTAAAGGATACCACCCCTTAATATAGCTCCATGTTTATTATTGAGACATCTAATATCAATATTCACATCACTCTAAAGAAAACAGTAGTGGGAGAGCACAGTATTTCCTAGCTCCAGTAACAGCAGCCCTTGCCTAGTAGGGTAGAAGGAGAGAGATAAATAGCAAGAAGGGGGCTGTAGTGGTAGAGGTGACACAGAGGGTATTGTCTAACATGGTTGGGAGGAATATTTGCCCACTGATCTTGTTTAGAATGAGAATAGTGCTGATTATAAAAAGAATACCAGATTTTGTTCCATTTAATTATTTCCTTAAATTTTCTACAGTCAATACGATTATCACCCACACCTGGGGTAAGGTGCTTCCACCACCTCACCCTCTCCACCCTTGGTACATCGCTGCTCCTAAAAGCTCTAAAAGCTCTAATCTATTCAGATTTCTGAATAGATTCCCCTTTGATATTATTGCATATTGCTGAAGATACCTGGATGGAATTTACAGTGAACCTGGGACAATAATATGAATGAACTAGATGATTTACTCATGATTTTTTTTACCACACCTCTTAGGATCCTCCCTCTCCTTTTACAATGGTACAGACATTCTAAAGGCAAGAAGTGGAAGAACCCAATTCCTTGTGTAACAGAACCTGCACCTGACTTTATTTCAAATAGAGCTTTCTTGTTGGAGAAAAATGGATTTCTTTGGAAAAAGTGTAAGTGAAACGGCATTAGACAACAGACAAACTCAGACTATCTTTTACATTCAAAAATTTGGTTTTCAGCTTGTCAAGCAAAGCGAAGAATTCTACTATGACCTTTGGAAAATATTCAGTCTTTTAGTCAGGACAAGCAATGTAAGCACAGTGAGTTTATATTCAAATGCAAACTTTTAAAATAAGTTTCACTTAACTATTAATGTGCCATAATATATCCACACACCTCCAGAAAACATGCAGACTAAATATCTGGATATTTAGTTGTTTTGTTGACATCTGGGACCTCATCTTTGGCCAAGTGCCCCTCCTTCCCTGAATAGTCATAAAATCAAGTATAGACTTTGCTCTGTTGTATTGAGATGACCTACATAGCCTGTGGGCTTCGTGGGGGCAATACCCATTACCCTCAGGAGTTGTATCCCCAGTCTCTGGACTTTCTGGCACATAACAACATACAATAGTATAATAGTTACTTAATTTATTATAGAGTAGCTCTCCCAAATTAAGAGAAGTATAAAAGAAGAAAGATAAGAGAAATATGAGTGTCACTAAGGATAAGATAGGACAAAATACTTTTTTTTTCTTGAGGGCCAGTCCTTACAGCTGTTGATTTAGGTCTATTCTGGTTTATTTTGTGTCCATTCTTGTTTTGTTCCTAAGTTCCTCTTTCTTTGGACCTCCTAGCTGCCCAGTCACTAGCCTCAGCTCTCCTAGTGTTAAGAGATTGCCTAGGTCCTGGGGCTTACCTTTCTTGTTTTTAGTATTGTGTTTCTGATATCTAATTCTTTCCTTGTGGTTTTCAGGGTCTGAACAAATTAATTACAAAGTGTAAGGTCAAGGGAGGGAGTAGCAAAAGATGAGGCTGAAGGAATTAGCAGGAGCAAGAATATTAAGAGGCTTGGAAGCCAGTTTCAATCAACACCTTCACCAAAGAGTTACTAAACAACTAACTATATAATACCACCTGAACATGCAAGGCAGAGTTGCGACTCCCAATGAAGACTGCATTGAAGGTAGGATAGAGTTAATTAGGTGTTCTTCCCAGAAGCAATGGGGAAGTGTTACAAACATAGACTGGGGTTCAAACTTACCTCTACTACAGCATAGAGAAGGAACTTGAGACTGCAAAAATGGAGACTTTTAGACAACTGATACAACTGCTTGAGTCAATGAAAAGGGAAAACTGGATCAGGGTACTAAGGATGAGGTGATGAGAAATGAAAGAACTTGAGAGTTACACAAATGTGAAAATATATACAATTTGGTAATGAATTAAATGTAGATATGTACATTTAAAACAGATAATGAACATCCTTCGGTCATTTACAAAAATTAAGCATAAAAGCAATGAAAATAACATTTTTATGGTGTTTTAAGGATCATGGCAATATGGCACAATAGGAATATGGGCACTGGATACAGACTAATCCTGGTTCAAATGCCTCAAGTCTGCCAGCTTTTAGTAGTGACACCCTGGCCAAATTATTTAATCACACTAAGCTTTATCATCATCATGAATAGCAGAGAGAGAATGCAAGCTCACACCTCGTGGGCTATTATAAGGATTAAGTGGAATTCTGAATATATAGAAATGGAGGCTTATTATATAAATCATGCAATGATTATTTGAGTGCTTCTTGTCTTTAAAATATATATCTAATGTCAAAGGAAACATATAATTACTTGAAAGTAAAATACAATAATTAAGTGACTTTGAATATACATAATAACTGTACTTAAGGATACATAGATATTAGCCACATCAATGTATATAGCAGCACAATTAACAATAGCTAAACTGTAGAACCTACCTAGATGCCCTTCAATAGATGAATGGATTAAAAATGTGGCATATATACACAATGGAATATTACTCAGCAATAAAAGATAATAAAATCATGGTATTTGCAGGTAAATGAATGGAGTTAGAGAAGATAATGCTAAGTGAAGTTAGCCAGTCCCAAAAAAACAAAGTCCGAATGTTTTCTGTGATATAAGGAGGCTGATTCATAGTGGGGTAGAGAGGGGGAGCGTGGGAGAAATAGATGAACTCTAGATGTGGCAGAGGAGTGGGAGGGGAGGAAAGAGGTATGGGGTTAGAAATAATGGTGGAATGTGATGGGCATTATTATCCATAGTACCTGAATGAAGACACAAATTGGTGTGAATATACATTATATATAGTCAGAGATATGAAAAATTGTGCTCTATATGTATAATATAAATTGTGATGCATTACAGTGTCATATATAAATTTTAAAAAATTAATAAAAAAGAAAAAGTGTACATAGATATATTTATGTGATCATAGACACTAAGAAGGATACGATTTTGGGAGAAAAGTTTATAATAGCAGAGAAACTTCACTATGTTAAGGTTTGCTGTGTTCTAAATACTATAAATTTACTTTATATTCATTTCTTATTTGACTACTAAAGAACTCTGTGACATCATATACCATTACCACCTATTATAGATGATAGAGTGGAGGTTCCAGGCCTGCCTATTTCAAATCCTCTGTTCTTTGATATTTAAGTTTCTGATATTTGGTTGCTGATATTGGGTTTTCTGTGTTCTTGGCATATCTTGGATATTTCTTTGTTAAGAACAACTATGTATCTCCTGACCGGCTTTTAAATTATCAATTCAAGTATCCAGGAAAAATATTCTGTCCATCATGCCTGATTTTCCATATAAAAGAAGACTTTAGCTTAAAGATTTCCTTTTTTTTTTTTGTGGGAAGGGAGGAATTTCTATAACCAGCATATTTCAGAAGACTTCTCCTTAGACAGGAACATTGAAGCAAGACATTAAAACATGAGCATCAAAAGGAAAAATATAGCTTGTGAAATATTGTTCTCAAGATCTGTGAAATTTCAGTCAATATTTTTTTTTCATTCAACTCTGGTCTGTTTGGTCAAAGGGAGCAATCTTGGTAATTAGTTTTCCTCTCAATTCCTCAGCTACAATGGTTTCCCGATGGAAGGATAGCCCTACCACCCATTTATTAAAGAAATAGAACACATACTTTGTGCACATACAAGTGTACACACCTATGCATAATTTCATACTCTTACTTATATCTAAGTAAACCAAATAGTATATTAACCAACCCTGCAATGACGAGCAAGACTCCCTGCTCCACATCACCCACTTTCAGTCTCACTCCCAAAGGGCAGTCTCTGTGCTTTGTTAGCCCTTTGTTGAAGATTGTTCCAGACCTCTAAACCATACTCACAAAGCTCTATATGAGGATTAACCACTCCAGACCAAAGCCTGGTTTTATTGTTTCTTCAATATATTTTCAAATTGAAACAATTAATTTTATAAAATAAGTTAATTATAGTTCTCTTTAAAATATACCTTCATTGCAAGAATATTAAAATGCCTGTAATCAATACAACATTATTTGTATTTAATATAATTTTCAGAAGAATGAAATTACTTTATTTACTTAACCATACCCCTATTCCTATTGAGAAATATGTGACTTGGCTCCAAATTTCTATCTTTATTAATGTTTATGAATTAAAGAAAAAAGCCTGTTACTGTATGTGAACCCACACATACTTTATTTCCTGGGACAAAAGTAATATAATTGTTGGCACATTTGCACAGTTTTTGTTTTTTACTTTTGGAAATATATTGTTATAATTCCTTCCAGAAAGTCAGCATCCATTTATTTTTTTCTCTAAAACAGGTGTCATCAATTTTTTTGTGTGTATATGAAGGGCCAGATAACAAACATGTTAGGCTTATCAACCTAAAGGCAAAATTGAGGATACTACATATTTATTTATACAGCAAGAGATGAAACAAATTTACACATGGGACAAAACTCAAAACAGAACAATAATAATAAAGTACATTTTTATAACACATAACTATTAAAGATAAGAAAGGAATTTTTTTTTGAGACTAACATTATACTCAATAGAATATAATAGGAAGAATCATGTGTCTACATCTTAAGACTGGAATCCTTTGACGTAGCAAAAGGGACATGGTAGGCATAATCAAGGTTATGTAGGATAAAGTAGGAGATTAGCCTGGGTTATTCAGATTGGCCTAATATGATCACATGGCCCATGAAAAGCAGAGAGCCTCTCAGGTCAGAATTGGAAAAATGTAACAAAAGAAGTTACAGAAATTAGAAGCATGAGAGGAACTTCACTTGGCCACCAGTGGAGGGTCCACGTGTAGTGCATGGGAAAAAGGGGTGTGTGACTTCACAGAGCAAAGATTGGTCCCCAAGATAGTCAGCAAGGAAAAAAATGTCTCAGTGCTATAATCATCACAAAGAAATGAATTTGTCCAAAATCAGAATGTGTTTAGAAGTGGAATCATGCCTGGAGCCTCCAGAAAAGAATACAGCTCTACTAATACTTGATTTTTCTGCCTTGGGTGATTCTGTGCAAAGGACTCAGGTGAGCCATAATTTACTAAAGAGTTATGACCTACAAAACAGTGAGATAACAAGTGAAAGAGTTTTGGTTTTGTTTTGTTTTTGTGGTACTAGGGATTGAACCAAGGGATGCTCTACCACTGAGCTACAAAACCTACTCTTACTTTTGAGACAAGTTCTTGCTAAGTTGCCAAGAGTAGTCTAGAACTTGCAACCCTCCTGCCTCAGCCTCTTGAGTTGGGAATTACAGGTATGTACCACTGTGCCTTCTGAGGGTGGTTTTAAGTGACTAAATTTGTGGTAAGTTGTTAAAACATTGATTTAAAGGACATATATTGAGGTTCAAATTTTGTATTCTATAATATCAAAACCAATTGCAAGTATTTATCTCAATGTCCATCTGGTGTGAGATTCTATATATTTCATCTATGAAATCCCTTTTTACATAGGTAGGTACTACTAAAAACTGATATTGACGTATAAGCATATGATTTGAACATGTTCCCATCTTGGACGGCAACTCTATATTCTAATACTTTTCTTGAAGTTTGACATTTAACATGTGATTACATTGTAGATTAATCACCTCCCATTGAAGGTTAGATTGAAGCTCCTCATTTGTAGGGCAAAATGGATTTTGAGATATTCAAAATTCATCCAGACTTTCATCTTTATCAGGAAAATGCTGCTGTAAATATTTTAGATCTAAATTGTAATTTAAACTATTAACAATTTGCATAAGAGTAAAAATATATTTGATTGTTTTAACAGCACAAGGTATATAGAGCATTTGACAGTATGGATTCAAGCAACTTCATATTGGGTGGAAGTGACATTATTGGAACATACATTTCAGTATAAGAATTCATTGGCCTTATTAATCTTCATTAAGAAACATTATCAAGTTCATAACAAAAGGTAATTTTAAAAGTGCTCATTGTTTTATAATACTGGTTGACAATATTTATTCAGAAAATATTCAGTTTGGATTCTAAGTTGAAGCTCACTCAGTAGACACAAGAGTGAATGAAATTTACTGTTGACACTACTAACTCAATATTATACAATATATTAGCATATTTCCTGCAAAGTACCTGTTGATGAATAATACAATGAATAACCATAGGCTTTCGACAGTTTCCATCACAACCTTTGTAAATTTATAAATGGTAAGTCCTTTTCTAGTTCATATATCTGATTATCAACATATATTGTAACACATCTTAGCAGATTCCACTTCAGATAGTACTAAGTTAGTACTTTCTTAGCTCTTGGGAAAATATTCTTACCTGTATTTGTTTTACACAGATTATTGATAGGGGTTAATTGTTACTCACTTGAAACTCTTCATCCATGTTTCTAACAGTCAACAGCTGACTAGCATGGGTAACATTTAATTTATCAAGAGTCAGGGAAAACAACTCAAGAGCTTTTGCCTTGTTTGTAAACCCTTAACATTGCTCCCCCATGTTTTGAACTCTTTGAGAAACCATTCCTGCCAAAGAGTTGTTCGTTTTAATTACTTTCTCTGGCTACATTTCTTCAGCTGCTTTAATCATAATGATTTTATAAGTCAACATTGGCAAATAGATTTCCTAACTTGGCTGATGAGCAAATGCTGAGAAATTTAGTTGCATCTTCAGTTTTACCTTTTTATTTTTGTGAAGAAATTCTTGGTGAAGAGATACTCCATTTGAAATTTTCTGTTTTTTTCTGATTGTTGCCTTGTAATGAGTTAGAAGTATGATGAGTGCTTAGTTTGGTATTATCAACAGGGTTACTTTTTTAAAGCATAGATACAGTGTCATTACATTTAAAAAGTATTTTTGTTATCTTGACAATGAAATAATCCACTTTCCATTTTAACATAAGATTGAAATATTTAGAGTCCACTGTTCTTTTTTTTGTCATGACCTACAATATTAATAATAATTTTAAAATGTTATAGTATAGTGTTATTCATTGCACCTGAAATGTCATGGAATTATAATTGTGTCACCGTGATTTGCAGCAATAAGAATGCAAAGCATGGTCTGTGTCAGAACTACTCAACTGTGCTTATGTGGCATAAGAACAGCCATAGATAGTGCAAACAAATAAGCATGGCTGTGTCCTAATAAAACTTGAGTTATGGATACTATCATTTGAATCTCATGAGAGTTTTCACATGCCACAAATTAGTGTTTTTCTTTTGATTTTATTTTAGCTATTTTAAAAGGAAAATCCTACCCTTAGCTCAGACTTCATACAAAAACTGATAACAGTCTGAATTTAGTCTGTGGGCTAAAGGTTACAGATGCCCTCACTAGAAGTATGTTCTTTAATAAAAATAAAAATCTAAAGTAAATACAAAGTAAATACAAACCACTAAATATTGATCATTTCTGTTTTTTTTCCTGACATGTCTCTGTGGGAAATAGTAGGGTAGAATGAGGATTGTTTATATGTGTAGGTGAAAAAGAAAAGACATATTCACTTATTTCTCAGAGCAAGTCCACTTACAAGTAAATTAAGAATGTGTCTACTATATATAGGAAATGGTAGAGTGATGTAAATGAACAGTGGCATTTGAACTTTTCCTCTTGCCTTTCTCATTTTGGATTAATAAAGTAAGAATATTTGTAGAGAAAAATATTATACCTGTAGAAAGAAATGAAATGTTTCCCCCTTGACTCTTTATAGTTGTAATGCATTTTTAAAATTCTGCCTCAGCTTTCTAAGTAGCTGGAACTACAGGTACACAACACCTCACCCAGCCCTCTTGTTCTTTTCTAAAAGAGCAAATAAGAATAATAATTAATATCACGTTGATTTTCTGTCTTTAGTTGCTATATATTTCCAAAATAATATATTACATTTAAAAGAAGTGTTTGTTTGCAAGTAGATGTTAAGCAAAGATGGAGCAGTCTAGCATTTAAAATATGAAAACAGGAGAGACAGTGGCTGCTACCAGTTCTCCTCCTATCACCTACTTAATGACCTTCCCCTCCTTCCTAAGTCTATGTCATGATGTGACCCAGCATTGTTTCCGGACAGGGCTAGCCTCATTCTAGAAAATTGTAAATGGGATTTGGTGTTAGTCTCTTGTAAAACTTCTCTCAGTGTTTCTCTCCGTGTGTTTGTTCCACACTTTCAGGAACTTTAACACCTAGAGTCTGATATTTGTCCCAGAACATACACTCAAATCACTACCTTTTAATTTTTCAACAATAAAATAGCAAATTTGATAAACCAAGTTGTCTTTCCTAATGCCCTTTATTAATAAAGCAATTATGATGTTAATGATGTTAATCATCATAATTAACATTTAGGGGATGCTTACTAAGAGCCGGGGCCTTTGCATACATTGTCTTTTTAATCCTCACAAATTTGTGGGTAATATTAATTGTTACACTTTTCTAGATGAATTCATTGAGGTTCTAAGAGGACAAATAACTTTCTTAAGGTCTTATAACCACTAGATGGCAGAGCCTGGATTCAAATCCAGATGAGTCTTGTTCCAAATCTTATAATTTTTAGAGAAAGCCGATGAAGCAAATGGAAAGTCATAACTATCTAAAAAGAAGTAGCCTTATATGATGTGAACTATCACTTCTTTCAGCTCTCAGTTATTATAAGTTGGGCGGCTAAGAAAAGGGTCAACTTCTCTTCTCAATGAAGCTATTATATGGTAAATGTTAAGCTATTAAATTTTAGGTAAAACATATAATAAATATGCTTTACTGACATTATAAACAAATATCTTCTCAGTAAGAATGTTTTTTATAATATATAGCTCAATTGGCTGCAAAAATTGAGAGTATAACCAGTAATTATATATTATTTCAAAAATCAAAATAAATTTTTATGTGGGCATGTTATGTTGTAAGACTAACAATAAGAAAACTCAGGATCATAGATGACTTGCCATGTCTTGTAAGAGGGTGCATAAGGTAACCCCAAATGTTTGGTTGATCTGATGAAACAGCAAAATCTTGTATTTTGAGCGAGAGATCACCATTGATCACCTTTTAGTATGCCCCATTGGGAAGGCTGGTCTCCTCAATAAGTATTGATTAATTTGCATCCCTTTGCATAGTTTAGATGTTCAACAAATATGTTGATTTGATTTAAGATCTATTTTGTAAAAATCCCAAGTTCTGATATGATAAGTGATTTAGAGTTTAAAATATTTCCCTTCTTCATAAATAGCAATTGGCCTTTTGGTTTCTGTTTAATGATTATCAATTGTGTTACAGATGGTAATGGAATAGTTCAAACAAAAGTATTGCATGAAGTGAAATCTCATGAGTGTAGATAATTGTGAAAATGTCCATGTGTGTTATTTAAGGTGACTTGAATGATCTGAAAATCTTCAAATATCTATTAAGTGTTTGAGGGACTAAAGGATTGTCATTTTTATCTAGTGGAAATTTCAAAATTTGAAATAATTTCTCTTTTCTTCCAACATAAAGGCTTTGCCCAAATCTCTGATTTTAGGAAACATGGGATTAATCATCACTCTGATTAAGTTTGCCCACATTGAAGACAGAAGTATACTGACACCACAATAGACTTGTAGCTCCCAGGCCAGAAAGTCCCAAAAAATTAATATTAATTAAATAATAATGTTAATAGAAAAATTTACAATGTGCTTATTCTAATGCAGACATGGTTTTGAGGATTATTGTTTCATATTTTCTATCACATTGGATTTTAAAATTCCAGGAAGTTCCAGTTATTAATTAAGTTGTGGAACAGGTATAAATTCTGTAATTCTGTCTCTATAAGATGAAGAAGAATTGCATTTGATAATATCCACATAATTTTTTCTTCTAACAGATTCTTTTGATATTTTATTGGTAATAAAATATTAACATTTTAATACAATTTTACCATGTTGTTATAAAGACAACTAATAATTATATTAATAGAAGATCTGTTTGAAATCCAAATGATAATCTTTTGAAAACTAATATATAGAGTATTGGTTTAATTCTGGCACTCGTTAGCATGACACTCATTGTTTAATTTCTCTCTTGTACACAATTTTGTAGTTTTGTTGTTGCTGCTCTGAAGTGCCTATTCACTTAAATGTGTTTTTAAATGAAGAAGATACCTCTATAGAGCAGGTTGAGAAAACCTTTTTATCAGGAGAGCACTCATTACACTTACCAGTGACACTTGAAATTTTTATTCCCAATGTCTTGAATTTGAATTTTCTGTCTTGCGTGTCCCATCCTATGTCTTCCATATTGATTATGGCTTGTTAATTGTTCACATTCTGAAATAGTATGTAATTAGTTTGCTTTGTTTTTTTTTCACTTCAATTTGTTTTTTCTCTTTCTTTAGTATTCTCCATCTGCCATCTTGATACAGAATTTTGTTTTGCTTGAGAAGCCCAATTGCATTGTATCCTTTAATGTTTGCCACTAATTTGGTTTCTCTGAGAAATTTCACTCTTTATTTATTAATATGGACTATCAGTATATATTATTCAGAATATATTAAGCTTTAAAATAAAATTAGAATTTGAACCTACATTGTTATAAAATCATGATTATCTCTTTAAATTTCAGACAGTGAGGTATTTAATGTTAGGAGTTCCAAACTTATTTTTAAAAAAAAATATTAAGTAAATATGAATTCAGAAAATCACACAGTTCCTTCAGTTTCTACTTATCTACTTCCTTTTATGTCAATGTTTATAAATTAACAATTGTTATTTTTTGACATATCGTTTTGACATATCATACATGTATGGAGTCTAACTTCTCATCCTTCTGGTTTTACGTGATGTAGAATCACACTAGTCATGTAATCATATGTGCATAGGTGAATAATGTTCAATTCATCAACTATCCTTCCTATTCCCATGCCCATCCCCTCCCTTCACTCCCCTCTGCCTAATCCGAAGTACCTGTATTCTCTAGCACCTGCCTTATTGTGAATTAGCATATTCATATGGGTGAAAATATATATTTTAATATAATCTTTAGATAAAGTTATTCCCAGGGAAGTTTTTGAAAACATCACTCCTCCATAAAAAAATAATCTACTACTTCTTGGCCACTTTACTAAGTAACAGTTACTTAGCTTATTTTGTCTTCAGTCCTCATATCAACCCTGTGAAACTGATGTTCTTGATGCTTATTTTGCAGCTAATGAGAGGTCATCCTGGGGCTAGGGCTGTAGCTCAGTGGTAAAGCACTTGCCTTGCATATGTGAGGCACTGGGTTTGATCCTCAGCACCACATAAAAATAAATAAAGGTACTGTGTGTTTATCTACAACTAAATAATTTTTTTAAAAAGAGAGGTCATCCTGCTAATAATCATCTTTGCTAGTATTTGAACTGAAATTTACCAATTCCAAAGCTTATGACTTTTCTAAACTAGAATGGTAAAAAATTACCAGAAAGAATATCACTATTTTATGAGAAAATAAGACAGTTAATGATTGTTGAATTCCCTGTTATCGCCATGCATGGGGACTTGTCACTAAACAATGCACACAACAAATTGCAATATAGAATGAGCATTTGTAGCAGTTGTAATCCATTCTAGTTTAAATCACTAAGAAAATTTGTGTGTAATAATCATTTATTGTCCTCCTTAAGTCTTGAGTTGATTACTTCATTCTCCACAGAAATAAAGTCACAATGGTGTGGTTAATCATCCTTTTTTTTTTTAAAGCATGCTTCCACAATATTTAAATGTATGCTTTATTTCAACATTTTAATTTACAGCAAATGTTAATTTGCAACAAAGTCTTCAAAGTTATAAATACTTGTCTAACATAACCACTTTTTCTATGTAGTTTTCCTTTAAAGTCCCACAGTAGGCAATTTCTGATAGTACCTATTTTAGGAGAGCTTACCATATCCTGGGTTGATGGTCTCCAACAGCAAGATGAATCTGGGAAAACTATTTAGGGTAAGTGAAATGAGGGACAATATAGATGAACATTTTAATATTAAAATTCTTTACATTTTCACATTTTACTGACTTTTAACTTTTCACATTTTTAATAGCTGTTATGCTCTTTAACCTAAAACAAAAGCAATATTAGTTTCATTTTTCAACATCTGGTGGTAGCAATAATGCAATGAAATTACACAAGGCATCTCAGAACTCAGAGCAATGGTGTTCAAAGCACAGACCTCAATCAGTTAAGCAATACCTGGGAGTTTGGTAGCTTCTCCAGCCCCCACCCCAGACCTTCTGAATTAGAATCTCTGCAGAGATTCTAAGGTAGAGCTCTGCACAGCAGAATCTCTAAAGGTTTCAGATGCTCAGGTATCCATGCCAGTCTCATAGTTGGTGTCAGTGAAGGTCGTGCATTTGCAGTGGAGATCCTCCACACAATCATTGCCTGTATCCACCAGGGTGGCCTCCTGCTCGTCTTTTCAACAGAGACAAGGGAGTGGTCCAGGTAAGGCAGAATGTTATTGGAATTGTACTGGTACAGGCTGAGATTTCCATCCTGGAACTTGAGAACCACAGGAGTCTTTGAATGGGCTCTGCAGTCAGGTCTCCATGGTAACCACCTCCTTCCTCCAGCTTTGGCTCTGGTTGTTCAGTGGCATGCACATGCCCTTTCAGTGTTGCCTGGAACTTGGAAGAAGACATTGGTACAGGGCATGTGACCATGCATAAACAAAAGTGGCAGTGGAGGTTAAACCTGCCTTGGTTCTTTTATTATCCCAATTCATACCTGCTCTCTCAATATTGATGACAATCTCTTCTACAACCTTCCTAAACACTAGATTATGCACTTCTAATCCTTATTTTCAGTTTAAGCATTGAAGTCTTCTGTCAATATGTAGCAAAAGCATTCATTACATCTACATCAGTCTATATTGAGAGGTAGTAAGATGAGAGAACATTAAGACAAAAGGTCTGAGGAAAGAAACATCAGGTAAGACTTAGGCCTGCTACTCAATCCTGGGATAACTATATTATGTACCGTGACTTCTGAAAGTAATCTGTTGTCTGAGGCAAAATTTAAGAGCCTTTCCTGTACTAACTCTTTTCTATGAGCGCTTGTGTTTACATACACACATACACATGCCACCTTTTTTTTTTTTACTACTAGTTGTCACCTTCTTGTTGGACATTCAGGCATGTGTATATTCTCTACTCACCATGATTTCCGGCTCCATCTGTAGAATTCTTGTTACCCTTTTCCCCTTTTTGGAGCAGTGTTGGGCACAGGCAGTGCTGGGGATGCCACTGACAGCAGCTATCCCCAGGCACAACAGATTTCCCTGGCATGCTTCATTTAATAAAAATAGTTTTTGGCACTAGCATAAAACCTTTCAGCCTTGAGTCTTAAATGGTTTCAAAAACATTAGTTCTTGCAGAATTCCTGCAAGGCACGTATTATAGAGTTACAGATTCATGGAGACTTGGAGATAAAAGGAACTTCAGAGATCATCTACCTCAACTCCCTTCATATTTCAGAAGAAAAATTAACATCTTAAAAGGTGAAATGACTTGACCAAGCAGATCTCTTTTTGAAAGCATGAATTTCAGACAGTGGAATCACTCCAAGCCATAGAATAAATATTTAATTATTGTAGAAATTAAAACTTAAAAGTTCTTTCCTTAGCCTCGGGGGGAAGTCACTTTATCTTCTCTGAAGGCAGAACTATGGGTTGGAGGAATGTAAAGAGGAAATTTTGTAAAATTATTCATCAGTAATGAGCAATAAACTAGAAAAAAAGTTGTAATACTTTGAGCAGAAAAAAAACAATGTAACTTATACTCACTAAATTTCAAGACATGGGTTGGGAGAAATAAAGAAAAGAATATTAAATCTGACAACCTCTCCTCCCCTTTTAATTCCTATATCCAATCACATATTATTACTTTTTCACCCCCTTTCCCATCTCAGTATACTAATCTTCTATCACTTTTAAGGATGAAGATGTTTGGGATAAGAAGAAAATTGGCCATGAAGACAACATTTGTTCATGAGTAGGGTGATGTAAATATTACCATGGAAGTTTTTGCATCTGTTTTGGAAGAGGGAGAATGGCACTGAAACTACTAAAATCATATTTATTTACCATCTTGTGGGTTAATTTTGCATTGGTGTGACCAAAATATCTGACAAGAACAACTTAGAGCAGAGATAGTTTGTTTTGACTCATGGTTTCAGATATTCAGTTCATGGTGGGCCAATTCCATTGCTCTGGGTCCAATGTGAGGCAGCACATCATGGCAGATGGGTGAAACAGAGGGAAACTGCTTAGCACCTAGATTCTGGGTGTCAGAGAGACAGAGGAGAAGGGGGCCATAGTGAAGATGAACATTTCCAGGGTACACTCCCAGTGACCCACTTCCTCTAGGCACAACCCACCTGCCTACGTTTACCACCCTGGAAGTTAGTCCATTTAAACTAGAATGGACTATTTAGGTTACAGCTCTCACAATCCAATCACTTCAGCTCTGAACATTCCTTCATTAATATGGGAACTTCATATCCAAACCACAACACTATGGGTGCAAGGTTCTTTCAGTGATTCAGAGCTGCCAATGAGAGCTTGAAAGCAACAGAAAAACAGTTGTGTGTGTTTTTCACACTACCATAAAGTTAATAGGACTAAATTTTTAATAGTGATGCAAACAGTATTATAAAGATAATTGCTGTGGGAACAAATGGAAAGAAGATATGCATTCTTTGGGGGGCTCGATGTGCTGGCATATATCTGTGATTCTAACTACTAAGGGAACTAATATTGGAGGATTGCAAGTTCAAGTCCAATCTGAGTTAAGTGAGTTAAATGCTGTCTCAAAATAAAGAACCAAAAGGCTCAGTAGTACAGCACCCATGTGTTCAATTTGCAGTACTGAAAATTAAAAAAGAAAGATGGATTTGGGAAGATTCAAAAAGCAATTCAAAGTGAGTCTAGAAAAAAATATTCGATAAAAATGGTTTGAAAACAGAAAGGCATTCCAGATGAAAAGGAACATATTCTACCTGATGCATTACATTCTTTCTTTGTTCCCGGAATGAATTACAGTATTACGGTGCAGCCAATGGGCTACTATGTGAAAAAGTAATGCAAGAAAATGAAGATGTGAATCATGACTAGTAACAATGAGGAGATTGCACTTCAGGGAAATGATTTGAAACATTTTGGGAAAATTCTTCCATTGGAATGATGGATACTGAGAAAAAAAGGGGAAATGGAGAGATATTGAGATCAATGAGAGAAGAAGGAAGTCTATAGAGGCTCCCACTGAATGCTACCTAATGTATGTAATCAACTAAAAATAGCAGTACCACATTAGAAAACATAGGGATTTCAATAAGTTATAAAATCAATTTCCTTAATCCTTCTTTTCCAAGAGACATGTTTGAAATCAAGAAATGTATTTCTCCAAAGACAACACAGTGAAAGAACTGTGACTGATGTCCAAAGATTATAAGGAAGCGTTAAGACAATAATATACACGTGAATAGGTGATATTTTAAGTAAAAATATATGTTGTCTCCTTGAATTCATAGTAGGTTGAAGGAGGAAGGGATTTTACAGATTACTGTTGAAATGTATAGCCACACAGATGAGTCTCAAAATAATTACATTGCGTGAAAGAAGCCAAATTAAAAATATACAAATCAATAAAACCACTTTTGTGTAGATCCATTTATATAAAATTCTGGAAAAAGCAAACTAATTTCTAGGGACAGAACCAATTTTAGTAACTGCTTGAAGATGGGGATAGGATAGGTTTCCTTATGAAGGGGCATGAGGAAACTTTTGATTTTTATGAGTATCTTCACTTCTTTTTTAAAATATTTTTTGTTGTTGTTGATAGACCTTTATTTTATTTGTTTATACGCAGTGCTGAGAATGGAATCCAGTGCCTCACACATGCTAGGCAAGTATGTTACTGCTGAGCCACAGTCCCAGCTTTTCATTTCTTAGTATGTTGATAGTTTCATAGAGGTGCACTTGTGTCAAAACTTACCAAATACATTACACATGTGCATTTTCTAGTGTGTCAATTATATCTCAATAAAGCAATATTTTTAAAAGGAGATAATATAGATGAAAAAAAAAACCCTCAAACACATTTTGTTCCCAGAATGTATAGTGGTCTTAACAAATACTTACTTGGATAACCCCTTACTTGAATATCTTTTCATCAATGGAATAGGGAAGCTTATTCCACAGTTACATTAAAAAAATAATTAAACTCTTGCATGTCTATGAAACATAGAACATCTTTGCAATTCCTTGTTGGAACGGTCCTGTATCCATTGCCAGGTTGCTTGTTATCTGATGCCAGCTATGACTCGGATTTACTGTAATTGCCAAATCTACCCTCATATTATCACCTGCAAAATGTGAATTAAAATATATACACCACACTTCACAGACTTTAAAAAGATGAAGTTATAAAGAAATATTTATAATAGATTTGTTGGCACTATGCAAGTTTATAGGGATTAAAGATGATGAGCTGGACATGGTCCCTTCTCTCTAGAAGCTTCTGACGGATTAGAAAATGGATTATAAGATAACCTAATATGTTATTATGTTTTGAAAAAAAATAGAGAAGAAGTGCAGAGGAGGAAGGAACTAAAAATAATCAAACTATAAAGCTTTATTGGAACCATAGAAATTGTAAAATATAGTGGTTTGCACGTTAACATAAAAAGTATATTTATCTGAGGATAGAAGAAATGATATTTAAATTGCTTCCTGAAGAAGAAATATTTCAACAGACAGGAGAATGGAGGTTGACTATGGAGGACATGTGCAATAGCATAGACTCATAAGGCAACACAGTTTAAGGAAGATATATAGAAATTCATTGGGCTTCGAGGAAAGGAAAAGTATGAGAGAACACTGGGAGATGAATCTGAAGATAGTTTGGGGCAATATTGTGGTGGCCTTATCTGCCACCTTGAAGAAAATATCAACATGCATAATTAATATAACAACAGTATAAATATATGTTGTACTAGACAAGGAAAAACTAATGAGTATGTTAAAATAACCAGTGTCAAAGTGTTTGATTAAATATTTAAATTTAAAAGTATATTTTAGTTTGAATTGATACATAGTTGTAGTTATAGGGCACAGTGGGGTAGCTCAATACATATGTACTATAACAGTATTCAACCATAGGGGTTTTTTTGGTAAGGTGTACATGAAACAATAATTCCAAAATGTGTAGCATAGTTTTTGATAAAAAGTAAACTCTCAAATGTTAGATATTATGACTGTGATCTGGTTGTAAGGGGACTGAAAAGACCAGTGTGCGGCCAATTGTCTTTTTCAGATTGGATATATGGGGCCTATAATAAATGGAAAAAATTATATATTGGACATAAGAATGCCTGTTTCTTGTCACAGCCTGATATTAATAAAGGGGACAATATGGTGTCTTGGACCTTTGGCTTTTTTTTTCAATCTATGAAATGATGGAACTGGACCACCATTGGATTTACGAGGTATTCTTTGAAGAATCTTATAAATTTAGGGATTTTCCTATTTAATCCTCATTGAGATGGAACTCAAGTATTTCTACTTTTGCTTCAACTGGAATATCATAGCTAATTTATTTTTTAGTTCTGGATCACATAAAAAGATTTTGCTTGCCCAGAGTTGTCTCACAGCTATGTTAACGTGCAAACCACTATATTTCACAATTTCTATGGTTCCAATAAAGCTTTATAGTTTGATTATTTTTAAGAACTGAATAATTAACAAAAATTCAAAAAGCTTTCATGAATATAATCATGATAGAGATAGAAATAATTAAATTGTTATTATTAAGATGGAGAAATTCATATCATATATGACAAATGTAATGCTTAGTGGTTTTTTGTCACTTAGTGTAATTGTCTTAAAAGCGTCCTAAAAGTAGCATCATTATTCCATCTGAAAGACAAGGAAATCAAAACTCAAGTGATTTCAGTTTTACTATCGATTATTGATAGATTTGGAATATAACACAAATTTAGCTAAATCAAATTTGAAGGTTCATTCCTTTGCAATTAATAAATCACTAGTTTAAAGGTCAACCATTGAATAAGAAATATTTCAAGGTACCATCCAAGCTGCCTCTTTAAAGTCCACCTTGTTTTCAAATTGTTAGATTTCATAGGCTTCACTGTCCACCTACTCTGTGTCCAGCACCTTTGAAATGAGTAAGATCCAGAATGAGTATGAGTAATGAGTAAGACAGACTTTTAGTATGAAATTATAATAAGAGCAAATAGAAGACATGGGTATAGTCTAGGTTGTGTAAAGGAAGGAAAATGTAAAGAGATCACCAATAGAGTTCATTTCAGTGCGTCTGTGAATAGTTAACAGCTCACCTTCCTGAGTGTAGGTGCAATACAGTGAGTATAGTCAAGCCTGTTAGCAGGAAGGAGAGGTTACAGGTGTCCTTTCACATCAATTTCAGGCAAATGTAGTAGGGAACAAAGAATAGGTTACTTTAATCATTTATGTCCCTGATTAATAGATGAGATCTTGTATATTATCTGTCAGGTCTTCCAGCCTTAGCAATGATGGCCCACTTCAGTTTCTAAGGTTGTCAGCCATAATCACCCACACCAATGTTCTTAGACATCAGAAAAGGCTCAGGAGCGGAAAACACTGATGACATCTTCAAGTAACATTAATGTCATAGTTTCCAGCAAAGCTACTGCAGCAAGAAGAACTGAATTCTGATGCAAGGTACAAAAGGCAAATATAGGAGTTACTTTGATTTCAAAGAAGAAATTCAAGCTTTTCTGGGAGAAGGTAGTGGAATTTTATGCATATGAAATTGATGTTTCCCTTGTCATAATTATGCTTATTTCTGATACTATCTATTGCCACCTGGTGTTTGAAGAAAGAGAGTGATGTTTTCAACAAAAATCCTTTCTAGGGCTTAACAACTCAAGAGATGTCCCATCCTATTTGAGTGGCTGTGGGGAAAAGAATATTCAAATAATGGCAATAAGAATCACCATAAAAATTAAATTAGTATTATACCTTAAAAAGGAACCACTGAAATTACTCAGTAAACAGTACATTGTATCTTGTGCTCTTTTTGAAGACATAAGTAGCTAGATGCAGATTCCTTAAAATGACAACAAGCTCTGAACCTCCACAGCAATTTGCTTCATATTAAATAGCATTTCAGCTATTTTTTTGCTGGAATTGATATGACAAAGAAGCTTATTTATTTTCCTTTCATTTGAGAAGCTGCTTCCTTCCTGGCAGTAATGAGGTTGGCATCACTGAAGCAGACCTGATCCAGATTTCTAATGCGCACTTGGAGAGGGCTTTCCAAACTGCAAGATCTCTGGATGGTGGTTGCCAGCTTGCACAATCCCAGTCCTTAAAGGGCTACCTGCTCCCAAGGTCAACAGTTGTTGTCATAGATGGACATGTTGTAAGGGCCTTTGAAAGAAGCATACCTTCTAGAAGCTTTGGAACTTCTGCTTTTCTGGAACTTGGAAAAAATTACTGTATTTCTTCATCATGGTGGTAACTCAAAATTTGCTACATTTCTGTTGCATGCCTCGATACAGGACATCAATTCCACAGGATATCAGCAACATGAGGTATGTATGAGAGGCAGGTTAGATGAAAAGGAAAACAACTAGAGCCGAGATGTGGAAAATAAATCCTGAGCACAGTCTTTACCAGTTATCTCAGTACCCCAAAACAAATGCTTATTTTCAGCCATGCTTTTCTCATTATATTAAAAAATAGATTCATAGCAAAGACAAATTTTGATCCAAGGGGTAGGACAGAGTCTCTAGAACCAGTTATGTCCGTGCATGTCTGATGCACATCTAATGCAAACCCTTTGACCTCTCTGAATTTCTTGGTTTGTGTACAGAGCTTCTAAATTAGGTACTCTGATATAGAGCTGGGGATATATTTTAATTAATATAGTTTACTTAATATATTCCAGAGTTTTAGGTGCGTTTTTTTTTATGTAAACAGTGTTTACCACAAGAAGATATTCTACCAAGAATGTCATTTGAATTTTCCCACAAGAAATTTCTGCTAGTAGCCATATTATTGAATCTTAACCCCGTATTCTGTGTTGACCATTTGTAACAGTAAGGTAAATTCAGACAAAATCATTATTATTGAGAATATGTGGGCCAGGAAGAGCATAATTAAAATTGTTGGCAATATGACATGTAAAATTGAAATTAATCTGAAACTTTTACAACTTAGGTCATAAGTTGGCAAAGTGGATAAGGGGATATAAAAACATGTTAAAGTTTCTATTGCATTTTGAATTGAATATAGATACTGGGAAAATCAAAAGTAAGTAAAAAAGTAATTCAAATGTATATTAAATTTCAATTTAATTCATTCACTAAGAATGAATATAAATTGTAAAATATCTAAAATACTGAAATTTGATTGTCCTAAATGAATGAGACAAATGGAAATGAGATATCTTTCCTTTTTCTTCCATTGACAGAGTCTCTTCAGTGTTGGTGACCCAACTCCCAAGGGACAATTATTGGTCTAACATGACTGAAACTAGGTGCATCAGAATTCTTTTCTGCTACTTTGTTTTATGGAATATGAGATTTAAAAGATTTTTTGTTCCCACTTAAGACTCAGAGTTATAAGAATATGAAACTGAAGTCATTCAGTATTCAAACAAGGGCTGTGTGGAGAAGGAGTTCAAGAAAATGATGCTGCAAAGAAAGTAATCTAAGCTTGGAGACAGGAGGGCAGAGTCCACCCTGTCACTGGCTAAGTCCTGACATCCTGCTTACACCAAGGCAGCTTCCCTCTAATTGTTCTGTTTTAATTTGCATAAGCCTACACGTGGACACATGCACATTTTTTCTTAAGTTATTTTGCATTGTGCATCTATCGCTTGGATTAGAGAATCTTAACCAAAAGCTTAAGAAGAAAACAACTGTGATATCAAGATTCAATGGTATATTAATAGTCTAAAATAATTTACCATATTTAAGTCTCATTATATCTAAACACATAAAATTAACATGACTACAAGTATGAGAGGAAAAAAACCAGACCAAATTATGTGTTGTGCATGTATGGATATATTAAAATGAGTACCATTATGAATAACTATAATGCACCAATAAAAATAAAAATAATACAGGTAATTAAAATACATCAAAAGCAATGAAGATAAATATGAATAGTTAAGTTTTCCTAGGAGGGAGCTATTAGATTTGGTAAAAAAGTTAAACAGAGAAACTCAGAATAAAAACAAATATACAGCTCAAGCAACATTACTTAAATGCTGTTTTTCAAGAAATGTATCCCAGACAAAATAATACAGAGCATAAAAATGTAGGATGGAAAAAAATCTGATGTAAAATATAAAAAAATGGATGTGGCAATACTGTTATAAGAAAGAACAGAATTCAATGTGAAGGTTATTTATTTGGGTAAAGAGGCCTGTTTTATTATGACATTTGGTCCACTTTACTAGGACAGAATCGGGAGCCTTTGTTCTCCTAGCTGCCTCAACTTAAAGTATGCAAGTCATCCAATGAAACATGCTATGGACGTAGATAAAAACATCACTGGAAGGGAGATGCTACTTTTCTTTTCAGAAGTCATCAAATCAGACATCTACAATCACAGTGTAGATAAATATGACTCATGGGATTTAGTCACAAAGCAACTATTTTGATTTTCATTGTCCTTTTATGAGTCTTCTGTGGGGAATTCTTACTTTTCCCTGCTCAAGCAAACTGTGAAGCTACTTGGTTAATTCTAAACGAATAATTACTGTTTGCATTAATTTACAGATTATCAACTCATCCATTAAAATATCCTGTACTTTGTTATCATCAAAAACTCCAATCTGATTTCAGGAATTTCCTCTTTTTTCCTGGTATGCCCTACTGAAGGAAGATGGCTAATGAAGGAGACTGGTTGACTTCATCTCTGTCTTTCCCTAGTTCTTTTACTCCTTCTCCTTCTCTCCTTCTGGCTCCTGGGTCTTGTCCAACATCACTAATCATCAAGGAATATAAAGAAAATCTACAATGAGGAATAACCTCACAGCTCTTCTGATAGCTATTATTGAAAAATTCCAAACAAATAAAAAAAATAGATAAGCAGCACTATGGACAAGAGAATTCCTGTACAGTGTTGTTGAGAGCATAAAATGGTACAGCCATGATGGGAAACAATATGAGGTTTTCTCAAAAATTAGAACTACAACAACTGTATGAACCAGCAATCCGACTACCTGGCATATATCCAGAGGAAATAAAATCAATATGTTAAAGAGACAGTTGTACTCGCACATTCATGGCAGCGTTATTCACAATGACAAAGATATGGAAGCAACCTAAGAAACTGTGTTATATTATTCCATCTCAAAAAGGATGGAGATCTTGCCATTTGTGTAAACATTGGTGAAACTAGAGGATGTTATGATAGGTAAAAGAAGCAAGACCCAACACAGAAATATACTGCATAATCTCACTCATACAAGAAATATTTTTAAAAAGTAGAATCTGTAGAAACATAGTAGAACAGTGGCTATCAAGGACAAAGAGAAGGAGTGGGATGGGAGATGGGTAAATATGGGTCACAGACACACAGTGACAACTTATAGATCTACAGAATGGGATTATAGTTAATATTATCATATTGCTTTTTGGAAATTTCCTAAGAGAATATAGTTCAGAGAACCTTAATACACAGAAGAAGCTATGGGAGGTGATGAAAAGAGAATTTGCTGGACTAAAGTAATAACTGCACTACATGTATAGCAAAACATCATGTTGTACAACTTGAACATATAAAAAAATGGAATTTCTTTAAGTTTATGAGAGAAGTGATCTTATAGATAGTTGGCAGGAAATAATTGAGAGAAAGACTTTTTTTTTAGTAAGTAGCACACATAATTGCAAATCCAGGTGGGAAAATTAATATTATATCTGTTGTTATACACAAAGATGAACTCTTTACAACTCAAAAGCCTACATTTAGAAGTTGTTCAAAGAATCCTTAAGGAAAAAAAAACCAAGAATATCTTTTTTAATGCTGGTAATGGCAAATGACCTCTTAACATTTTTATAAGCCCAGATCTATAAAAGGTAAGACTGAGAAATATGAGACCATGATTATTACAGTATTCTGTAGAATGAAAATTATCTCAAAGTAAAAACACAAACACCAGATGGAGAGAAAATATCTGCAAAAAATGTAAAAAATGTAACATATAATAGATTACTAATGATAGTATATGTTAAAAATGCTAATAATTTAAAAAAATGTCAAGCAACCCAATAAAAACTGAACAAATGATGACAAGTACTTGGTGAGTACAAATATAAATTGCTAATAAATAAAATTGGGCTTGCTTACTATCACAGGTAACCAGAGAAAAACACTGAAACAATAGTGTACCATTTTCTTCTTGGATGATTGGAGAAAGTGAGATAACAGTGAGTTGCTGCAAGCATCTGGGGAACCTGGCACTATTCTTGATGAGTATGTACATCTGTGCAGTTTCCTGGAGAGGTATTTTTCTGAACCTAATAGGTTAAAAAAAATGTTTTCCTTTTGACTCAGGTGTTTCATATCTGAAATAACTTATGTGCACCAAGGATGCCCAGTAAAATTTGTTTTGATCTTGTTGGCAATGCAAAAAATAAATTAAGAAAAATAATAAACTAAAACAAATAAAAAAGATTCTAAAAATAAAAATAGGGCACAACTTACAATGTTTATCACTAAAGAGTGTTTAAAAGTTGTTGCTATCAATTTATTTACTGAGGCAACATATGGAAAACAGAACAATGTCTGGCACCTGTTAAGCACTACTGTGGAGAGAGGTGATTTGAATCAGAGTCTTTCTGACTCTTTTGTGGCTATGTTGTTCTGGGAACTGCCTGTGCAAAGGTGCAGGTCAAGATGGCCCAGTTGCTATGGTGACATGGCAGCATGGATGCAAAGGCACACAGTAGTTATCATTCAAGACCTTGAGTTTAGACACCAATTCCCAGAGATAAAGGATTCTGAACAGAACAAGATGACCCTATTATCTCCCCAGTCCTGTGTTCTTCAGATTGCTTGCTTTGCTAAAACTTTCCTACAAACAACCTTTTTATGATGAAACCTTGTATAATAAACATGCTGAGCTTGCTCTGGGAAACTGTTTCTCCATCAAAGAGCAGTGTCCCACTTGGCCCCACATTTTTCTCTCTATGTGTGACTGTCTGTCTTTTCTTCATCCCCCATTACCCCTCATCCAGTTTTCCTTGATTAATGGCCTTGGCTGAGAGCAGAGATGGAGGGCAGAGGCACATTACATGTCAGTTTGTTTCGCCACAGAATTGCCCTCTCTATGAAAGCAGTGTGTTTGTTTCATTCACTGTTGTATCCCCTTGGCCTGGCACACAGTAGTTGCTTAATAATTAGAAGGACTCTTATATACTTTCAACTTTCATCTTTGATTGTCCCTCTATATCCAATTTCTTGTCTTGCTCTAATTTCTGAGAGATTGACCTGGTGTTCCCTTATCCTTTGGCTTTTAGTTTGGATTCACTTATACAAGTACCAACAGAAATGAAGAGTGAGAAATGGTTTCTGGTATTTATACACTGATACTTCTGCCACATTGCTAGAGACACAGCTGCTACTGTATTCCTCTACCTACTGCCAGACTTCCCACTGGGCAAGTCTGGGCGAGCCTCCCATGGTCACAGCTTTCCCTGGGTTCCAGTAACAAGAAAAAAAAATTATGTTCCTTTTTCCTCAGCCTTATAGGTGGCAACTGCTTCCTCATACTGCCAATATTTGAGTACCTCACCATCCCTTTCTGGTTCTCTTAATCCTTCCCACAAATGTTACCCATAGGAACCATAACTGATATACAAATTGTGCCTTGCCACAACACTATTAAAGAGGTGAGGTGGAACTATATATGTAATGTCAAGAGCACAATTCCACTATGAATATGGTAGTTTTCAAACATCTCTCTCCATGCCTAACATGTATAATTTATTCCTAATAACCAAGATTTGCCATGTTTTGTTATTACAGATATTTCAATTCCATAATATCATATAATAAAAATGATTTAAATGTATAGTACATTCTTGAATAATTCAGTGGCCTTATAAAGACTTTAATTCTTTTTAATATGAATGACTGATGATCCTAGACAATCTATGCCATCCACAGGAGCAATACTGTGACACCCGTGAAATTCCTTTTTGAGGTTTTACATTCTCTGGCTGCATCACAGGAACAAGGATTCCATGGCAACACCAGCTGGGCAGCTGCAGCACCGTTCCCAAGCATTGTGCCCTGTCTGCAGCACAGTAGCAGCAATGCACTATACAATTCCTTCAATGGTTATGACACATTGGTTTATAAATTGGTCAAAAAGCAGACTATAAAGGTTTAAAACATTCACTAATGTTTATACATCCAGATAAGCCATTTTCTGCCATTTTTAAATGCCAAGAAAGTGATACTGAAACATCCAAGTAGAAAAGGCAACTACTTCTAAGTATGGAATTGGGATTGCATGGGCAAAGGGGAAACTTACAAGTTTAAGGAAGTAAAACAAAGTAGTCCCAGTGTTTCAAAATATGAGATATAGATTCTAAAGAGTCAACGTCAATTTATATTAATAATTTCTGCTCTGAGTTTATGTGTGTGTGTGTGTTGATGTTTTATCTTCTTTATGTCACCATCTTATTTTTGGAGAGATGTTCATCATGTTTAACTGCAATTTCATTATTTTGTGCATGTCTTATTATTGATTACATTAGTAGTAAACATCTTAAATGGTGAAACATGAGTTCATTTGTGTTTATGTCTCACCATATTTTTAAACACAGAGGAAGAATGACTGAATTAAAGGTACACATTGTGAAGCAATATTTTCTCATCTGTGCAATATTCTAGTTCACAGTGTGTGATCACGAGTGAACATTGTAACTGAAGAGCCAGAGGTTGGAGAAGAAAAAGCTGAGGTTGCCCTGTTAGGGCTCTGTAAACACAGACAGTGAGGAGCATGTCATGACAGAAGCAGGGACAGCTGTAGGGAGACACTCCATTCCCCTCACTGATTTTTTTCTTCTCTCTACAGGATGGCCATGCTCGTCAGCCTGGTGTCCATTCAGGGACTAATAAGTTGACACAGGAAAGCAGAGAGCTGAAACTCCAAACCTCAGTTCTTGTGTTCTGAAGAAAGAAGATTTAAAGACAGACACCAAAAGTCCTGCGTGAGAATTTTATTAGAAGTGAAAGTGAGGGGAAAATAAAGTAAAAGAAAAGTGAGGCTTAAGCAAAAAAGCAGTCTCTAGAGAGAGAGTGGGCCACCTCGAAGCAGAAAATGACAAAGGAGACAATGCTGTCCCCAAATTTTATTACTGTTTGATGTTTGCCTGGAGAACTGAGGACCACCTTCTGTACTCTTTACCAATAAGTTGTTGAACTCCTCCTTTCTGTCAGGTGGTGGAGATTTTGACATTAGTTGGTCCTTTCTGGAACTGTCATGGTGTCCATCCTATTTAGGGGGGTGCTTCACAACAAGTCAATACCATGTTAATGTGGGCAATGGGGTCAATTGCTGGTCAGAAGTTACCTTATTAGCCCTGAGCTACTAAAGGAATATTCCTCCCCAGATGAAGACATCTTTAGCCATCTAATTCCTAGCTTCATGTCAACACCAATGGACCCTAGCAAGAGTTAGTCCCATTAATTCTTTTCTCTTGACATATTTCCCGGTTAGCCCCTTTTGCTTTTCTACAAATTAACTACAGCACTTTACTTTCTTGTTTACTTTGGAAATAGTTTAAATAAGACCCTAAAGTGATTTAAAGAACACCTGTGACCTTGCCTGCATTTCACTGCTTATTGCTAGCTACTACCTAACAAAGTAAGCAGAGAATACTGGCTCAGTGAGGTCCTCAATCTTAGCACAAGCAACTTGAAAAAGGCTGAGAGCTGATGGAACAGCTTGTTGCCACCTCTGAGGGCAATAATCAGAATAAGCTCTTGTTTTTCCTGTTTTCTTTGAGGCAGTTAGTATCCCTTTGGGTCCTCATTGCACTTAGGGTATCCTATAGACATGTCAGTTGGGTGATTTTTAACTTGGTAATTGGCCTGTCTTGGTTCTGGAACTTTCTATAGCCTTTCAAACGATGTAACAAGACTTCTTCAAACTATGCTTCTGTTGGTTTTATTGGTTCTTTCCAGGGTTAATTGCAATTGTTAAGAAGTGGGGGTCTCCTTGATCCACATCATGCTTGGAAGCTGATTCAAAATGTAGGATAGGCAGCCCCATCTCTACCCCAACATGGTGCTGGGAACTTTATGCCTCTGAATTCAGAAACACTGGGTTAAACTTAGGTTAAGGGATGCTCTAGGGAGCTCAAGATAAATTAATAATTTATTTCTTATAGAGAAGTCTGCGCAGAGGTCCAAATCCCTGACTTCGAAATTAATTTTTTTTTTAAGTGGAGAACCGTCTGCAAAATGTTTTTCTTAATTAGCTACATTTTTCAAATTTATGAAATTTCCTCGTTTCATTACACCAACAACAGGCAAAAGAAGAACATGATCCCCTTCATTTCAACTTCTCAAAAACATTCCCAAATGCACTTTTATAGAAATCACTGTTTTTAGGCCTAGACTGAAAAAAAAATGTAAACACTTTTGCATAGTAAGTAGTGGTGGTTGGTCATAAAATACTACAATGGTAATTATAGTCTATCTCCAGATTTCTAAATTAATAAGTACAAACTTAATTTTCTAAAATTTAATAAATAAATAGCAGTAGGTCAATGTTGTCAGCATGCATGATATTTCTAATACAAAATATATGGGAAGCAGTTATCTTTCTAAAATCACATTTAACATAAATATATCTTAAACAATGAATGTAAATTGCTTAATTATAATTGATTGCTAAAATATTTATTAATTATAAATTATTTTTGAAAGATAATTAGAATAAGTTATAAAGAAGTTCATTGCTTAATAAATAAAACTAATAAATTACTGCAGAACTTTTTGACCTTTTTGTATGTAGTACTTATAATTTCCTTTTGCAGGTGGGGGGCAGGTACTGGGATTGAATCCAGGGGCACTTTACACCTGAGCTTCAATGCCATTTCTTCTTTTTAAAATTTTGAGTCAGGGTCTCACTAGGTTGCTAAGGCTGATCTCAAACTTAATCTACCTGCTTTAGCCTCTCAAGTTGCTGGGATTTTAGGAGTGGGACACCACACCCAGCAGTGGCACCTATATTTTCTTCAGTGTTACAGAGAAAAATTAAAATAAACAAACAAAACCCTCAGACAGAGCATAATGATTACTTTGAAGGATATTCTTTGAAATCAGAAAAGACCTGAATTTTACTCCTAGTCTTTGTATTGACTAAAATTGTGATGTTTGGCCTCAGTTTCCTATCTAGAGATGAGCTTAATGGTATTTGTTTATTATAATTAAATGGAATTGTGTATTTTAAAAAGCTTAGTATAATGACAATCACATAGAAGGACTTTATAAATAATGTTGATCATTTTTTGCATGCTTACAAAAATTTATATTAGTATTGGGTGTAAAAAAGGCAATATGTTTCGGGAGCACATTATATTATTACCTACATGAACCTGCAGATAAAGTGCCTAAAGCACACTCTTTTGACTCAGTATTTCTCCAATAGATGCTTGCTATGGTCTGAATGTGTCTTCCTAAAATTTGAGTGTTGAAATTCTAACCACTAAGCGACAGTGGTTCTAACCACTAAGATAATAGGAGTTAGGGCCTTTGTGAACTTTGCTTTTAGCTATTGTGTTTTTTGTTTCTAAAAAGTCTATTCTTTTTCAAATGCACAGTGACTTTTTAAAGTAGTTTTCTATTTCCTGCAGATATTTTTAAACTTTTCATTAGTTTTAAGAGTAAACACTACTATTTTTTAGTTGTTTTCTAATGATTTCAATGCTTAAAAATGTTGTGTTCTATTCTTTTGTCATTTCTGATTCTCTGGTTTCCTCCTGTGCTTCCTTTGCAGTGTGTACTATCTATGGTGCAGACATGAACTCCATCATGAATGTAACTTCTTCCAGAGAAGGCTGGTGCTTAACTATTCACAGGTGCCTGAGACATTACACATTCAAAGCCATCTAAAACCAGTGGAAAGTCTGAGGTTTGCTGGAGCATCCCTGAAATGTGACCTGGAGGCTACCCATCAGCATGAAGGCTGATTGAATTTGGGCTCAGTTTTGTGCTGCGAATAGAGCCCTTTTGTGTTTCAGATTATTTTGAGAAGTTTGTCCCTTGAGAATCCCCAGTGCTGTTGTTCCTTGGTTTTAATTTCTGTTCACCTTAACCTAGTTGGCCATCAAATGAAAATTAAAATGTGCTGCAATTTGCAAATATCCTCAGGGCAAAAGTAGCTTCCCTCTTCATTTACCTTTTGCTTTTCCTGCTGCTTTGACTTTGTAATTCCTGCAACTTTTATGAAGATGATTCTTATATTTTGTCCAGTGTTGTTTTCAGTGGAATGGATGCTCCTGATTTTCATGAGGCATGACTAAAACAACCATCCTGAACTTTCAGTATTTAGAAAAATAAAAAGCTTTTAGTAATTGAAAAATAAGCATTTTTGCACACATGCTAATATATAGATAATTTACACTTGATAAAAGGTCTGTGATTTTTTGGTATTATTACTTTTAACCTTATTTTGCCAGGAAGGAAAATAGGGCTTACTGAGATGAACTACTGGAGTCACTAAATAATCTGTGCATTGTTTCAGATGCGACATGCTTTTATTTGCTATTAAATGAAAACAATTCTGATTTTTTTTCATTATTATGTAAAGAAAATAACCCACAGGAGTTAGGGATGAAAATGGGATCTATAACAAATAATTTATAATAAGATTCAAAATGAGGACAATGATGCTAATAGCTTAACAACAGAGCATGGCATTTTTCTTTTGCCTTATTAAACTGTAATATTATTTTACTGTTGAATCCCTCTGCACACTGTCACAATGCTCATTTGCTTTAGGACTGTCAGGCTCTGAATCCTGCCTTAAACTCAGCCTAGTTCCTATCCCTTGGAAAACACCTTCTGCCAGTGTGACCTCCACTTTACTTAAGTTGTACCAGCTGTGACTTTTTTGTGGGTAGCCATATTGTGTGACTTCATTTGCTCCTGCATCGGGGTCATTAACTTAGGGTTAATTTGTACAGTCAAACATGATACTTGAAAACTTGATGCATTTAATTCTGCCCTTCAACACTCTGAATTTCTTTTTCACCCTTTAAAAAAAAATAAATTTAACCATGATCAAGTCCACACCACAGATGCTAAATAATTCAAAAAGCAATTGTATTAGATTGGATTTCCTGAAAACAATCTCTGACACACAGAGTAGAGCTTTGGAGGAATATGCTCTGAAGATAAATATTTAAAGAAACATTAAAGAAAGAACAGAACCGAGGGAGAAGCTGGCCTACTATGGGGAGACACCCCTATTGGATCTCTATTTGTGTTGGTCTTTCAGAGTTTCCTATACTGAGGCACAAAGCCTTAACCTTGTGTTCCCACATCAGCTGGTCACAGGCCAAGGGCCAAGGCTAACCCAAAGAGAGGCTTAACCTTTAGTAAGGCATCTCCCTGTAGCCAGCTGAGGGCAATTCCCAGCAAGGACATAGCTGTAATCCATCAACTGTGATATTCCCAGCAGTTGGGGATAAGCTTCTTGGTTCTAGTCATCCTGGTGCAATTCCAGAGAACCCTTTTTGGCAAGCTAAGATCTAGGAGGAAAAAAAAAATGAATATGAAATGGAAAAATATATGAGAATCACAAAGTCCTCTGCCAGCCACCACATAAAATGTTCCAGATATAACTCAGGAATCTGTTATTATCAATTAATACATTTTTAGTTCCTAACCAGCTGCTGACTATGTGTATTTCATAGCTTCTCATCTTTGTATATCAGTATGAGCCCCTAATGGGAAAGTAATTTTCCACATTGCATTTGAAAAATATTTCAAAAAAACAAGTTTCATGTTTTGTCATAAAATTTGTGGTTTTTAAAATTTTCTAAGCTATTTTGATTATTTTAATATTAAATAAAATTCTTAACAAATTTACAAGCTTAATTATTTAATTGTCTCTCCTCAAATCTTCTAATAAGAAGTGGTCTATGGCTTAGGCTTAATCTTGGAATACACCTGTGACACATCATCATAAACCTTCAGTATATAACTCTCCCAGTTTGAGAAGAACAAATAAAATAAAAATATATAATAGTTATAACAGTTCCTAACATTTGTACAAAACATCAAAATTTTCAAAATTAGAAATAGTAGTACATAGGAAATAGATTTCAGATCCAGATTAACTGTGCTAAAAATCTCAGGTCAATTGCATACTAGCTGTGAAAGTTTGGACAAGTTACCTTACCTCTCTGTGCCTCAGTTTTCTTATTTATATAGTGGGGATGATAATTGCTCCATTAACCATGCTGTTTTGAAAATTAAATAGGTTTATATTTATAAGATATTTTGAATAATGCCTCACAGCAAAGTAAACATTATTTAAAAGTCTATATTGGATTCTATTTGTTTTGTAAATCATTCTATTTTAAATACTATTACATACTAAATTAAACTATTGCTTAAATAAATTTTGCTCTGTCCAGTATCTCGTTTGATCCTAAACTCAGGCGGTGGGAAGGACAAGGAACTGAGTCTTTTTTCTATTTTATGAATGAGGATAAGAGTTAAAATTCTTGCATATGCTCACACTGGTATTGAGTGAAATGTTTAGGTAGGATTTGTGTTTCGAAAACTGAATTCCTCTTTGCTAGATGTTCTAAGGAATCTTGCTTTTGGGAAAATCCACAGGAAATCTGCTGTGAGAGAAGATGCTCTACTTGGTAAAGCCACAGCAACAGAACTTATTTTATCATGTAATTGTCAAAGTAACAGTCACCGAAAGCACTGATTTTTGTAATAAATGTTGTATTCAGTTTAACTTCAAGGGAGTAGGAAGGAATAAATTAAAAGAATTACCCTTCTTTTTGTAGATCAAAAGAATCAATTAAAAATATATCTTTGAATATGCCTCCAAGAACTCTTTGTGGTTTAGAATAATATTTAAAGACAGAGAGAGAGCGCATGCTGGATGGAAACTTGGTGGTATACTTTTGTTCTTTCTTTTTTTTCCCTGCACAAATCCTTATATTTCCAGAGAATATAAAAAAGAAATATTTTTCCAATATTTTTATGAAGCAGTAAAATTTTGATCCTTAACTGATTATATCATTAAAAGACAAAAATAATAAAATAAAATCATTTCTCTTTCACCAGTTTAGGAATAGAAATCTTAAATAAGACATCGATTAATTGAATCCAGCAATGTGGCAATAGGACAGCACATCAGAAACTTACTTCAGGTATGCAAGGGTTTTAAATATTTACCAAAAACAAACAAATTTCATTTACTGTAGTAACATACAGGAAAGTATATGGTAAAATTCAATACTGACATATCATAAAACATTTTACAAAGTGAATCTAAATAAATAAGTAAAATATTATAAATAAATGATAATAAAAGGAAACTTCTTTAAGCTGATAAAGATTATCTAAAAAAATTAAAAACTACTGTGGTATACATAGTTCTGGTGAAACAGTGAATGATTTCCACTGTGTCTGAGAATAAGACATGGGAGCCTATTTTTATACAACATTTAATTGAAAGTCTTTGTTGGTATAATAGTGGAAAGAAAAATAGATACAAGGCATGTATATATGACAAAGGAAGAAATAGAATATCTTTATTACATATAGATGACATGGTTTTGTCAAAAATTTAAATGAATCTAGAGACAAACTATTATAATTAATAAATGAATTTAACAAGATTATAGGACATAAGAAACAATGATTAGAATTATTAAGAAAATATGGTATGACATTTTGATATGTTATGATTTACAATTGTGACAGAAAACATCAAATATCTAAAAGTAGATTTAAGGTAAGGTATGAAAACTAAAATTTACATTTTCTACCAAAAAAAAACCCCAAAATTGATTACTGGCAGAAAGTATAAAATTATAGAACTGAACAGGTGGAGCAATATATCATGTTCACAGATTGGAAGACTCAAAGCTGTAAAGATATGAGGTCTTCCCATGTTGAGCCATATATTCAATGTGATTGTATTTATTTATTTATACATATCTTGTTTTTTAAGTGTCTCTCAAGATCTATATAGTAAAGGTTGCTCCTCAGTGTGGAGCCATTGGGTCTTTAAGAGGTGGGGCTTGGTGGGAGGTCCCTGGAGCCCTGCATTTGAAGGGGATTGTGTTCCCAGGTCTCTTTTTCTTCCTTTCTTTGATGTTACCCATGAGGTGAGTGAGTGGCTTTTCTATGCCACATACTTGTACAATGATGCACTGTCTCATCATAGGCCCAAAGCCCCAGGGCCAATTGATCCTGGGTTTCAACTTCCCAAACTTGAGTCACAATAAAACATTTAAGTTGATTGCCTCAGGCATTTGATGTGATGACAGAAAGCTGACTTAGATGTCCAATCAGATAGTTTCATAGAACACTCAATTGAATCTCCGAAAGGTAAAACACATTTTCCAAAGTTACAATACTAATTAGACATAGAGCTGACAATAGAAAATATGTACCACTTACTTCTGGGATGTAATGTTCTTTCATTCTGGGAATATTAACTGTATTTTTTCCAAATTTTTCCTCTAAGGAAGACTCTTAAATCGGTTTTTATTTAAGACCAGGAAACTTCTATACCTGAAGATGGAGCAGAAAATCCCTTTTAAAAAGGGTTCATGAAATTTGTTGTTTCAAATTGTTAGGCCAGATTAAAATATAGGTATAGCCAAAGAAACTGATTAGTTCCTCTCTACACACATGCAGTGAAACAAAGCTGGATCACTTACTTTGTCCTCCTTTTTCTTGCAGTTTTACAGACTGATATACTAATTGTATTTAAGCAAAGTAATTACTGAAAAGTTCCTTTAGACATGCAAATTTAATGGCCTATTTCTATAGTGCATGAAAGAAAACTCTTTTATGGAATTATAATATCATTGCATTTGAAGTTATATTAAAAGTGTTTGCTGTCTGCCTTCCTTTGGAAAAAAAAAATATGAAACAGAGTGTATGGAGTAACTGCTACCAAATAAGCACTTTTGCCTTTTAAATGTTGTTACCTACATCCTGCCATCTTACTTTCTCAACATAAACATGCATCCAACAAAATCAACTTGGCCATACTGATGGTTTTGTTTAGTGCTTGGGAACTAGTAGCAGAATCGATCTTTGTTGGATTGTGCAAGATCAGGGAATTAAAAAGAAGGAAAAAAATATGCAGAAGAATGGAAGAGGTATGGAGCTTATTCCAAATTAGCTTCATTGCAGCATGTTAACTGTAGCAAGTTTGCTAGCACCTAATATCCCTTCTTCTTTGTATCTTAAAAAATGCAGAGGATATTTATCTATGGTAAATTTATTCTTATATATATTACATAAATTATCGTGTCGAATAAACATGTGATAAGGAAAATAATTGTATATTACAGGTAAATTAACTAAATTTCAGAGAACATAAATAAATGCATATTATTGCAGATTTAGTAGGTATCAGAGCTTGATATTAAGACTTGTCTGTGATCTGGAAGTCCACAACTTTTAAAAACACTTGCCCACGTCCTCTGTGTTTCTCAACTTTTGAATCTATTTGCTTTTCTCTTCAGTCATTCATTTAACTTTGTACCCAATATGGGAAGATGGGAATGGCAAAGGGCCAGAATCTTCAGACTGTATTGGGGTTTTGAAGACACACAAATATATGCTAAATGAAGCATCTTCTACATATACTCTAGGAACTGTATGGTTTTTATGTCAATGCGTGCATAATGTTTCCACATGCACATTGTTCGTTAAGTCCCATTAAAGAATAGTATGCCATAGCAAATACCACTTGATATTTTCATAAGTAGTATGTAAAAATTCCTAAAGGTTTTAAAAAGCAAAATGGATTTTTTCCTTTTGGGGAAATAATTTGTATTTCTTACCGAAGCATGGAGTCATTTAGTAATTCTCTTAATAATTCAAAATTTAAAAGATAAATCCATAACATCATGTGTGTTCATTCTAGTAAAATTTCAGGATTTTTTTTCCCCTGAATGCTTATACTCTTTCTAGGAATTGGGTAAGCTGCTTCAAAGGTAGGGATATTTTGGTCAAAGGTAGGGATATTTTGGGCTGGTGACATAGCTTGTTGGTAAAGTGTTTGTCTAGCATGCACAAGACCATGGGCTTGATCCCCAGCAAAAAAAAAAAAAAAAAGGCAGTGATACGTTGGCTGCTTCTTTATGTAATGAATATTATGTGGTTTGGGGACAACAAAGAATAGTAAGGCAAATTCATCCTTAGGTAGAGGAGATATATAATCAACACCATGTAATACCAAAAATATTTCTGGAAATAATTACATATGTAAATAACTGAGGAGGCTGCACATAAGCTAAAGAGACATTTAACAGCATATTGCAATCTATATACAAACTGGAACCTAGTCCTTCAAACTGAAAAATTTTTAGACATTCTTGTTGATTGAATCATTGTACTCATTTGGGATGACTATTATCAGCAGCCTGATCTTAAACTTATTTCCTAATTAATTTCTAAAATCCAAACTTCATTCTATATTGATGATTTTAATAAGCCAGCTATTTAATGTAAGTAAAATATCCCAGAGAAGACTTTGGTTTCCGCAGAGGTGTACACTGGGGTACACCTTAAGAATTAATCAAGTCACTCAAATTGTAGGAACTACACAAATAAAAAAAATGTGGTGGAAATTTCTTAAACATCTGTACTTAAAGAAATACAAAAAGCAAATTCAAGCTAGAGTTTGAAGGAGAGAAAGTAAAGAAGTTTGGGTCCTGCTTACCATTTTTAATATATGCATTCTTATATTGATCTTCTCGCCTTAAATTGCAAATATAAGAGCTGCTAATATACTGGAATTTCACATTTTCACTGAGCAAACATGAAGTTTTACTCAATTCTATATAGTCATAACTGATACACATTATCTTACTAATATCATTTGGAGTAAAATTCTTGAGATACTCCAAGAACTATATTTCCCATTTACTCTTGTTAGCCTTTCCAAAATTCTTTAGATACTCACAAATATACACTAATTTTCTTTGGTGCATATAATGTGCTTTCACTGACACATATTGCTATACTGATGAATTTAGAAAGTCCAAGGAAGTAGTAGTTCTAGGCCAGAATTCATATTTCTGAGTCTTGGAAGGATATAAAATTTCTCTTAAATATTGAGTGATACAGCAGGTATTTCATACAGTTTTCATCCTTTGCAGAGTAGTGAGCACCTGACTACTAATAAATAAAAGGATGTGTGACCAATCAGACTTCATTTGTTATACGAATAAACTGAGACCTGGGGAGGGGATGCAACTTCTCAAGATCAGGCACTGATTTCATAGCAGAACAACATGAACTTCAGTTTTCCTTTCAGTTTAACACAATCACTGCTATTTACCTAAGTTCTTGTGTTCACAGATGCTTTACCTACAGTATCTCTAATTATTGTTTCAACACTTTAATATATTTGTATGTGCATTATATTGCTACTGCTATCTCCAGTTTATAGGTGAGGGAACTGAGGCCTAGGGAGTTTAAGTAACTTGTCCAAAGTCACATGATTCATGAATGCAGAGAGAGTGTTTGAAACCAGGTCTCACCATTACCATTGTCAGAGGGGGCGGCAGGGGGGAACATTCTAATGTCTGGGAAATGTTAGTCCTCACTAAATATCTGAGCTACAGGACATCTTTCTCATCTTTTAATGGCTGCTTCACCATCTCTTGTTTCAGGGTAAGAAATTGTATTTCATTTTTTCCTTGTTCAGTTTGTGCTATCTTATTAAAATGTTGATTCACCAACAATATCTCAGAATGTAAATTGGTCCTTAAGTCAGTGTTCTAGTTCTTTTGAACTCTACTTTCTATGATTTACTTTTTCCCCCATGTAGTAGTCTTTGTTGATGTCAAACCATGACACTGTACAATATTACAGACAGATCTTCTTGTGAGTGTTGTCTGTGGCATCCAGGTGATTCTCCTCTTTCATCTGGGTCACTACACAGATAACTAATTATTGTGGCAGTTAACATTTATTGAGCTCCCACTGTGACTTGTACTGTTCTAGGTATTTTATATGGATTAGATCATGAAGTTCTCACAACTGTTTGAGATGATTTTGTTAATGTGCATATATTGTTTGTAATTGAACTGAACCTCACTTTTTGAAATGCTAGGTAGTTTTGTAATGTCCATCTTTTCACCTACAAATTTATGTAGAGAATGTTGAGGTTCAGAATTCTCTCTGTAACTTAGTTCTCAATGATTCCTAATTAATCATACAGCAAACTTTTGGGTAGTTTCATTGCATGCATAAAAATGAATATGCTTATATTCAAAGGAATGAAAAATGCAAAGTGATTTTGAAAGTACATTTTATTGGCTTTTATGTTAACTGCTTTATAAAATGGGCAAGTACATTTGCAAGAAAAGGTTCATTTTTAAAATGCTACTCATGTGCATCTTTATAAAATAAGTACCGAAATTTGATGTGTCTTCTTAGCATCCTAACTTAATTTCTTTGTTGTTTTTGTATTTTTAATGAATTTTTTGTTCTCCAAAATGTTCTTCTAATTACACAACGTGATGCAAAGTAGTAATTGTTAAAAACTATTAAAAAATAAGTCCAAATTTTAGTTTTTCTCTGTAAATATGATGCTGATAATGTTATCTGACTTAAAGGAGTGCTGTAGGTTACACAGTTAATAGTTTAACACATTGGAATTGCTACATAATAGTATTAGTTTCTTTTAAATGATTTCAAAATATACAGAGGCATGTGAAATATGACAGTAACGAATAATGATCTTGATTTCCTACATTATTATCATACCTTAGGCTCTGGATGGAGGCCACTTCTTTTTCTAATTGGAAGATGAAACTACAGGTATTGGCCTTAAGGCCATAGAGCCAAGAATTACACCATGAACATAGAAGCTAATATCCAAAATGAATGTGGACATGAGTGAGAATAGAACAAATTGTTCTAGAACCTTCTAGACTGAGGAATAAAAAATGGAATAAAGCAAACAATTTGTAAAAAAAAAAGTACTACTTATTACTTGACATAATGAAAAACAAAATAGCCTTTGTCTTTTAAGAGCTTACTGTTTAACATGAAGGATTGATGGAGAGTGACAGTGTGTGGTGAAGGTAAGCCCACAGTCCCCTGACCTGAACTCACTATCCTCTTGCTTGGTTAGAGAAGATCTGTTCCTTCCCTTGCCAGAAATGAAGGAGATTGAACTCAGGGCCTGAAAACTGATAGGGTCTGTGAACAAATGCATCCCTCTCAGTAACAATGGTGTTATTTATTTTATGCTTGCATCTCCATCTCTCAATAAAAATATTTCCCTCTCTGAGTTCTCTCTTAGCAGATTAATCATGGCATACTGAGTATAGTGGGCAACCTAATCAGAAATATTGGGAAGACATTGTAACAGAAGTGTCTACCATTTCTAAGTTATACCTTTTGCCAATTATTCACTCCAAACCTTATCTCAAACATTTTGAGTTGAGTTTCTTAATCTTATTTCAGTTACTCATTGTTTTGGCATTATAACAATATTGATATGTAAACATTTATAATTTTTAACTAAACAGTTGATAATAGGGAAATTTTGGCTAAAATTAAACTTTAGTCAGAATGGTCAGTTATGTTTAGAACAACAGCCTTAAATTTTCATTCTCCCCCAGATACATGACATTTGGTATTGCTTTTGACAAGATATTTGTATATGCATATGCATATTTAAGAGCAACTACCACAATAACTGGCCAAATGTTAAATTGAATGTTGATAGTTCTTTTCTCTCTCTGTTCGATGTTTGGTTTTGTGTAACTGTTTTACCTGCTATTAAAAGGAACAACCAAAACGTTCATTTGCATTCTGATGTTGTTTGCTGTTTTCTTTTCAGTTAAACATGCAAATTGGTTATCATTATTGGCAAAATGACTACACAACAATTAGATGGAAATCTCTTTATCCAATTTTTCTAAAGCATGAATGTCTTTTTTAAAGTTCCAAACACATTTCCCTCTCTCTACATTTCAGATCTTGTGTGACTTTTAGCAACAATTTTTTAATTGTTTTTTTTTAAATAATTTTCCAACACTTGCATCAAGCTGTGCTTTTGAATTGGATTTAATTTTGTTTCCCTCTACAGTATTATTTTTGGAACATCAGTGATGCTTTATAAAATATAAGATAAAGCATTACCTGTGGGAATTGACTATTATTTTTGTACTAAAATAAGAAAACAAGAAGAGACCAAACCACTTGTTTTCATGGAAAAAATACCTGTGATCTTTTAGCTGAAGCTAAATGTTTGTGATGGACTATCCCCTATGACCTTTTAAGCTTTCCTCTTTGAGCTCTAGCTTTATTTTATTGGAACCACAAACTGTTAATGTTTCTCAATGATCTTTTGGCCTCTGTTCTTCTCTATTTTTATCCTTCACTCCCATAGATTTGATCTCACCTCTGTATATGGTGATCTCTAGCCCTGATCTAATTTCTATCTTTACATATGCAAATGTTGCTAGAATACATTTTTATTGGAGTGAAAAAGTCCAAAACTTGATGTTTGGTATTGTTTTTATGATTTCACACAATGGGAAAAAGTAGGTAAATCTCTATAATGCCTGTTCAAGTAAATAATATTCTTATTTTATTGCCATCTTTGGAGGAAGCCAGTTCACATGCAATTCTTAGCTAAACCTTATGAAGTCCCTTCTAAGCACAAGAAGATATCAATATATCATCCCACTCCCATGCTTTTAATTTTTCTTTTTATTGTAGTCAAAACATAAGACATAAAATTCACTGTCATACCCATTTTTTAAGTTACAGTTGTCACGTTATCATGTTAATTATGTAAACATTGTCATGCTACAAATCTCTGGAATTTCTTCATCTGGCAAAACTAAAATTCTACATTCAGTGACCAATAAACCTATTATTGTTATTAATAAATCCTCCTTCCAGCTCTGGCATAGGCCACGCTATTTTCTGCTTCTAGGAGTTTGACTACTTCAGATGCCTCATATGTGTAGAATCTTAACGTATTTATCATTTTATTACTGTTTTATTTCAGCTAGCATAAGGTCCTCAAGGTTCAGTCATTCTGTAGCATAAGACAGGGTTTCCTTCTTTTAAAATGTTGCATAATCTTCTGTTGTGTATGTGGGTGGTGGGGGAGAGAGCATTTTTCTTATCCAGTCATCTGTTGATTAAGGTTGCAAAAATCCATTTCTTGGCTACTGTGAAAAGTGCTACAATGAACATGGGGAGTTTAGATATCTCTTTGAGATACTAATTTCATGTAATTTGAATGCATATCTAAAAATGGGATTTCTGGGTCATATGGTAACTTTACTTTTAATGTTTGAGGAACTTTCTACTTTCCATAGCAGATATACCATTTTATATCACCAAAACCAGTGCACAAATATTTAAATTCCTCCACATCCTTGCTGACAATTGTTTTTCTCACATCAGCCTATACAAATTGCATAGTTTTATTGAGTGAAATGTAATCTTTCAATAAATGTATGTGTTATGTAATGTTCAAATCAGGGTAAGCATATCTTATTCTATTTCCTCAAGAATTGATTACTTCTTTGTCATGAAGACATTAAAATTTCTTTCTTCTAACTTTTTTGAAATATGTAACACATTATTATTACCCATAGAAACCATACTGTGTAACAGAATATCTGACTGGTTTCTCCTACTTAACTGAAACTTAATACCCATTGACCAATATTTATCAATCCTTTCTTATCCCTACTTTCCCCAAAATCTGGGAATTACCATTCTACTTTCAAGGTCTAGAATTCAAGTTTCTTGGATCCAACAAAAAATGAAATCATTTAGTATGTAGTCTTTCTGTGCTTATCTTATTGTACTTAATATATTCCAGTTCCACTCATATTGCTACAAATGACATATCATCCATTTTATGACTGCATATTATTCTATTGTATACATATGTCATTTTTCTTTATCAATTCATCAGTTGTTTCCCATTTTTGACTATTGTGTATAGTACTGCAATAAACATGAGAATGGGAATGTCTGTTCAACATAAACATTTAGTTTCCTTTGGATCTATATCCACACTAGGATTGCTCAATCTTATACTAATTCTATTTTTATTAGTATTATTTATTTATTCTAATATGTTATATACGAAGGCAGAATGCAATTCGTTTTATACTATACATATAGAGCACAATTTTTCAAGTCACTGATTGTACACAAAATATTTTCAAACAATTCGTGTCTTCATACATGTATTTAGGGCAATGATGTCTAACTCATTACACCATTATTCCTACCCCTTTGTCTCCTCCCTTCCCCCCTCCCCTTTGCCCTATCTAAAGTTACTCCATTCCTCCCATGTCCCCCCCTCTATCACCATTATGAGTCAGCATCCTCATATCAAAGAAAATATTTTACCAAAAATAAACAAAGATGTCCAGTAATACAAATCATGTTTCAATAATAAACTGAAAGGTTAATAGCCTAAACTCACCAATGAAAAGATATAGGCTGGTAGATTGGATTAAAAACAAAGCCAACAACATGCTGCCTTCAAGAGACTCTTCTCATAGGAAAAGACACCCACAGACTAAAGGTAAAAGGTTGGGATAAAATGTACCATTCACATGGTCTACATAAACAAACAGGGGTTTCCATCCTCATATCAAGTAAAGTAGACTTTAAGCCAAAGTTAATCAAAAGCGATAAAGAGGGACATTTCACACTGCTTAAGGGAAACATACATCAACAAGACATAACAGTTATAAATATATATGCCCCAAACAACGAAGCATCTACATTCATCAATCAAACTCTTCTCAAGTTCAAGAGTCAAATAGACCACAACACAATTATTTTGGGTGACTTTAACACACCTCTTTCACCATTGGATAGATCTTCCAAACAAAAGCTAAACAAAGAAACTATAGAACTCAATAATACAGTCAATAACTTAGACTTAACTGACATATATAGAGAGTATATTATCCAACAATGAGCAAATACACTTTCTTCTCAGCAGCACATGGATCCTTGTCTAAAATAGACCATTTGTTATTCCACAAAGCAAATCTTAGTAAATAAAAAAAATAGAGATACTTCTCTGCATTCTACCAGACCACAATAGAATAAAATTAGAAATAAATGATAAAATAAAAAATTAAAGATACTCCAACACCTGGAGACTAAGTAATATGCTATTGAATGAACAATGGGTTGCAAAAGATATCATGGAGGAGATTAAAAAGACTTAGAGGTAAATGAGAACACTGATACAACATATCAAAATCTCTGGGACACTATGAAGGTAGTTCTAAGAGGAAATTTCATTGCATGGAGTTCATTCCTTCAAAGAAAAAAGAAAGTCAACAAATAAATGACCTAACATTACATTTCAAAGCCCTAGAAAAAGAAGAAGGATTCAACCACAAAAACATTAGAAGACAGGAAATAATTAAAATCAGAGCTGACATTAATGAAATTGAAACAAAAGCAACAATTGAAAAAATTGACAAAACAAAAAGTTGGTTCCTTACACCAATCAAAATCTCAGTGACAATCTTCATAGAAATAGAAAAAGCAATCATGAAATTCATCTAGAAAAATAAGAGACCCAGAATAGCCAAAGCTATCCTTATCAAGAAGAGTGAAACTGGTGGCACTACTATTCCAGACATTAAATTTTACTACAGAGCAATAGAAACCAAAAGAGCATGGTATTGGCACCAAAATCATACAGAATAGAGGATACAGAGACTAACCCACACAACTACAGTTATCTTATATTAGACAAAGCAGACAAAAACGTACACTGGAGAAAAGATAGCCTCTTCAACAAATGGTGCTGGGAAAACTGGAAATTCATATGTAACAGAATGAAATTAAACCTCTCTCTCTCACCATGCACAAACCTCAACTCAAAGTAGATCAAGGAGCTAGGAATTCAACCAGAGACCCTGCACCTAATGGGAGAAAAAGTAGGCCCAAATCTCAATCATGTCAGATTAGGCCCCAATTTCCTTAATAAGACTCCTATAGCATAAGAATTAAAACAAGAATCAGCTAATTCTATTTGTATTTTTTATTTTTGGTGGAACCTTCCTACTGTTTTTACAATGACTGTAGTAATTTACATTCCTACCATCAGTATGCAAGGGTCCCCTTTTCTTCATGTCCCTCCCAGCACTTCTTATCATCTGTTTTTTTTTTTTGGTAATAACCATTATAACTTGAATGATAGAATGTCTCATTGTGGTAGTGATGTACATTTCCCTGATGATTAGTGATGTCGAGCATGTTTTCATAGACATGCGGGTCACTTAAGATCTTCTTTTCAGATCATTTACCTGTTTCTTATTTGTATTATTTGTGTGGTTTTGTTGACATTGATGATTTGGGGTTTTGGAATTCTTATATATCCTGGGCATTGACCTATTATTGGATGAATAATTGGAAGATATTTTCTCCTATTCTTCAGTTGGTTTATTCACTCTCTTATTTTCTTTGCTATGCAGAAGCCTCTTATTTTGATATAATCTAATTTGACTATTTTTTTTGTTTTTGTTTCCTGTGATTTTGGGGGTCTTGTCCAAATAATTACTGCTATAGAAATGTCCAAAGAAAGACCTCCTTTGTCTTTTTAAATAGTAGTTTCATAGTTTTGATTTTGCATTTAGGTATTTGATCCATTTTGAGTTGATAAAATGTGAAGTATAGATCAAGTTTCATTTTGCTGCATATATTCTTTCCAGTTTCCTTACACCATTTATTGAAGTGACCAACCTTTTTTAAGATATTATTTTTTTTTTTTGCTGCTGTTGTAAAAGATCAGTGGTCTATAGGTTCATGGACTTATTTATGAACTCTTCATTCTATTCCAGTGGTGAATGTGTCTATTTTTACACTAGTACCATGCTGTTTTAATTATAGATTTTCAGTGTGTTTTGAGATAAAATATTGTGATATTCGAAGTCTTGTTCTGTTCGATAAATACTTTTTTGGCCTTTTTAAAATATGTTTCCATATAAATTTTAGGATCTTATTTATTTATTTATTTATTTTGTGTGCATATGTGTAATTCTGTGGAGAATTCCATTGATATTTCAGTGGGGACTGAATTCAATCTGTAAATCACTTTGGGTAGTATTGTCATTTTAATATTATTACTTTTTTCCCACCCATGAACGTGGATAACTTTCCATTATTTGTGTGTGTATATGTGCATGTGTGTGTGTATGTTTTCAATTTTTTTAAATCACTATTTTATAATTTTAATTGTATAGATCATTTTACTCCTTAGGGCAAACTCAATCCTAGGCATTGTGATTTTTAGTAAGTATTGTTAATAGGACTACTTTCTTGATTTATTTTTCAGTATGCATGTTTTGGTGTATAAAAAATGGTACTGATTGCTGGGTGCAGTTGTATACCACTGGGTACCAACTACTTGGGAGGCTGAGACTGGATGATTGCTTCAGCCCCAGAATTCAAGGTCAGACTGTGTAGTATAGCAAGGCCTCACCTCAATGACAACAACAACAAATGTTATCTATATTTTGTAGGTTGATTCTGTGTCTTTCAATTCTGCAGAATCTGCTTATTGCTTTTCAAAAAATGTTTGATGGAGTCGTTGGGCTTTTCTATGTACAAATTCATGTCATCTGCAAACAGCTATAATTTGGCTTCCTCCTTCCAAGGGATTTTGTATGCCTTTTATTTCTTTCTCCTGCTTAATTGCTCTAAGACCTCCAGTACTATGTTGAATAAGAATAGTGAAAGTTGCCTTACTTGCATTGGTCCAGATGTTAGAAGAAACACAGCTTTTCCTTATTCATTATGATTATGTCCGTGTGTTTGCCACATTTGGACATTTTTTTAAATTGTGTCCCTTCTATTGCTAATTTCTTGGAAGTTTATATCATAAAGGGTTGGATTTTATTGAACGTTTTCTCTGCCTCTGCTGAGACGATCATGTAGTTCTTGTGCTTCATCCTGTTCATGGGATGCACTGATTATTGACTTACACATGATGAGTCATCCTTGCCTTCCTGGGATAAATCCCACTTTATCATTAAGTATGATGCTATTGATGTGCTTTGGATTGAGTTTGCTACTATTTTGGGGGGAATATTTGTCTCTGTGTTCATCAGGAACATTCATCTGCATATTTAGTATGTTTCTGTTGCTAAATGTAATATAATGTCCTTATCAGGGTAATGCTCTGCTTGTAGAATGAGTTTCAAAGACTTTCCTTCTTTTAAACTTTTTAAAATAGTTAGAGACAATTCAAGTTACTTCTTTGATAAAATTCAGCCTCAAGATCCACAATCATGGAGGTTTTATATACATATATTTGATACCAGGGATTGAACCCAAGGGCACTTAACCCCTGAGCCACATCCCCGGCCTTCTTGCCTTTTTTATGTTTTATTTAGAAGCAGGGTCTTGCTAAATTGCTGAGGCTGGATTTGAACTTGCAATTCTCCTGCCTCAGTCTCCCAAGCCATTGGGATTTCAGGCATGCACCATCATGCCTGGCTGGACTTTTGTTTTTAGGAGGACATTTTAATACTTATTCTCATTACTTATTTATTGGTTTGTTAGGTTTTCTGTATCTTTATGGGTCAATTTAGAGTATGATATGTATCTAAAAATTCTGTCCACTTCTAGGTTTTGCAATTTGTTGCCATGTAGCTGCTCATAATAGTCCCTAATGATCATTTGTTTTTCTGTGTATCAGTTGTCATGCCAACTTTGTGTATATAAATTTATTTACATGGGTCTTCCATTTTTTTTTTCTTGGTTAGTCTAGCTGGAGGCACTGTGACTTTGTTTTATAAAAGATGACTTCTCTTTTTCTTGTCTGCTTTCTTCGTTGAGAAAAACACTGTTCTTATGTGAAATAATATGCTACATATAAGTACACCTGATATTAAGAGTACAATAGATTTAGAAGATGCTGGGTTGGCTTGTTGTCTTAGTCCTGCTCAGGTAGTGGTAACAAAAAACCATGCACTTTGGTGGCTTCAACACACCAGACATTTGATTATCCACAGACCTGGAGGCTAAAACTCCCAGACCAAGGTCTGGCAGGGTCACTTTCTGATGAGCACTTTCCTCCTGGCTTACAGTTGGCCATTTCCACTTTGTCTTTCTGTGTTGTGGGTGGGCGGGAGTGGGAGGGAAGATTCAAACTCTGGTGCTTGGCCTTATTAGATCGGAGCTCCACCCCACCACATTATTTAACCTTGATTTCCTTTTTCAAGACCCTGTCACTAAATGCTGTCACACTGGTAGGTAAAGCTTCAATGCATGAATTTGAGAGAGGGGAATACAATTTAGTCTATAGCAGTATACATAGAAAGATGGCAAATTGCTGGGAGCCATTAGCCAAGTGGGTATGACAATTTCCTTGCCAGCGTACCCCATGTTGCAGTGACATTGAATGTAGGTGACCTTGCTCAAGGACCAAGGCGGATTAGGGTGTTCCCGGTTTAAGATAATCGGGTTTAGGGATTAGGGTGTTCCCGGTTTAAGATAATCGGGTTTAGGGCGTTCCTGGTTTAGGTTCCAGGTTTAAGGTTTAAGATTATTCCTGCTGGGAATAGGGCGTATCCTGCTGCCTGAGTTCCCCTTGAGTTCTCACGGGATTCAGACAGTATATTTTGGAGATAGAAGCCCAGTGGAGGTGGATTTGGGCAGAGAACGTGGATTTCCCCAGAACGTGATTGTAGACGGCTGGTGTGAGTTCCGGAATAAAGAGTTGCTGTTTGAATCTACAAGCTGTGTGGTGGCTCGTGATTTTGTGCCCAGCCAGACTGCGGCAGCAAATATTTTCTTGTTTAATGCAACAGGCTTTGGAACGTCCTTCCAGCAGGGGAATATATACAGATAAGCATATAAATAATATTTTTATTAAAAAGCAATTTTTTCTAATTAATTCATTTTTTCCAGTGGTGCTTATATGAGACCATTTGTTTGAAAGGATAGAAAACCACTCAAATTCACTGGAAGAAGGAACAACAACAACAACAAAAAAAACAACCAACGAACAACCCAAAAAACAGGAAATCTATGAAATTATAATACAGTAAGTACAGCCAGATCATGTAAGTGCTCAAAAGTTTTCAAGTCTTTCCTTAATTGTTTGGTCTATTCTAAATCTTTTGATTTTATTATACATGTTTAAAGTACACCATATGATATATCCCTTATATCTTATAGTCATCTTTTTGTGTGTGGTAAGAACACCTAAAACCTACTCTGAGAAAATTTCCAATAAACAGTACAGTGTTATTACTTATAGATTCATTGTGTGCTTTAGATTTCTAGGTTTATTCAGCATCTGTAACTGTACCTTTGTATATTTGGAGCTACATCTTTTTAACCCATACCCCCATAACCCTGTATTACTAAATATAATTTAAATTTAATAAAAAAATGTAGGTTCAACTCAATAATGCAAAATTAAAACAAAAACACACAATAGACAATATAATCATGTTTTTACAGAAAATAGTTTTCTTTTAAAGTTTATTCTTCTCTTAGATTGTCCAAACTAGAAGAGTGGTGACACATGCGTGACATGCTGCAGGAATGCAAGATCCATCACATGTCCTCCCTCTAATGAGCAGATGTGACTTCCCTATGCCTAAAACAGCAACATCCAGGGGCCTATTCTATTTGAATATTGAGAACTTATATACACATAGAATCTTTAGCATTTTCCATAAATCTGTATCCTGCCTGGATCTTACTTAGATGAGGTGCCTCCTCCTCATGACTTCAGGTAAATCCTGTGCTTTTCCTTTAAAAATTGGCTTAGAAATAGTCTAAAATTAGGAAGTCCAACTTTATCTCATTACAAATTAAAATGATTTTGATTGTTTATGATGACACTTTTGGGCTGCTAAATTTAGCTATTTTATTTGTACTCTGAAACTTCCTTTCAAGAAAAATAGCAAAGAGAATTAAAAAATCCTATTACTTAAAAAGTACTGCAAAATATGAAGAATGAGATCAAGTTTTACAGTGGCAATGATTCATAATCTGAATTAATGGCATTCTCGTGTTTGTTCCAATATAGTTTTAAGTATAATAATAATGAAATCATGGGAGGAAAAGTATTATACTATTATTAACAATAAATTGTAGCAAATGTTATAATGGGGAAAAGAAAGTAAGTATCCTCCCTGAAAGAAAAAATGTTGATCAAGGAGAATGATATATGAAAACTTTATATACAAATATTTAGTAAGTGGATGTTCAATTCAAATAACAAAGTCGTCCTTCAACTGACCTTAAGTTCAGGGAGAACATTCTAGTTAATAACATTCAATTTTTAAAATTGGGTTTAGCAATCACTTTGAATTATTGAAAAAATGTTGTAATTCCTAACAATGTTTAAAATAATCTTGGTCATCTGTCTTTTGCCTTTAATTCCTTGTCATGGAGTGCCTATTATTTTCCTCAACTAATATAGCCTTTATATTACAACTCCAATGGTTTGTTACTAACAAAGTTAAGTCTTCATATTGGAAAGTACACAAGACTTGACTTTTTCAGAAGATCCATAAAGGTTGCCATTTTTCTGTTTTCATTTTGTCTCATTATTTTCGGCATTCAGCCTGTTTGTGTCAGTAATTGTCATTAAAGCTAATGTGTTCCCTGCCCTCGTGGACCAGTAGCATTGGAAGGACCAGTTAACAATTATTAAGTAAATAATTCCACAAATGCATAAGAGATAAATGTGACATGAACTATAATATTAAAAATAGCAAGAGAGTCATAGAATAGGCAATTCGTCTAAGCTGAAGGCTCAGGACAGACTTTCCCAAAGAGGGGTTATTTGTTTTGAGATCTGAAGGATGAATTGGAGTTGACAAGGCAAGGTGGTTAAGAGGTTATGCATTCATGGGGAAACTTTGTAGACTGATGGAAATCAGGTCATAGCCCAAAGAGTTGATATGTTGATATGTAAGGAGCTGTCACACCCCAGTCCAGGAAGAAGATGTGGATGAGGAGGAAGTAGTGGAGAGAATTAACAAAGCCTTTAATTCATTTTAAGAATTTGCTTGTATATTAATAACCATGAAAAGCCTTTGTAAGATTTTTTAGGGGGTAGAATAGAGTAAGGTCTTCATTTAAAAAAAAAAATCTTTCTGTCAGGCTAGAGCTCAGTGGTAGAGCACTTGCCTAGCACGTGTGAGGCATTGAGTTTGGTCCTTAGCATCAGGTAAAAATAAAATAAATAAAATAAAGGAATAAAAAAATCTAGAAAATAAGATCTTTCTGTACTTTTTATGGAGAATGGATTGTGGGAGCATAAGTGGAGAGGGGAAAGCAGTCAGTAGGCTATTGTGGCAGCCGAACAGGAGATGAGATTAGCTTGGACAAGGATGGTGGATATGTAGATGGAAAGAAACAGACAACTCAGAAACAACCCATTTCAAGGTTAACTACTGTGATTCTGTCTTTGCAAATGAGATAGTTTTCTCATTTTCCTAGATAAGGCAACCCTGGATAAGAAGCAGTTTGAGAGGGAAGATGATGAACTCACCTTTGGACCTGCTGAGTTTGAATTTCTTTTAAGATATCCCATCTGGACATGGTAAGTAGCGGATTAGATGTACGTGTCTGGATTCAGAAGGAAGATCCAGACCGATGGTAGTGACGTGGGTCATAGATCATTCAAGGACCTTTGGGTGAGGAGTTAATGAAGAAAACATTAAGGCAGAGTTCAGAGTCTGAGAAGTGCTTTGAGAATTCTAAATATACCACACAGGTTAAGGAGACTAAGAAAGAACCAAGGGCACTGAACTGATTTCTACTCTTTACAATCATGAGGCTTTTGCTGTTGTCATTTTTATTAACTAAATCAACTGGAAAATTCTGTTCTCCAGGACCCTTTGATAGTTCTTCCTCCTCTTCTTCAGAAATCTATTTGCCCAACCCATTTGTGGTTTCTGCACAGCAAGAGGATAGATGGTCTCCTATGATCTACAAGTTCATGGGTTACAGGGAATATCTTGGTTCACAAAGTTTGTTGGTGAATGAAATATATTTTGGCTGAACACCTTTTTCTTGTCTATTAATATGAAAAACTCATTGACTTTGTGACTTTTTAACTATCAACCATCTATTTACATCTTAACTATAGGTATTTATTAGATGTTTTCTGAATGTCTTGCAATTGGTAATTTTCCTCCTATTATTTCATTAATGAAGAAGACTGATTAAAGATCAAATTCAGCATGTAAGATGCACAATTATTAATCAATATTAATCAATAGTAATATCTTCCTGAATGTTCTATTTTCATTCAGAAGGAGACATCTTTTAAAATAAAAAAAAAAATAGAAGTTCTAATATGAAATATACCCTTTTGGAAAAAGATAATAAAATCTTTTTAGGATTATTAAAATTTGATCAGCTGTCACCTAGTCTACTAACATTCTTAAGCAAATTTCCGTTGCAAACTCAGTGGTGTATTTTCTCTAGTGGAAAAATCTATACAGAATTTGGGACACTATTGTTGACATTTTCTCTCTTTCTATCACTCACAAAATTGAATCTCTAATTCAATTTTTAGTTTTCTAAAATGAAGCTAAATGGAGTTGTGGCAAAGTTATTGTGTAGTTCAAGGATGTTGTTATGGTTTGGACATGTTTTAAAATGCAAGAATGGGCAAAAGTGAAATGATTAGATTATGCGACCTATAATCTAATCCATGGATGAATCTATTTTATGGCTTAAAAAGTTGAATGGATTACTGAATAGTAACTATAGGAAGTGGACATGGCTGGAGGATGTAGGTCACTAGGGGCATCTCCTTGGGGATTATATTTTCCCTGCCTCCTTTCTTTCTGCTTCCTAGCTGCCATTAACTGAGCAGCTTCCCTGTGCCACACCCTTCTGTTGTGATGTTCTGCCTCACCTCTGACCCACAGCCATGAAATCTAATGACCATGGACTGAACCTTTGAAAGTGTGAGCCCCAAATAAATTGTTTCTCTTCTAAGTTTTTCTTATCATTTTGGTCAGAGCAATGACTAACACATCTATCATTACTAAAAATTTATATCAAAAATTTGGGGGGCTGGGGATGTGGCTCACGTGGTAGCGTGCTCGCCTAGCATACGTGAGACACTGGGTTCGATTCTCAGCACCACATAAAAATAAAATAAAGATATTGTGTCCACCTAAAACTAAAAAAATAAATAAATAAAGAATTTGGGCCAAGGAAATCTAAGTAGTTTTTTTTTTTTTTTTTAAATAAGAAAAGTTAAGTTTTCCTTGAATTCTTAGTTTCCCCTTTATATCTTACTTTATCCCCCTTGTGAGTTTCAATCTCAATTGTGGATCATCAAGACAACTGGTTACGCAACTATCCTCCCTGAAACTTTCATAACTCTTCTTGAAATGCTTTTAGCAACTCAGGTAAATGCTTTATGTTGCTGTTTAACTTTTTGCCATCTGTGCAAACTTTCTGTCATACTATGACAGATAGAGGGGAAAGTTCAAGGCCAGAGGCGAGAGGGAGGGAAGTTAAAAAGAAGTGAACTTTTCTTCAGTGCCACGGGATGAATCTAATGGCTGTTTGTAACTGTGACTTTTTCTATCTTTACTTCAAGAATTTTACCAGTAGTTTAGATCATTTAATTTATTTTTGTCCAATAGCACGTTTAGTAGGCCCAGATTAACAGCTGACTGTCTTTTGTAGGATGGATATTATAAATTACTCAAAGTCTGAGAAAATTACATTGAAGCAAGTGTCACGAAGCGTGTGCTGAAAATTCATATAAATCTCAATAGGTGCATAAGAAATTATACACTTTACAAACATGACAACTTAGATATCTGAGTGTTATTTTTTCTTCACCTTTTGGATTTTCTTGGAATCTTTATTTTCATAATAACCTTATATATGTATGAACTTTATTAGCACCATGATTTTTCTTATAATGTATAATTGTTTTGAAAACAATGGGGTTGATATTTATAATTAGGACTTATTGAGGTTGGAGGGGAGATAGGAAGAGAAGGATGTGGTTCCAAAAAGTGTGTTGGGCCAGTAATCTGAAATGTAGGGCAAAAATACATTTTTTAAGGATCTAAAAGGAAGATCGTCACAGGTAATGCATTTATTTAAGGGACTTCTAAACAATGCTCAGTTGCCTAGAAAAGAATAATAGGTCTTCTCCTGAGGGTTGTTGGAAATACTGACAAGCTGAAAGAAGAAGCCCTACGATTTTATGTATTTCTTTGACCTTTTATCTTTCCTTCCTGAGTTCCTATGCCATACCCTTATAGTTACTTGTATTAGTTCTCCCTTGCCATGTAACAAATTATGCCCACCACAAAATAGAGGCTTAACAATCAACATTTTTCATATAGTTTTACGGATCAGAAATAATAAACCTATGCAATTCCATCCTGATGTTCCTAAGATTGTAGTTGTGAGTCAAGACTGCAGCCATCTGAAAGTTTGACTGAGGATGAAAGATCTGCTCATGGTTGCTGTCGGCTGTCAGCAGAAGGCCTCAGCTCTTTGCCACAAAAATCCCTTCACATGTCTGCACAAGTGTCCTTATCACTTAACAGATGGCTTTCCACAGAGAGATCCATGTGAGGGTAAGCAAGGGGGAGGTGGTAATGTCTCTTAGAGCCTAGCTTTGAAAGGCTCACTCCATTCTTGTCAAACCCTATTATTTACTTGGGTAAACTGTATCTGGAAGTGGATTATACAAAGACATGAAAATCAGGAGGCAAGAATCACTGCAGGGCTATTGTGAAGGCTGGCTACCACCTCATCTCTTCAAAAGGAGTCCCAGGAATTCCATAGAACACTCCTCAAAAGTCCCGCTGTTAGTTCATTTTACATGTTGTGACCCTTTATTGAGAATGAAGAGGAGACAATAAAGATATCATTTTCTGAGTGTACAGGTTGCAGAATCACATTGGTCATACAATGAGAAATTATACCCCATATGATTCAAATGTATGATATGTCAAGATCATTGTACTGTCATGTGTAACTAATTAAAACAAATTTTTTTTAAAAAGATATCATTTTCTCTTTAGACCTTGTTACATTCTGTGGAGTAATAATGAAAGAAGCAGAATTAGCTTTTCTTCTTCTTGTGGTAATTTCTTCCATCTTCTTTTACGCTTCATACTTCTTTTTAAATTTTTTTTTAAAGAGAGAGAGAATGAATTTTAATATTTATTTTTTAGTTATCGGTGGACACAACATCTTTGTTTGTATGTGGTGCTGAGGATCGAACCTGGGCCGCACACATGCCAGGCGAGCGCGCTACCGCTTGAGCCACATCCCCAGCCCTGTGCTTCATACTTCTTTTCTTTTTATGCTGAGACCATCTCGTGGTTGACTGGAATGACTTAGATGACTTCAATTCCCCCAATATTTGTCCTACTAAAATTTATCTTGTGAAACTCATGCTTCTATTTAATAACCACTCCTTAGATTCAAGGTTATGTCACAAAGTTATTTGTTTGAATTAAATTGATAAGCTTATGAATTTTTCTAATTTACTTTCTCAATGCCTTTGTATGTTCTGAGTGTCTACTCTCTTATTGTAGTGATTCTTTAGATGTGGAACTTTTTTTTGTAGAATCAATCATTCAAGGACTGTTTAGACATTGATAACCACACTGTAAATTTCTGTTTTGGAATAAGTTAAAGTAATTTGTGTTACTCTAATGCTTTCTTTACAATTAAAAAATATCCAACAAACTAGGAAAACAAATTAACATTTTATTTTAAATATGTATCATGAATTTCAGCAGCAAGGGGTCCTAGATGTTCCAGAGAGGTGATCCCTTTCAGAGCAAAACTGAGACTCTGTATCTGCTTGTCATTGGAGACATCTGCCAGTTTTGTTTGTGGGCTAATGCTTAAGAATCTGGACTTTCCCAGGAATCTCCATACTGCTTGCCAGATTGGCCGCACCAGTTTGCAGTCCCACCAGCAATGTACAAGAGTACCCTTTTCCCCACATCCTCTCCAGCACTTGTTGTTGTTTGACTTCATAATGGCTGCCAATCTTACTGGAGTGAGATGGTATCTTAGGGTGGTTTTGATTTGCATTTCTCTGACTGCTAGAGATGGTGAGCATTTTTTCATGTACTTGTTGATTGATTGTATGTCCTCCTCTGAGAAGTGTCTGTTCAGGTCTTTGGCCCATTTGTTGATTGGGTTATTTGTTTTCTTATTGTTTAATTTTTTGAGTTCTTTGTATACTCTGGATATTAGGGCTCTATCTGAAGTGTGAGGAGTAAAAATTTTGTGGGAATGGAACCACCATTTGACCCAGCTATTGCCCTTCTTGGACTTTTCCCTGAAGACCTTAAAAGAGCGTACTACAGGGATACTGCTACATCGATGTTCATAGCAGCACAATTCACAATTGCTAGACTGTGGAACCAACCCAGATGCCCTTCAATAGATTAATGGATTAAAAAAAAATGTGGCATTTATACACCATGGAGTATTATGCAGCACTAAAAAATGACAAAATCATAGAATTTGCAGGGAAATGGATGGCACTAGAGCAGATTATGCTTAGTGAAGCTAGCCAATCCCTAAAAAACAAATACCAAATGTCTTCTTTGATATAATGAGAGCAACTAAGAACAGAGCAGGGAGGAAGAGCAGGAAGAAAAGATTAACATTAAACAGATACATGAGGTGGGATGGAAAGGGAGAGAATAGGGAAATTGCATGGTAATGGAGGGAGACCCTCATTGTTATACAAAATTACATATAAGAGGTTGTGAGGGGAATGGGAAAATAAACAAGGAGAGATATGAATTACAGTGGATGGGGTAGAGAGAGAAGATGGGAGGGGAGGGAGGGGGGATGGTAGAGGATAGGAAAGGTAGCAGAATACAACAGTTACTAATAGGGCATTATGTAAAAATGTGGATGTGTAACCGATGTGATTCTGCAATCTGTATTTGGGGTAAAATTGGGAGTTCATAACCAACTTGAATCTAATGTATGAAATATGATATGTCAAGAGCTTTATAATGTTTTGAACAACCAATAAAAAAATTAAAAAAAAATAAAATTTCTTGAAGGAAAAAAAAAAAGAATCTGGACTTGTGGGAGCTGAGGATCATTGGGGACACACAGAGAAAACAGAGAACTCAGTATAAAGAGAACTCAGTATCAGTCACATCACACTAAAACAAACAAACAAACAAAACAAATAACAACAGCAACAACAACAAAACCCCACCAACCCAACACAAAACCCTGGAGATTCAAGTAATCTCAATACTTGGACGATTTAAGTTTCATATATTTGCTCAATCCCCAAGCTGAAACATGTGGAAGGAAACAGAGGGATTTCCTTAAAAACAGAGTACAAATTCTGCAGTCTGAAGGTGTTTGTGGTAGTAAATTTTTGAGTTTGTCAGCTTTGCTGGATAAGGCATACCTAGAGAACTGGTAAAGCATTACTGCCTGGCATGTCTGTGAGAGAGTTTACAGAGCAGATTTGCAGGTGAGATGCATTCTGAATGAAGATCTGACATCAATGTGAGTTGGCAACATCCATTCAGCTGGATGAAAAAAAAGAGGAGAGAAAAGATTTGCTGGTTTTCCTTTCTGGAGCTGGAACACCTCCCCATGCTGCCCTTCCATATCCAAAGTCCAGGCTCTTTGGATTTTTCGACACTAGGACTTATATCAGTTATCTCCATCCCCCCTTCTCAAGTTTTTGGCCTCAGACCAGGAATTATACCATCAACATTTCTGGTTCTGAGGCTTATGTTATCCCAGGATCTCTAACTTGTAGACTGTATGTTCTTAAAGAATCTCTTGGTTTCCATAATCTTGGGAGTCTACCCTACCCCATTTATCCATCTATGTATCTATGTAACTGTCTATCATCTTTCTGTCTGCCTGTCTGTCTATCTATCTATCTATCTATCTATCCATCCATCATCCATCCTACTGATGTGTCTCACTGGTCAACTATGACTAGTAAATATTTCCTTAAAAACAGAGAGGGAAATTCTACATTTTCAAAATATCCATCTGCATGCTTTAAAATTTTCTTTTGAATTTAATGAAACATATAAATCTATATAGTTAACAAACTTAGCAAATCACAAACTGAATACAAAGAAGAAAACACAAAAGCATTTGGGGGCAGATGGAGAGGGTGTTTAAGTAAACATTTCCCAGAATATTTACAAAAATCCTGACACAGCATTACCTGAACTTCTCTTTTTGATTTTCCTCCCAGGACCACTGGCACTGTGTGGAGAATTAAGGATCACTGAGTGTATGTTTATGTGGGATGTGTGTGTGTGTGTGTGTGTGTGTAATATGAACAGGAGATAAGTGAATTGGGATGTATTATGAGGGAAAACCTAAGGGAGGTAGAATTTAAGGAATGGGGGATAGGATGTAAGGAATAGATTTTTTTTTTTTTTTAGTATTACTACAATAAAGTTTTAGTCTACACATCTACACATCTGGGGATAAGTCCATGATTCTCAACCTTATTGTAGTAACTTACTTCTCGGAAAATCTTATAAATGACAGAACAAAGATGTTTAGGCAGGTTTGGAGAGAAGGTGCTTACCAACTTTGAAATTAAGAAGGATCAATAACTTCAAATAATAAATCCAAATGAAGGTTAGAATGAGGATGGGAATAGGGGAAAAATGCTATAAAAATAATATTATCACCAGTTTGGGCTACTTTAATCATCAAATTAAGCAATATATAAACATAGGCTTTTCATTCATAGCACTAACACTGGCATCCCCTGCAGGGCACATTAATGAAGAAATGACCCCGGTCCTGTGGGAATTAATCTACATGAAATGAATGTAATTTCTCAAATTTATTTTTATTTAATATTAATGATGTTGGTATATATGTGAATGAGCCTGTGGCGATGAAAAAGACAACATTGTATAGATGTAGACTTTAAATTCATTTAATTTCTTCAAAGAAAGAATAAACAATATGCAGTCTTACATGAAGAGTTCGTTTGCATACTGATACAGAAGATTTTTGCATTCTACTTTATGAACATTAGTAAGTAGATTTCTGGGAATAAGATTGCATCGGAGGGGCACCAAACTATGGTGAAGATTCATATATAACAGATTTGGCTGTTGAACTCATCATTATGTGTTCATTTTGAAAGTTGCAGACGGTGATACTTAGAATAAAGCATGAGGTTATGAGAGAGTCTACGTGTCCTTAATTTACCTCTGACTGCCATGGAGAATTCACTATAGGAGTGCACCTGATAGCTCAAAGGCCAGTGAGGTCACTATGACCCATTAATTCAGTGCTGTAATCAGCAGCTGTTTTTTGTTTGTTTGTTTGTTTGTTTGTTTTAAGAACTTATCAGGATTATGCTATTTCTAAGATCCCGATCTTACATGGAAATCTTACATGGAAACAATTCTGTGACAACTACAGGAAACAACTTCTCCCTAAGTTATGCCTGCATACTTACGGATAGATGTGGGCAGCATAATTGAGTATTCCTTGACAAAAATTCTTAAAGATAAACATATATGAAAACTCAGAATAAATTTCAACATAGTTTCCATTTTGTGAGCACAAGTAATTCGTCACTTGGAACTGAGATTTTTTAAAAAAAAAAAAAAGCATTGCATCGGAGGGGCACCAAACTATGGTGAAGATTCATATATAACAGATTTGGCTGTTGAACTCATCATTATGTG
>NW_025999982.1:15097429-15104739 GCF_001458135.2 Marmota marmota marmota
CTTTTACAGTCATACTACTTACACACTCTCAGACTATTCGCTCCTGTATATACCCAAAGACTCAGATTTATTTCTTCATATCCACACCTACTTTTTTTTTTAATTTTTTATTGTGGGTTGTTCAAAACATTACAAATTTCTTGACATATCATATTCCACACTTTGATTCAAGTGGGTTATGAACTCCCATTTTTACCCCGTATACAGATTGCAGAATCACATCGGTTACACATCCACTATTTTACATATTGCTATACTAGTGTCTGTTGTATTCTGCTGCCTTTCCTATCCTCTACTATCCCCCCTCCCCTCGCCGCCCCTCCCCTCTTCTCTCTCTACCCCCTCTACTGTCATTCATTTCTCCCCCTTGTATTATTTTTCCCTTTCCCCTCACTTCCTCTTGTATGTAATTTTGTATAACCCTGAGGGTCTCCTTCCATTTCCATGCAATTTTCCTTCTCTCTCCTTTTCCCTCCCACCTCTCATCCCTGTTTAATGTTAATCTTCTTCTCATGCTCTTCGTCCCTACTCTGTTCTTAGTTACTCTCCTTATATCAAAGAAGACATTTGGCATTTGTTTTTTAGGGATTGGCTAGCTTCACTTAGCATAATCTGCTCTAATGCCATCCATTTCCCTGCAAATTCTATGATTTTGTCATTTTTTAATGCAGAGAAATACTCCATTGTGTATAAATGCCACATTTTCTCTCATTTGGTAAAACTAGAGAGCAAAAAGGAAAAGAAAGGTAGGAGGTGGGTGTCTTATGAAAGTTGAAGGGAGATTAGCAGAGTAGAGGAAATGGACCAGGGGGGAGGGAAAAAAGAGTAGGGGAAGGAGAAGAACTAGGGAATGATACTGGCCAAACCATATTGTTGTATTGTCTGCATGTATGAACAAGTAACAACAGATTTCACCATTATGTACAACTATAATGCACCAATTCAAGGAAAATGGAAAAGAACTCACTAAATCTAAGTAAGACTTTAGTAGAATTGGCAGTGTTGTGCCAACATCAATTTTCTTGTTCTATGTTATTTTACTTTTAAATTCAGTTTACTTTTAATTGATATAAACATTGTATATATTTCCGGGATGCCATGCAATATTTAATACATGTGTACATTGTATAATATTTAATACATTGTACAACATTTGAATTCGATAATTTATTAAGCTTGATTTTATTTCAGCTTAATGGTAGAACAAGGGAAAAAAGCCCTACTAAAATTATATATTAAAATTATATATTATTTTAAAAATTGATCCAACATAGTCATCATAGTAAAATTGAGATGTAGAGAACATTTCTTAATTAAATTCTCTTCAAACCTAAAATAAATGCAATCTGGCCAGACACAGAAAAGAAATATTTCAGGATTTCAGTTACATGGATTTTCTTTAAAATGTCAAACACATAGAGATAGATAATAAAAGTGGTTGAGGGTTGGGGTGGGTAGAGAAAAAAGGGAGAGTCAAGTGGAAAGATACAAAGTAGTAAATATATAGGAGGAACAAGTGGAAAGATCTAATATACAACTTGAAGACTAGAGTTAATAGTTTTGTATGTTCAGAAGTTTTGGTAAGTGTGTAGCTATGTGAGATGATATGTTAATTTGCTTCATTATTTGACCATTTGATTCTATGTATGTCTTCTAACATCATGTTGTATAAGTTAAATATATACAATAACAGAATGATACCTCAGCATTTCATGCTGGATTAATTTGCTATATGCCAGAGATCAGTATTGTAATATATAAGAGATACAACATCATATTTTCAGGGGTGTTGTAAACAGTTATGAATTATTTCCTGATGTATTACGAGGTGAGTAGAACTTCTGTTGTTGCAGTAACACTTTGGGATGTAGAATGTTTGGGTGGAGAGAAAGGCATCTGGCAGAGGATTGGGGATTTAGATCTGTGGCAGAGCACTTGCCTAGCTCACACAAGGCCTGATTCAGCAGACATATACAGACACCACTGATTCTCTATCTTAGAAAACTAATGCTGATTTCACGACTCTAGCAAAATCTTTCTTTAACATGTAGCCCCAACATTCTGGGAATAGATCATCATTTTTATCCCTGAGGAAGAAGACCAGGAATTAGGTAGAAAAGGCACAAGAGGCCAGAGAGTGGAGTGGAATTGCTTTAGGCCAGCATGAGTCATTTTATGTGATCAAAAACATGAGACTTTTAGTACTGTAGTTGAATTGGAATATCAATGAGGCAGGGTATGTGATAACACGGCAGGGTACAAAATGCCAGAGGATGCACAGGACACATTCTCTACTGTGCCTACTTTAATGAAAGATTTTGGAAAAAGATATACTGCAAATCAAAGAAAATAGGGATCTATTCTGAATTAGACTGGAAACTGTGAGAACTTTTAAATAAAACTTCAAAGAAAATTTGCTTCACAGGCAAGCATTTTGGCCTACCATATCAAACAATTACTTGTTAATTATTTAAACTGGAACATAAAAGCATAAGATTATACATTTTAATGAATATTATGTAATGTTCAATATATGTATACATTGCATAATGTTTAAATCAGGTTAACATCCATCTCTTCAAATATTTATCATTTCTTCATGGTGAGAACATTCAAAATCCTTTTGAAGTGTTCATTATTGTATTCTTGCTAAATTTAGTTTTTAATGTTGTGGTGGAAATATTTGATAACTTTTTATCTATTGCATTTGTTCTTAATGAGGGCTTTATACTCCTCAGGGAAAAACTTGATTCTTGAGGGGCCGAAAAAATCTCAGTTATTACTATGGTTTGTGACTTTACAAAAGGACTAAGAGACATAAATGGGTACATAGTGTATCTGTGTTATTAATTCACTGGAGGGGATTAGGAAAAATATGTTTTTTTCCATGGTGAGGGCAATACTGAAAACAAAATAGGTTGACAAACATTATTCTACAGAGGTGAGTTACTTGATTTTGACTATTTAAACTTGTTCTTCTCTATTAACAACTAGACAAGTAGATTTGTATTTTTTGTCAATCTTGTCTATATTTTATGCTATTAGAGAGCTCAGTAAGGATGAATAAGAAAGAAAACAATGGGTATTGTTTATTAATAACACTTGTTGTCAGGGAAAGGAAGTCACTGAATGAGAACTGAACTAAAAATAAAAATTTGAACCATGAGATTTTATTTTTATTGACCATAAAGTGTTTTATGATTATGATTTCTTAACTGATTCCAAGTTGGAGGAAAAAAAAGACCCCAAAACTTTATGGTAAAATATTTTCCTATAACTAATATACAATAAAGTTAACATAAATGTAGGGAAAATGCATAATCATTGCCCGCTGTACAAGGGCATCAATATTTAATCTTTGGAGGAATGAAAACAGCTCCAGGTTGATGAATATTGTTAATTGGAAAGCAATATCCAAGCTATGGAACTGCTAAGTCATTAAATGAAAATAAGCTAGAGGGATGTTAGTATGGCTTTCTTTAATCATCTCACCTTTTAATTTACCCCAGATTTTCAGCATAAATTTAGCTGGTGATATTACTTCTTTCTTTTTTTTTTTTTGGGGGGGGGGGAGGTGCCATTTGAAGGACTCTGAGATTAATTGCTGAATTCTGATGGTTTAACATGCAGTAGGAGGGCGCCATGGCCAGTGTGCATTTACAGCTTGATGAACCAAACTGTTTTGACAACTCTTTGCAATTTAAGTCATGAGGAGTTTAGACATAGGCCGCTTTTTTAAACTTTGAGAAATGATTTCTCTTTGAAGACATGATTAATAAGCTTGGAGTCTCTTTATTCCGCCTAATGGCCTCCATGTGTTAGCTGTGCCCCTTAATTTAATAGCAAGCAATGTGTAAGAAGACAATGCCCATAATCTGATCTCTGTCCCCAGGCTGTCTCCTACATCTAGCAGTTAATTTTTACAGAATGTACTAGAAAAAGACTGAGGGCCTGCAGTCTTATTTATGTTCAGGCTGTTGCTTTGCCAAAACAGTTGGCTTCTGCCCATGAGGCCCCAAATTAATGGATGATCAGTCAACTCAGATTACAGGTTTCAGGCACAGCACTTCTTTTTATTAAAACTTTATTTTCTTCTATATTTGACAATAGACTGGCTAGCTGTATTCAGGATTTGGCTTTCTTGTATAATCCAAAGGCACTGTTGATAAGGGCCACAGGCATTTAACTACGGTTTCTTGCAACAAGTCTGGGTGACCTGTTTTTGCTATAGTCATAGCAGGAAATTGTTTGACAAGTATTTTATCCTGGAATAAGAAGAGTCACCATGTTTCTACATTACAGTTGATAGGATTTTTTTTCTGTCTTCTGCCTGACAAAGTGGCATCACATTTTGTATTTTCCATCATATTGCATACTTATGGTTGGTTGGGAAGTTATAATTCATGTTCCAAACAGAAGACAGTGCAAGTTAAAGATATCTGAGCTGACATTTGAACTTAGAAAACTGTTGATGCTTCTAAGTTATTTAAGATGTAAAGCAATCACTGTCAGCTTTATTTGTTGTGTAATAAAGGCGATATTTGAGCTTTGACAAAATGGAGTAAGTTTCTGACTCTTTGTTTTCTATTAAATTGTAAACCTTGAGGACAAGATTTGTGTCTGCTTTGTTCAGTGGTGTGATTTCATATTTGGTGCATGGTCAGGGACAAAACAGGGATTCCTTATTCATACAATGGCATTCAATGATTGAGTGATACTATGATTCCAAATACTCTCAGAAAGGTTAGCAAAATTTATTTTGATTGTTAAAACAGCTTCTCTATTCAAAACCAACCCCTTTTCTAGTTTACAGGATTCACTGAGATTTTATGCCTTGTGGGTTTCTTTATTAAATTGAAAACTATTACAGGTCATATAGTTATCTATATCCATTTCATTAACATGTATTAGTTGTGCATATTAATCAGGTTCAGTGTAATATTTCAACACATTCAAACAGTGTACACTGATCATCTCAGGGTTATCATCATTTTCTTTTCATCATTTCTTTATATTTGGAGACTTTGAGCTCTTCTTTCCTGTATTTATTTTTGCATAAAATATATGTTATAAACTATAATCCTCCTTCTGTATTGTGTAACACAAGAACTTATTCATTCTATTTAACTCTTTTGGCACACATTACCAACTACTCTTTATCCATCCTTCTTCTATACTTTCTCCAAACCTTGGTAATCTCTTTTCCACGTTCATGTTGATGTTTTTAAGCTTCCTCATATAAGAGAGAACATGGAATATTTATCTTTCTGTGTCTGGCTTATTTTATATAACATAGTGTCCTCCAGTTCCACGTACTTTGCTATAAATGACGAGATTCCATTCATTCTGAGGCAGGGCAATGTTTTATTGTGTATTTCTCCCAAGTTTTCTTTGTTTATTCTTTGATGGGCACCTAGGTTGATTCTCTATCTTAGCTATTGCAAGTAGTGCTGCAATAATCATGGGAGTGTCTTGTAGCTTTGGAATGTGGCTTTTACTTCCTTTGGATAAATCCCCAGATGTGGGATAGCTGGATCATATGCAAGATCTATTTTTAGCTTTTGAGGAGTCTCCACACTGCTCTTCATAATGGTTTCACTAATTTACATTCTCTTTATCCTTATTAGCATCTATTTTGACTTATTTATGTTTTGTTGTGGTGATAGCCATTCTAACTGGGGTGAGATGATATCTCAATGTAATATATGCCTTTCCTTGATGGTAATGATATAGAGCATTTTCCCCATATTTTGCTGATCTTTGCATTTTTCATTTTGAGGTGTGTCTATTTAAATAATTTACCCATTTTTAACATGGATGAATTGTTTTAAATTTTTTTTGCAGTTTCTTGTATATTCTGGACACCAATCTTATGTTAGATAAATAGTTGGCAAATATTTTCCCCCATTGTATAGGCTGTCTTTTTTTACACTGTTATTTCCTTTTCTGTGCACAAGCTTTTTAGTTTGATATAATTCCATTTTCAATTCCAGTTTGATATATTTTTGCTTTTGTTGTCTGTGCTTTGGGGAGCCTATCCAAAAAGCTGTTGCTTATACTGATGTCTTGGAGTGTTTCCCCTATGTTTTCTTCTAGTCATTTCACAGTTTCAAGTCTTACATGTTTGTATTTGATCCATTTCCAGGTGATTTTTGTCGAGTGAAAAGAGAGGGGTCAAGTTTTCATCTTGTGCCTACCCATGTCCTGTTTTCTCAGTACCAATTGAAGAGACTGACCTTTCTCCAATGTATGTTTTTGGCACCTTTGTAAACAATCAGTCATCTGTAGATGTGTAGGTTTATTTTTGGGATCTCTATTCTGCTCTCTTGGTCTATTTGTATGTTTTTATGCCAATATTATGCTGTTTTGCTACCATGTTTCTGAATAAGTGTTGGAATTAGGTACTGTGTTGCCTCCAGCTTTGCTTTTTTAGTCAAAGTTTGCTTTGACTATTCAAGGCCCTTTGGGCTTATGTATGAATTTCTGAGTTGTTTCTTCCAGTTCTGTGAAAAGTGTCATTGGTATTTTAATGGAGATTGCATGTAATCTGAAAATCACTAGATACTATGGATGTCTTAACAACAATAAACCTTTTAATCCATGGATTTCATCTTAAATTTCTTCATTAGTGTTTTATAATTTTCACTGTAGAAGTTGTTTATTTCCTTGGTTAAATTTATTTCTAGTCATTTTTGGTAACTTTCATAAATAGGATAATTTTTATGAGAGGTGAGGATGAACATCATTGTCTTATTTCAGATCTTGGTGACAACACGCTCAGCTATTCCCCATTTACTATAATGTTGGCTGTGGGTTGTCATATACAGCTTTTATTGTCTCAGTGCAGTCAATCCATACCTGATTTGCTCATGGTTTTTATTAGAAGAAATACTGAATTTTATCAAATGCTTTTTCTGCATTTATTTAAATGATCATATGTTTTATCATTCATTCTGTTGATGTGATGTGTTAAATTTACTGATTGGTGTGTATTGGACCATTCTTGTATCTCTAGTATGAACCCAACTTGATCATGATGTATGATCTTTTAGATTTGATTTGTTAGTATTTTATTTGATTTGTTAGTATTTTATTGAGAATTTTCCCATCTATGTTCATCAGGATATTGTTTATTTTTCTGTTAGTCAGTGTCCTCATTGGATGAGTTTGGAAGTATTCCCTTCCTTTCCATTCTTGGTAATAGTTTGCAAAGAATTGGTGTTAGTTCTTTAAAACTTGGAAAAACAAGTACATGAAAAAATGCTCACCATCTCTAGCAGTCAGAGAAATTCAAATCAAAACCACCCTAA
>NW_025999982.1:15105485-15123790 GCF_001458135.2 Marmota marmota marmota
CTCTCTCTCTCTCTCTCTCTCTCTCTCTCTCTCTCTATATATATATATATATATATATATATATATATATATAATCAGTTCTGCTTGACAGAAATATGACCTATATGGTCGAAAAATTCTAAGATAATCCTTAGTGAAATATGCTTCTATAATCCCTTCTCTTGAGAGTCTTGGAGGAACCTTTAAAAATTATTGAACTTTATTCCCATTACATGTTAATTACATGGGAAAGGACTTTTATAGATGTAATCAAGGTCCCTAATCAGTTGGCCTTGTTTAAGTACAGGGAGATTATCCTGGATAATTATCCTAATATAATAAGTTCTTGTCTTTAAAAGACAGTGAAGAGTCAGAAGGCCTTCTCCTGTTGACCTTGAATTCATTAGCAGCCTTGTTCCAGTGGGCAACGTGGCTATAATCTGAGGGCGGACTCTAGCTTCTGTGAGCTGACACACAGCAGGAAACTGGTGATCTTAGATTTAAACTTTGGAATATTCTGACAACTTGAACAAGCTTTGAAGAAGATCCCCAATTGCAGATGAGATCATAGCTCTGATCAATAGTCAGATTAAAGCTCATGAGACCATAAGCAGAGAAGAGGTAAACCATGCTTCTAATCAAGGAATACAGTTGTGAAAATCTGTTACACAGAAATATAAAAGTAATATAACTTATGGAACCAGAAAAAAAAAAGTCTAAGCTAGTGGCTCTGAGCATAATCTATAGAATCCAGTTTAAACTTTATCTCCAGAACCCCTAATTTAGGGATTTTCTTATGACTCATCATTTTAGAAGTTCTAGTTCATAATGAGACACACCCATTAAAGCTTTTAGGTTTCTGGTGGGGGTGTCTGATGGCAATGGTAGGAAGCACATGGCCAAAGCAAACTCTTACTTCATGGACAAAAAGTAAAAGAGAAAGGGGAAGGATTTGGGATCCCACAATCCCATTCAAGGACACTCTTCTAATGACCAAAGGACCTTTGTGTTAATTGGCTTTCTGTTTCTGTGACAAAATACCTGAGATCAACGATTTAACAAGTGAAAATATTTATTCTGACTCACAGTTTCAGTGATTTTATTCCATGATCACTAGGCTTGGCCTTGCTGCTTTGGGCCTATGCCAGCACAGTACCTCATGGTGGGACTTTATGGGAGGACCAACTGCTCACCTCATGGTGCAAAGAAGTGAAAGAGAGAGACAGATGGGTAGAAGCCAGGGTCCCAATATCTCTTTCAAGGACTCAGTGACTTAAATTTCTCCAACTAGTTTCTACCTCCTAAAGACCCCCACCCCCCATTACCAATCTGGGAACAAAGTCTTTAATACATGAGCATTTTGAGGAGACATTCAAAATCCAAATTATGTTAGTCTCTAATCCTGTTTCTTTAACTGTAAATCAAGCATATACAGTTGTACTCAATGATTGTTATGAACATAAGTGAACTAAAGGAAGTTATATGTTTCACACAATGATTAACACATCATAATTGTTTCGATAATTTTATCAATGGATATTATTTCAGGAAAATGTCATTATCTTTGTGATTTATTTCTGTATTATTAGTATTCATATTAGGCTAACCCCATAGGATATGTTGACAAATTTAGAAGCAATTAGGCATCTTCAGAAATGATTTTGTGGAATATACTTTTCTTACTTGCATATCTCCCAGATTTAAAGAGCCCTAAACTTGAAACTAAGTGAATGAAGCTAAATGAATCACCATACATTGCAGTTTGAAAGTGTGGATAAAGTCGGCTTTATGATGAGTTAGGGCAGTCTTTGCCCAAAGCTCCTGTGTAGTCTCCATAAAAATTGGTTCAAAATTCAATCAAAATTCACTTCTTTACTCCAGTCCTGGTCTATCTAATGAAAAAAAAAAAGACCCTAGAGTCTGGTCCATATAAGGATACAAACAGCTTTGAATGACAATGCTATGTTACAAAGCTTAGTCTTAATCCAGCAGAGAATTTTAAGATGAAGGACACAGAATCTCTTATGTGATGGATTGCAAAAACAGGCACAAAATTTTGCAGATCATTTATCAGGGCTACTATAGCCTCCCTTCTGCTTCCCCTTTAAGGTTGGCCAGATAACTTTTTTGGTCAATGGAACATCAGTAAAATTAATACAAGCAAAGACCTGAAATATGTTCACACATTGAAGTTCTATCTCCTTGGCTGCTCTTGGAAACTGTGCCTGATGTGAAAAGTCAACATTAAGTCAGGAAGATATAAAAATCCAACAGATATGAGTTTTTCTACATGAGGCCTTCCAACCAACCATGCCTCAGCCATCCTTGCATATAATATGACACTGAGTTTAGCATGGTCAACTCTAATATTACCAAGACACACAAATATGAGCTAAATAATTGGCATTATTTTCAGTTGCTAACATTTGACGTGGTTTGTTATACAGTAAAAACTAATTCAACACTATTTTTTTTTCTCAAAAACAAAGAAAAACAGTCATAATTATCCTTGAAATCTGGGTTTGCTAGTGTTTATTTCTCACACACTTATAATGCATATATTTGCAAGTTTACAAATAAGATTTACTCTTATGCAACTCAAGTGTTCATTTATTTAATTTTTTAATATTAACATGCATATCTAGATTTGTCTAGAATATTTTTTATTTGTTTTACTTAGTTACACATGACAGTACAATGATCTTGACATATCATACATATGAATCAGATGGGATATATTTTTCTTAATCAAAGTTATTTGGGGGAGTAAGAAGGATTTTTGAAAAAAAAATTGTCTTCTGTTAAATGATTGTTTCTTAAGGAAAAATAACCAATTATATCCAACATCTCTGTATAAGTTTCAGTTGTTACAAATAACCACTATGTGAATAATGCTCTTTGATTGTAAACTAACTGTATAATGAAAATTTCTCAAAATGTCTAAAGTACATTTTTGTCTAAATTAAATGAACATTAGTAAGTTTTTCAGTGAAATAAACAAAATAGCACCCATAACAACCAATTTTGAAAAATTTTTGATTTGTTAGGCAAAAGTATCAGGCAGACAAAAATATCTTTGCAAACTCCTGCCTATGGCCAAAATGGGTTGCCAAGAATAGGACTTGCCTTCCTATTATAAACAATTTAAAAACTTGTAAAATATATAAAGCAACATTTTCCAGACATGGACTGGAAAGCCACTAAGATGAGATTCCTATGAGAAGGAAAATAACGAAGGTGGCTCCTAGGAATTCACCAAAATACTTTCCTGAAGCAGTGTTCATTCAAGGTTACAGCACTGGGAGGGAAAACTCAACATAGCTTTGCAATTTCATTAATGCAGAAGGAAATCAGAATTTGAGGAAATCTGAATTTAGAAAGAGCTGTTCAAATGGGGACTTTTGGAAATCTGCAAAGGTTTTACTTAAATTTTTGACTGAGCATGATATGAACTCACATGAAAAGTAACTACTCAAGGTGGGGGAAAAGTCAGGAAAGGAACCATAGGAAAGGAGTAGTCAAAACACTCATGGACCTCAAAAAGGCTGTGAAGTTTACCTCCAGAGAAGACAGAAGGGAAACACACTGTAGGACACGAGGAATGAGGTAAGATCCCCAGAACTTCACTCTCTTGGTAAATACACTAAGTTTTTCCTAGACTGAGTTTGCCCTAGAAGAACGAATGCTCTGGATCAATAATATGGGAACATATAATAAATTATGGAGGTACATAATTGATTCCAAGTCATCTCACTTCATTCTAAAACACAATCTAACAACACCAAAGTGTAAGTTCATAATTTGCTGAATCTAGTCTCAAACTGACAAGCAGGAAAATAGGACCTATCAGTAGGAGAAAAATCAGTCAACAGAAACAAATCCAGAAAGAAGACATGATCAGAGTTGTAGACAAGGACAATTTAAGTCTGTTCATAAATATGCCCCATGTGTTCAAGAAAGTAGAAAAGTAGAAAAGAACATGGGTACAATGAGGAAGCACATGTTAGTTTTCTGGAAATTGAAAATGACAATATTGGAAGTAAAAAATACACTTAACAGATTTGGAAAATTTTGATGATTGAATGTTTATATTACACGGAAGAAATCAAGGATCCATACTTCTTTCAGAAACCAGAAAAGAGATTATATTAACTGCAAAGTTGAATAAGTATAGGAAGAAAATAAAGATAAGTGTAGAAGTAAATGAAATAGAAAATTTACAAACAATGGTGCTATGTTTGGATCTGGGTACTGGATGTTGGATCTGGCTGTTCCTCAAACAACAATGTATTAAAGGCTATATGCCCACAGTGTCAGTATTGAGAAGTGGTGGAATATAAGGAGGTAGGGCCTACCAGGAGGGTCTGGGGGTGTCACCTTAAGGGAATTATGGGATCCTGGTTCCTTCCTCTTCTTCTTTTTTTCTTGGCTGTAAGAAGAGCACTTTTGGTCTGCCATGTTCTCTCATTATGATGTTCTGCTCCATCACAAGCCAGAAGGTCATAGACCCAACCAATCATGCACTGTAACTTCCAGAACTGTGAGCAAAAATAAACTTGTTCTCTTCATAAATTGATTATCTTGGATATTTTGTTAGAGTAACAGAGAGCTGACTAATTGAAATGCTAAAAATAAATAAAACTAAAAGCTTACTATTTCAAAGGATTAATACACTGAGAAACCTGTAGCCAGACTGATAAGGAGAGTAGAAAAGGAGAGAAATATGAAAAAGGAGATATAACTACTGGTCCTATAAATATTAGTAGGAAACAAAGTAAGTATTATAACAATATTATGTCAGGGAGTTAAATAATGAAAGAAATCAAGTTCCTTAGAAAGCACACTATACCTTATCCTTTTTTGGAAGAGATAGATACTCTGAGTAGTGTGACATCTTATGAAAATGAATTTTTAGTTATAAAACTCCCCTTAAAGAAAACTTTAGAACTGGATAGCTTCATTGATTAATTATTCTAAATATATAAGGAAGAAATCACAGCAATTTTGCGCAAAATCTTCCATAAAACAGAAGTGGGAACACTTTCCACTGCATTTTATGAAGCATATATTACTTTAATACTAAGAATATTCTTAGAATATTAAGAGCAGGAAACTACCAATCTATAATCTTTGTAAACAAAAATGCCATAATGCATATTTTATATTTTAGCAAATTAAATCCAGCAATATTAAATGCATCTAATATTGTTTATGCCATGAGTGCAAAGTTGGGTGTAACATTAATTACTTTTTTAATTATACTTTTCAGCTTATAAGACTCATTTTTTTCTGATTTTTCCCTGTTCCATCATCTACTCATCTCTCTCCCATTTCTCTTTCTCTCTCTCCCTGTCTCACACACACAGGCACATGCACACACAGAATGTTGATATCTTTGCACTAATGGGTTAGAAGGGCCCTATTTATTAACATAGAATAACTGCTGAATCAGTCACCTTTTAGGAAAGTTTTTATTATTCTAGCTACACAAATTTCTCCCTTTCATTACTTTGACTATAGTTTCTTAGGTGCAATTATTAATACCTATTCTTACATTTTTTTCTTTTTCTTTTTTGAGGCTGGATATTGAAACTATGGCCATTTGCATGCTAAACATGCATTCTATCACTGAGCTACAATCCTAGCCCTTGTATCTGTTATTTCTTATATTTTAAAATTCTTCATTCAAAGAAAAGAATAATTAATTTTTAAAAAATTAAATGAACTGTTTATCTTTTGAATTATAAAATATCAGGGAAAATAATGTAAAGGAAATTTCAGGAGTTAAAAGAATTTTTCTTTTTTATTGCTCTGACTCTGTTATCACTTTAACAGGCAAATGCCACATCTCTCTGGTTGGTGAATATATAGACTGTATGCATATACAGAATAGAAGACAGGAATTCAAGTGTTTTCTTGTTTCTGTGAGAAGAAAACTTAAGTTGATGTTGATCCTTTTATTATTTTCTATTAATGTGTCAAAGACCTTCAGGGGTTTCTTAAGATAATCCCAAAGAGTAAAGAGTCAAAGCTCTCAAGATGATGGAAGATTATCTCAGTATGAAGTTAATCTGCTGTTTTCCATTGGAATATTTCACTCTACTTTACTTAGATTTTAAAATTGTATTTATAAAATGTAGTTCCCAAGGAACTATTTAAGATTATGTTTTTGAAAAATATGATTTGGAATGGAAAGCAGATACCCCATTCCTAACAAGGTAAGTAGTTGCCCTTTCAAATGCAAGTTCTTAGTGTATAGTAATATTTATTGACTACTATGACTAATACATATTATCTACAAACCTAAGAAGTTTATTTAGGGTTCATTTAAGAAAACAAGACAATTTAACGGAAAGTGAAGAAAAAATAAGTATACTCTGAGCATTTTAATTAATAATGAAAATGCACACATATTTTCAAGTAAATGTACTCTTGAATCTAATACTACTTCTCCACCTGGAAACCTTCATGGGGTTGTATGCTTCTCTGCCTTGACTAATACCTTCCCACATGCCTGAGCTTCTCTACCTGTCCTCACTTTCTGTTAGGCTTCTGTATTAGCAGGGTTAGGTAGATCCCTGCTTTGTTTCCATATCAGTAACTTCTTGGTCTTTCTTTTCAGCTCTTTACTTATCTCTCCCTACACTGAATTGTACTAATTGTTTCCCTCTCACTGTTGCTGTCTAACTTACCTGTTTAAGAAGCAGTCATTTTGGTGACCGTTAAATACTGTTTTCTCAAAAGAAACAAAAACATACATATTATTCTCTAGCATTTTTCCAATGAGCTTCAGAAGAAATATAAATTAAATGAAGCATTATGTTTAAAGATATGTAAATTATCCTCATAAAATTTACCAGATACCATCAGGAAGACACCTGGCATCTACTTGAGTAAAACTCTCAAAATTCAACCAGTTCAATCCAAGTTCTCAAAAACAGTTCTAAATCAACACTAAGCCGAAAATAGGAATGCTACTTGGCAGCCTAACCCTTAAAGTGGGCTGCAAGTACTTAACCATGGAGAGGATTCAAAGTGGTATCATCTTGGATGATTTGTCCCAATAAGCTAGCAAGAGAGCCCTTGGAAATTCATTTTGTAGACACTTAATGCTATGGCATCTTATATTTTGCTTTTGAAAACATTGAAGTTATTTTTTTCCATTTTCCTCTTCAGAACTAAAGAAGTGTGAAATACAAGTTTGGAGAATTGCTGAGAACAGCCCAATAGCCCTGCCAAATGAACCTCTTGGGGAATATAACTTCTGTTCATTAGAGCAAGGCTTGCTGTTTAGGAAAGCAGGCTCACCTTGCTGGGGAGAGGAGTCAGTATTAGGCAGGAAGATGTTAGTGCTTCTTGGAGTGAGAAACTGAACAGCCAGTTCTGAGAGCTGGAGCATTAGCTAAAGAATACATTTGAAGAGCAAGGAACTCCTTGGCCTATTTTGGAGGATTTTTTTTTTTAATGTTTAAAGCACTTGTGAGGTGAAAGAGGGGAAAAGAGGTCATAACTAGTATTTTTCCACCAATTTAAGCCAGTAAATGTACTTGTATTATTTCACTCTTTGTTTTTCATATTTTCAACTTGATTTATTTGAAACTTCTTTGACATATTAAGCAGAGGTTCTTTCTTGAATCTGTATTTTAATAGACTCTGGAATGGTTAGCATTCTCAAATATTAAGAAATGATCCTAAGGAAAAAGAATTTGAGGAAATTTTCACAGTCTTTTAGAAACAGTCTTGTCTAGGTTCAATGTATTTCAAGTTATTTTGCCTTAAGTTATCATTCCTTAAGTTTTCCTGTAATAGACCTCAATCAGCTGAAATTCCAAATCTCTAGATTTCTATTATCAGATTCATTGATTCATTCAAATTCATTCATCAACAAATATTGTTTGGGGGAGACTTACTATAATCTAAGATCTATTTTAAGCTCTAAAAGAAAATACCCACTGCAGGCAGGAAGCAAGAATCCATGTTCTCATAGAAGCTGGCATATGTACTATGCTGGAGAAACAAGAAACATAAAAAAAATCAAATGTATTTAGTAATACAATAGGAAATGGAAAATCCTGAAGAAAGGGGAAGTTGCAAGAACTATGGGAGAGCCTGCAATTATAAATAGTTGCCTTGGCAGAGGAAAGAAGTAATATCTGAACAAAGATGTGAAGGAGCACAGAAAGTAGGACCCACAGATATGTGGAAGGATCACATTTCAAGCAGAGAGAACATAGTTCTAAGCTCCATGTTTGGAGTGTCTGGCAAGCTTAAGGAGCAGAGGAGGTAGAACAGAGTGATTAGAAAAAGTCTGGCTGTGAATTATGCCAATGGTACTACCACCATTACAGGGATTGCACATTTGCTCTAAAAGAAGTAGATATTATTAGAGAGTTTTCTGGAGGGATATAACATAAATTGATAAACATCTTAATGGAAATTTTGACAATATAGTCTATGCAGATAAAGATGGGATCAGGAAAAACAGTTCAGAGTCTATTGCAATAGCCAATGCCAGGATTTGATAGTATTTGGAATTAAGATAGGAGTGATAGAGTGGTGGTAATGAACAGATGGTTCTAGATATAATTTGAAAGTGAAGTCAATTGCTTAGGAGTGAACATACTATATGTAAAAGAAAGGAAGATTTTTGACTTGAGCCATTGTAGAATGGAGTTGCCAGAAATTGACATGGGAAATCAAAAGTTAAATAGAGTCATGGGATAAGATTATAAGGATTGATTTTGAACATGTTAGGTTTGAAATATCTAGATGTATACAGACTTTCTATTAGAAACTATTGGAGATGTCAAGCAAGAAGTAGGATAAAGTGGTACGGAATCAGGAGAGAAATCAAGGCTGGTCAACTAGATTTGCCAGTCATCAGCAGAAAATGATAATTATGGAGAACAAATGAGTCCCCAAAAGGCTTATGACTTAAGACAGAATAGAATTGATATGAAGACTGAATCCTAACAGCCTCTGATGTTAATACAGACTAAGAACAACTATCAACAATAAAGAAAGATAATGAGGAGAAGGTGGCCATTTAAAATCTTTTCTTGGTGGGGGAAAAAATCAAGAGTGTGATATGTTACTTTTCAATTTTTAGGCCAAATTAAGAAGGACTGAATACTGACTCTCAGATTGAGTAATGGGAAACGCTTTAGTGACCCGGAATAAACAAAAAGTTTCACATTGTTTTGAAAGCTATTTATATGTGTGCAGGCTTTCTTTTATGATAAGTATGTAAAGAAATGCAGTGGTATTTTTAGAAACAATTTATTATTGTGGTTCATTAATTGCTAAAATAATTTTGCATTCAAGTTGAGCTATTGATGTGCCTTCTGTTTGAGAGGGTAAAAATAGCATGGGCTTTGCACAGTTAAAGATGTGAGCTTGTATCTTTATTCTTGAATTTATTAGCTTAGTTAGATTATCAAATCACATTATCACTTTAAACTCAATTTTTAACTAAAAATTAGAATGATAATACCCAGCTTTTAGGTCTTTTATAAGCTTTACATATAAACCATTCATAGATTAGTACAGACTAAAATAAGATGTATGGTAACAAAATTATATTGAGGGTGGGGATGTAGCTTAGTGACAGTAAGCTTGCCTGGCATGCATGAGGCTATTGGTTTGATTCCAAGCATTGAAAAAAAAAAAGAATTATATTGAGCAACTTATCATCCGAAATGATAGATTATACATACGTTTCACCTCTTCCTCCTGCGTCTCCATTATAGTGACAATGAGAGAATAAAAGGGGGTAAATGTTCAATAACAACAACAGGAACAGAAAAGAATAAGAATTAGGTTTCATCAGAAAGTTGATATCAGTATCTTCGTGGAAGAAGGGAAAGTAGATGGAGGAGTGGAGTCTGCCAAAGCAGGGCAGAGGGAGCTGCAGCCAAGAATATGTACAGTGCAAGCTATTGTGCCAGGTATTTAAATATTTTACCTCATTAATCCTAAGGACTGTCATAGAGGTAATGTTAGTATACAATAATCTAATAACTAGAGTCTAGTGTCTAGTAAAATAGTAAGTGGAGCTAAAGCCAAACTCTAACATATTTTCTGCCTGACATCCACCCCATGATGATGTCATATAGTGCAACAAATACCCCAGACCTACATTGTTTTTATTAGCCTATGAAATTTTTAGTCATTCAAATATCCTAAAATACAAGTTTTGTTACAATTAGAAGCCTAAGAATTTGAATAGCTTAACTGTCTGAATTTCCTTCCCATGGAGTTAAAATCCAAATTGGATCCCTTTCCTTCAATGTCTTATTTTTAGAGGACTGATGCCTAAACTAGCATTCTCTTTGACTACCAACTCTAGACAGAAAGAGTTAAGCAGTAATGCGTGAAACTAGGAAAGAGAAAGGGACATATCGGAGCACTAAAGAGATTAATAAGTGTCAAAGAGGAAAGCTGAATAAGAGATATGGTATTTAGGGATCAAGATGCTACAGAGTGAGGCAAAGTAGCCTTGAATAATAATGTGAGTGATAAGCAGTTTCATGTCCTGGAGGAAAAGAATATTGGCAAGAGATTGGGTTTTCTCTAATAAAAGCAATGCTTGGATCATATGAGATATGAATCTCTTTCATCAGATTCTAGAGACTTTCTTATTCTGAAACAGATCAACCATCCTTATTCAAGCAGTTATTCTTTTTTAATGTCTACTATCATGGTAAAAATTCTAACAATATTCTGTATTATTTGAATAAAAAAGCCAATTATAAAATCACAAATTATAATGAAACTTGTATTTCAATTATTTAATTTACAAACAGTGTACAATCTTAATGCTGACATTTATTTATGAAGTCAACAGCATAAGAGAATCTTAAAGAAGTCAGACTGATTTTCTCCACATCCTGTAAATATCTAGAATGTACTGGAGAGACAATAATATATGACTCAGAAATTCATCTTTTTCAGGATATCCACAAAACGATTAGTTTGTGGCACAACTTTATATATTTAGATGTCAGCAGTCATTAAATTAAACCAATGAGATATATGTTTGATCACCTCTTATTATCCTCTCCAAAATTTTTCTTTTTCCCATTTTTAAGATGTAATTTCTAGATCCATTATTTACTATGGAGAAATATTAAAACATTTGAAAATTGAGTGTTTTAAGGGACCTATTATTCATCAAATTATAGTAACTGCTGACTGCCCCTTCTGAATAGAAACACACCAGGGCTTGATCTCAGTTTGGAATTACTGGTATAGAGGTAACAGTAGTGATGATGCCTAGATAGCATTCTCTAGTGGTAGTGGCAAAGATGCTAAAGCTTACATTCACTTACTATGAGCCAGGCAACTCTTGTAAAAACTTTATATTTAGTAATTACTTTGATCTTTGCAGATAATCCCATATTATGGGAACTCTATTAGATTTTAAAATGAAGAAGCAGAGGCAGACAGACTAATTTTTCCCGGGGTCCATACATCTTATTATTGAAGAAGTTGGCTCCAAATCCTAGCACTCTCACTCCTAAACTTTGCTGATTCAAAAGAAAATAGATATGATTTTTGGCATATAAATTTCAGTATGTTTGTATAAAAAATATATTCCATCTTAAAATGGGTAGACGTCCTCCAATAATTATTTATTTTAGTAGTATTTCCCCTATAAAAATATTTATACTCATCCACCTTCTAATCCTCATTTTTTCTGCCCATCTGTATATCTTTCCAAGAAAGCTGGTCTGATAAAATGAGCAAATCTCTAGTTATATACCCTGTTATGATTTGTGAATCATCAGGATTTATTAAAATAATCTACGGACAATTTTTCAGTTGTATGATGAATTGTTTTAGCATTCTAGTTACTGAGTCACTCCTTTTCTCCCAGATTAAGCCATAAATATTAACTGAATAATATTTTTGCCACATTGTTTGATCCTGTATGCTAGAAATCTATTTTGATTATAATACTTCTATAGTAATATTTTATTTTATTATTATTTGTCATTTCATTTTTTCCCTCTGATTTGAAATAGTTGAAATAATAATGCAAAAATGTTTTTATAATTAAATAGTACCAGCATATGATTTTCTGATTCTACTATTTTCCTTTTTTTATTGATATCTTCAATAAGTTTGTTATTCTTCAATAGGATAATAGAATTTTTAAGTTTTTAAGTTTGGTATTTAGGGTAATGTTTTAGTAATTTACATTTTGCTAGAATACAGATTATAAGTATTAACTTGCTTACCTTTATAGTTTATAAAAACAAACTCAAAGTTATAAGAATCCAATTGATATATTATTGTCCTAGAAATACAGGGAAATATTCAGAAAAAAAAGATTCCTGTCATAGATTACAATGTGTATAAGACAGAAACTCTATCAAAAACAGCATCTTAATTGAGTCAGGAAAGGAAGAAATTACTTGTTATGTTACCATTGGTGACATGAACAAAAGAAAATAAACTTGGGCTATTTACTAGTTAGTAATACTTTTGGCCACAATTAAGGGTAATAAGAAGTCACATAGTCACTGCACATATCAAAAAATATCAACAAGTCCTTACTATAGGCTGAATCAGATGCTCTAGAATGTCACGAGGAACCAGTCTCCTAGCTTTTTGCTCTTCCAAGTTTGCTGAGTAGCTTTATCCTCATAGTTACTTCAGGGGTACAATACAGATTCTACAACCCAAAAGAAAAAGAGCCAAAAGAAAAAGGGCATTCTGATAGCTAAGTTTGGTTGTTTATTTTAAAAGAAGCATGTATAATGGCATAATTTGGCATGAACATACTTTATATACAGAGTTACGAAAAATTGTGCTGTGAATGGATAATTATGAATGTAATGCATTCTACTATTGTCATGTATGTAAGAAATAAATTTTAAAAATAAAATAAAAGAAGCTATACTTTTCTAAGACATGTGCCTTTTCAACTCTTTGTTTAGAACTTTATTTTTCTGACTGCAAGGAAGGTTGTGAAAGATTATATAGAGAGATTTCCAGCCTCTATTATAAAATAGCCTGGAAGAAAATGGTTAAACCTGAAAGTTGAATGAAAACATTATTAGATTCTGACATTACACAAAATTTATCTCATGCCCCTTAATGTATCTATCTATCTATCTCTATATATATCTGGAAAATTTATGTAAATTCAAAATATTAATGTAAATATTCCAGATACATTAAGTACTTAAATTAAACTATAAAATGTATAAGAAATTTAAAGATATATGTTCCATCTTGGTATGGTGAAGACAACCAAATTCTAAAACTAGAAGCTAAGAAAAGAATCAAATTTTATCAGATTCTATAATAATTAAAATATTTTATTTGGTAAAAATAACATTGAGATAATAAAATACATTTGTAGAGAGGAAGAGGGAATGGAAGGACAGCAGAATAAAATAGACATTATCATTGCTGTGGGTATATCGTATATCGTGACCGCATGACCAATATAATTCTGCAACCTGTACACTCAGAAAAATGAGAAATTATATCCCATCTGATTCAAATGTGTGATATATCAAGATCATTGTACTGTCATGTGTAACTAATTAAACGAAATAAAAAAAATTATAATGAAACTAGTGGTCAAAAATGTAGTATGTAAAATATTTTCAGAAACCACTCACACATGTTGATAAGAAATGAAGGAATCAGTGAAGAAATGAGGGAGAAACATGTTCATCTTAATAAATTTTGAAGTAGCCTCCGAGTTAGCTCTGAATTCCAGTCACATAATGTGGTTCCATCTCACAATGTCACTTAAACCACTCTTTCAAAGAGAACCAATCTTCTCTTGAGGATGAGGCTCCATCCAAAGGACATTTCAGTGATTTGTCTTGTTTAGTTTTTTTTTCAAGAGAAGGTTGACAGTTTTGTGGTGCGTGTGTGTGTGTGTGTGTGTGTGTGTGTATGTGGAGAGAGACAGAGAGAAAGAGAGAGAAGGAGAGAGAGGGAATCTTAAAATTTATTAAGGAAAATAAAATCTGAAACTTACTTTGAAATATTTTTGTAATGGAAGAACAATTTATTGCTAATGTAAAGAATTTCCTTGGCTTCCTATACCATTTTTAAGCTACGTTTTTCCTTTTATAGACTCATTTTTTTATATTGAAATGATCTTGCCTTCCATGAGGTTTAATACTCTCTGTTGCTGCCAATTATCATGCAAAAATTCAGTGGTGTTTACCACTTTTATACAACACAGTGCTAGAAGTCCCAGAAATACAAATTTATTGAAATAATTAATTAATGTCTACTAATGAGCATTCACTGATTTCCAGTGTGGAGATTGACCACATATAGAATGGTTTTTAAATAAATAAAATAAAATTTTAGATAGTCTGTGATGCAAGGGACATCAATCCTAGTAATTTTCCATATGTCTAACATGACCAAGGAAATTACATCTGAAAGGGTCACAAGCAACTACTTAAAACTTCACTTATTGCAATTGAAGGACATTTGTTCCTAAAGTCTTCCAACATATATACACGGATTTCATTTCTCTTTCTCCATCTGTATTTATGAGACTTTTGTTTTCTCTTTTATCCTGTTTAGTCTTTCTTTCAGAAAATTAAGAATCCAATTATAAGAGATTGTAATAACTTACATTCTCTCTTTTAATATGCCAATAAAAATAGACTTTATTATAATTTAAAAATCACTGCTTCTTCTGCCTAATAATTGAACAAAACATAGTCTCTTTTGTTAATGAGGTTTAATTAGTATTTTCTTATTAAACTTATGCTTGTATGTAACTGTGTGTATGTGAAAAAGAGAAGAACTTGAGACACAAAGGAGAGAGAAGAGAGAAGAGGGGGAGAGAGAGAGAGAGAGAGACAGACAGACAGACAGACAGACAGACATAGATTATTTTTCATTAACTGCACCAAAATTTGTGAAGATAATTTGGAGAATATCTTTAAGAATTCCCTTGGATACCAGCTGTCAGAGAGAAAAAAAAAATACTGAGAGTGATGAACTGCTCCATATGAGAAAATTAGAGAATTATATTCAGTTCATTAATTAATGGAGCAGGAAAAAAATAGAAGAATTTGGAGAGAGGAGAGCAATAGGAGATAATGGAAAATTTGATACTAATTATAGTTTTGATCGCCAATCCCCGATGTCAGGATGGGGAAAGGATTCTAAATGGAATTGTCCATGTGCAGATTTATGTTGCTTCATTGTCCGGAGTGGCAAATGGATTATGGTCCTTGAACTGCCCAGTGACAGAGGCACAACTCTCTTGGGAACTTTTCAGTGCAAAGGTACCAATAAGATGGTCCAGCTTCTATGGTGATGCCCTGCTTAAAAGGGAGTTTGGTGCCAATCACGGAGCTGTTCAGTTCATAACCTTGGGTTCAAATACCTGCTGCCCAGAGGTAGAGAAGCTAATAAGTTTTAATTGGGCTGTTTTGCCTTCAACTTTGGTTTTGTTTATCTTGAAGCTTCTTTCTCCCAATGAATCCTTTTGATGTTTAAACCTCTGGAATGAGTGGGCTGAGCTTGCTCCTGGTGGGTCTTCCTTCATCAGAGGTTGGCCGATCCACTGAGATCCAGCTTTTCCTCCACTTTTTTGTGTGTTTGTCTTTTCTTCATCTTCTCATTGCCTGGTTAGGGAAACTGAGTGAATGGCTGCCCTGGATGTGGCACTTCACGTGGAATGTTTTGATACCTGTCTCCATGAACAGTCAACCTACAGGAATAGCATACTTATATTTGTAGTCATTTGCACAGAAAAGTTTCAGAACAAGTCAAATGGCTCCCTCTGTCTTCCGTCTCCTCCCCTCCTCTTCTTTTCTTCCCTCATTGTCTGATTTCCAAAACTGGCAAGAAATCTTAAATAATAATTTTGACACATTTCTTCATCAAATATTTTATTGAGTATGTTTTGTAGTGGTGGCTTTCTAGTTATGAATTCTTTTAACTTTTGTTTATCAAGGAAGGCTTTTATTTCATTTTCAAATCTGGACCTTAGTTTTACTGGATATAGTATTCTTGGTTGGCATCCACTTTCTTTTGCCACCTGCATGGATATACAAAGAACTCAAAAAGCTTATCACACACACAAAAAGCAAATAATCCAATCAATAAATTGGCAAAGGAACTGAACAGACCCTTCTCAAAAGAAGGAATGTGAATGATCAACAAATATATGAAAAAATGTTCAACATCTCTAGCAATTAAAGAAATGCAAATTAAAATTAAAACTACACTGAGATTTCATCTCATCCAGTCAGACTGGCATTATTAAGAACAGAAGTAACGGACAGAAACAGTTGGTCTCCTGGGAAAGGGAAAAATAATACAAGGGGGAGAAATGAATGACAGTAGAGGGGGTAGAGAGAGAAGAGGGGAGGGGAGGGGAGGGGAGGGGAGGGGGGATAGTAGAGGATAGGAAAGGCAGCAGAATACAACAGATACTAGTATGGCAATATGTAAATCAATGGATGTGTAACTGATGTGATTCTGCAATCTGTATACAGGGTAAAAATGGGAGTTCATAACCCACTTGAATCAAAGTATGAAATATGATATATCAAGAACTATGTAATGTTTTGAACAACCAACAATAAAAAATTTTAAAAAAAAGTTTTATGTAGGTCTGTTTTATGACTATTTCATTGATTTTTATTTCTGTTCTTTTTATTGATTATAATGTCTTGATGATAGTAGGTTTATAGTAAATCAGTCAAGTACTGTTAGTTCTCAAACTTCGTTCCATTTCAGTATTTTGTTGGCTATTATAAGACTTTTGCCTTTCCAAGTAAATTTTAGAATTAGTTTTTCAGTATCCACAAAATTGCTTGCTGGAAATTGTGGATTATGTCAAATTCATAGATCCATTTGGAAAGAACTTACATTTAAGTAGATTCTATCAGATTATTAATTTTTTTTACTCTAGTTCCTCATAATATTGTTATCATTAATTTCAATAATATACATGCTAAAATTACTATATTACTTCTATTAATTAAACAGTTGTATATTAGATTAATTAAGATAAGCAAATTAAATGATTTTATTATACTTTTATTTATTTCTTCACTGATACTGTTATTTAATTTGATTCAAGTTTCTGATCTATATGATTTAACTTCTTGCTGAATAACTTTTTTATTTTGCCAAAATTCCTCATATTTATTTAAATGGCAATTCCAAAGGTGTCTAGAGTATCATTATTTAAACACAGCATAAAACAACTACTTTAGTAAAAGAATTAATTTTGCCTCTTCAGACCACATCATCACAATTTAGATTTTCCAAAAAAAAGTCTTATATTCACACTATAGGACCAAATACTTAAATACTTGGGCAAATTCATATTACATGGCACCAAGATTGTTTTTCTATTTTAAATATTTTTAATTTCTTCATTAGTTATACATGACAGTAGAATCTATTTTGATAAAATTATATAAGAATGGAATATATCTTATTCTAATCAGGACTGTAGTCTTGTGGGTAGGCACAATGGTGGGATTCAGTTAGGTATTTTCATATATATAACGAAAATTATGTTAGATTTATTCTACTATCTTTCCTATTCCTACCCACCTCCTTTCCTTTTATTCCCTTTTGTAAAATCTACTGAACTTCTTCTTTTCCCTTTTTTGGAATTTAGCTTCCACATATCAGTGAAAATATTCAAACTTCAGGTTTTCGGGATTGACTTATTTCACTTAGCATGATAGTCTCCAGATCCATTCATTTACTGGAAAATGTCATAAAGTCATTCTTTATAGCTGAGTAATATTCCATTGTGTGTGTTTACCACAATTTATTTATCAATTCATCTCTTGATGGGTGTCTAGGTTGTTTCCATAGCTTAGCTATGGTGAATTGTGCTTCTATAAACATTGATGTGGCTGTGTCAATGCAGTGTGGTGATTTTAAATCCTTTGGATATATGCTGAGGAGTGGGATAACTGGGTCAAATGGTGTTTCTATTCCTAGATTTTGGAGGAATCTCCATACTACTTTCCACAGTGGTTGCATAAATTTGCATTCCTACCAACAATCTATGAGACTTCCCCTTTCCCCACATTCTCTCTAACATTGTTACTTCTGTTCTTTTTTTTTTTTTAAGGAAATGAATGCCTTGGGGAAACTTTATTATTGATTCATAACATTCATTTTTTTTAAATTTTTTTTGTGGGTTGTTCAAAACATTACAAATTTCTTGACATATCATATTCCACACTTTGATTCAAGTGGGTTATGAACTCCCACCTTCACCCCATACACAGATTGCAGAATCACATCAGTTACACATCCATTGATTTACATATTGCCATACTAGTGTCTGTTGT
>NW_025999982.1:15126322-15204702 GCF_001458135.2 Marmota marmota marmota
CGCGCGCTGCAGACTCTAGCCATGGGGCGATTTGCTGAATAAGCAGTGTTACCCTCCGTGCGACAAACCTCTCACGTTTGAGTCCCCGTAGCCGATCCTCGTGCGATGGAAATCCTTCCTCCAGGTTCCGGAGCACCCCACTATTGCTGGAAATTCCTAACAAGATAGCCTTTAGCCGTCCTGACTTGTCATACTCCCACACAGTGAAGCAGCACACAGGGGCAATGCACTCCCCTCGCCGCCATCTTCCCAACCATTTTTATTTATAATTTCGAGACAGGGTCTCACTAAGTTACCAAAGCTGGCCTTTGACTTGACTTATTCTCCAAGTTGCTAGGATTATAGGTGTATACCACTATACCTGGCTATAATAATATTTTGGTTTTTTTTCTGACAAGATATACCTACAAATGTTAAAATTTATGGAGAGGAAGTCTGAGGAGCAATTAGATTTGAATGACTTCAAGGAATTTACCCCATGATATTTATTGGCTACAAAATGAAGGCGAGTTAACTTTAAATGGAGAAATCTGGTAGAAGCCATTTTAATCAAGTGCCAATAGTCATCACCAGCAATAAGACATACTGACATCATGAACTATGTGATATATTGCTCTGAAAAGGACTTGCATCTCAGAAAATCATAAACCTCAGAAAAATTATGAAAAACATCAGTTAAATGCAAACTAATGGATATTTGACAAAAATAACTAATACTCTCCAAAATTTTCAAGGGAAGTAATGACTGAAAACTTTTTGCAGACAACAGAAAAAAAGAACTAAATGCAATGTAGGATGTTGGGCAGTAAACTAAATTGGGGGAAAAAGGATATTAAAGGGAAAACTAGTAAAATTAGAATAAGGTCTTTTTAACATATGTGCTAGAAAATTTGAACATCAATATGTAAAAAAAGCAGCAAATCTAGATATGAATAGTACACCCTTTAAAAAATTAAAATGAATCATAGACCATTGATTTTTAGGGGTTTGGAGAAGTGAGTGGGGTATGTAGGTAAAACCACATAGTGGACTTTTTAGGGCACAAGAACCATTATTCTCTAGTGTATGGTCGAGATACATGACTTTGTACATTTTTCAAAACCCAGAGAACTTTCTAACCTTAAAAGTAAACCACAAAGCAGTCATACCTAAGATTCATATTAGGAGGTTAAAAGATTCTATCAAAGAATGCAGACTGGCAGAAAATCTGACAATATTACAAATGTGTAAACCTGTCTCACTGAAGGAGGGAGGTGTTAATTTAAGAAAGTTGGAGTAAAATTGAAACTGTTAAGATTAAAGGTGAAATTAACTGCACAGAAGCAATAATTGGCATCTCACAATGCCAAAGAGTAAAAAAAAATCAAACAAACAAACCAAAATAAAAATACCTACATAGATCATAATGAGAAATATCAAAGGGACACAAGCCAAATGAAAGAGCTCCCAATGGCTAAAGCTAGAAACATTTAAGCAAGAAAATTTAGTAAAGGAGCATTGTATTGTGTCTCAAAATGTAAAAGAAATATCACTGAGTCTACAGACTGATGTACATAAATTATAAAATTTTAAAAAAAGGGAGAAAAAAGACAAATAGCTAATGTAGAAGAATAACAAGATATATAGAAAAAATACATAAAAAGATGGAATGTAAATCCCTATTCCTTAAGAGTGGGCTCTGCATAGTGATTCCTTCTGAAGAGCACAATACAGAAATGGAAAAAAGGTTAACTTTATGGTTCAAAAATACAGCATACTCTATCTACTTCAATCATGTAATCAATGTCAACATCAATGATCACAAATCATTTTGAGGTAAACCCTTGAAATGATTTGATAAGAATGTCAGTTTATATAAGATTTTCTTCCAGAAATCCAGTAACCCCAATATAACCAAGAGAAAAATATCAGACAAATTTAAGTAAGCATTATAAAAGTGTAGTTAACTATTATACTTAATTTACAAATATATCAGAGCTTATTTAAAACAAACAAGTTAACAAAAGTGTCACAGCTAAGAAGAGACTGTTATGCTGTGTCTCTTAGGTTTTCAATGCAGTGGCTGAAATACTCACCCAAAGGAGAAAACTAACATTTCTCAGTCCATGGTGGAACAACGCCATTGTTCCAGGTACAAGAGGATGCAGAATATCGTGGTTGAAGGGTATAGCAGAGGAGCACTGCTCTGTCCATGGCAGCAGATACCAGAGAGAGAAAGGGGAAGAGGTCAAAAGAAAGATAAACGCTTCCGGGGTACACCTACAGTGACTCACCTTTTCCAGCTACACTCAGGCAGCCTGCAGTTACCACCAAGTTAGTCTGTTCAAACTAGGATGGACTGATTAGGTTATGGCTCTCACAATCTAATCATTTTACTTCTAAACATTCCTGAATTAACATAGGAACTTTGCAGGAATATCTCATATCCAAATCAATCTCACATCCAAACCAGCATATGCCTACTAAATGTAATGCAATGTCCGGATAAATTCCTGGAACAGAAAAAGATCACTTGGTAAAATAAATAAAATAAAGGAAAATATCAATAAAATATGAACTTTGGTGAATAAATATGCATCGGTATTCATTGGTAAAATATGAGAAAAGAACCTTATTAATGGAAGATATTAATAATAAAGGAAAATGTGCACAGGGATGTGCATGGGCACTCGACCATATGCTCAATTTTTTTGTAAGTTCAAAACTGTTCTGAATAATAACATATTAATAAAACATACTTTTTAAATGTTAAAAATTACTTCTGTAGTATATTCTAACAATTGAAGTGACCCAGTTATAGAGAAATCCAGTTTCAGATGACCTACTTCATTCTTTAATCTCACTTTTTCAGTGAACTATTAATGTTCTTATTGCTTTCGTGCAAAGCCTATGATCTGGTGACTTTAAAAGTTCAAAAAAATATTAGAGTGACAGATGTGAAGAAGAATATCATTTCACTTTGGGATTAGAGGTAGTGCCGGGTTATCATGTCAATCATTGAAATGACAGAGTCCTCAATTAACTTATGAAGTTAATTTTTATTTTTAAAAATTTATTTTTAACTGATAAATAAAAACATACAAATTATGAATATTTGTGGAGCACTTTGTGATGTTTTAATACTTGTGTACATTGTGTAGTATTTAAAGAAGATTAAACACAGTCTCCTCTGGCATTCATTATTTCTTTATAGTAAACATTCAGATCTTTTTTTTTAAATACATATTATTGTTACCTATAGTCAACCAATTGTATAATAGCACAGCAGAGCTTCTTGCTCTTATATAACTATAATTTAGTACCCTTTGTCAGCTTTTCTCCAACTGTTCCACTACCTACTTTCCAAGCCTCTGGTAAATACCATCTTTTTTCAACTTCTATGAGATGAGTGGTTTTAGATGCTACATACAAATGAGATCATATGATACTTATCTTTTGTGTCTGACTTATTTCATTTAACATAATAATCTGCAATTCCTCCCTTATTGTCAACAAAATGATCTGGAATTCCACCCACATTGTTACAAATGACACTATTCCATTATTTTTAAAGCTGAATAGTGTTCCATTGTATACATGTACCACCTTTTCTTTATCCATCAGTTGATGGACACTTAAGTTGTTTCCATTTCATGGCTATTGTGATAGTGCTGCAATGAAGATAAGAGTATAGATGTCTCTTTGGCATGTTGATTCCATTTCCTTCAAATCTGTATCCAATAAGGGGATGGATGGATCAGATGTTTGTTCTATTTTTAATTTTTTTGAGGAAACTTGGCACTGTTTTCCATAATGGTTAATTTCAATAGGCACTTCTTACACATAGCTATGTAGACCACAGTATTTCCTGACAATAATTCAAAAATGTAAAGGACTCAAAGGACTTATTCAAGTGTTCTCTGAATTTTTTTTTCAGGTTCTGCTAATAATTTTCTAATTTTAGTGACTTCTAGCAACAAATATTTACTTGTTGTAATGTTGCTTTTTTCCCATTTTTGCAGTACTAAAGATTAAACCTAGGGTTTCTCTAAAACTGAGCTATATCCCTACTCCTTGTTTGTTTTTTATACAGATTCTTTCTCATTTACAAGATTGGCCTTGAGCTTGTGATCCTCCTGGATTAGTCTCCTGAGTAGCTGAGATTGTAAGTATGCCACACCTCACCTAGATTGTTACATTTCATATTAACAGTCATGGAGCAATGGCTGTAGCTCCAGGCATGGACTGGACCTATTTTAAGAGTTTTTTTCTTGCTAGTTCCTGGGCAGAAGTAGCACTCCCTCTTTATGAAGTAATGACATTATGTTAGAGGAGAGAATCAAAGAGGGCTGATAGAAACATTCAATGTTTTCTAAAGTCACCTTGGAACTCTACTCATTTTGCATTAACTGACACAAGTTTTCTTACCAACATCAACCTAAGTAATATACTTCTGACCAATGGAGGTAGATTAGTCAGCTTTGTGGCATTAGGACAAATACTAGAGATAACCAACTTATAAAGAGAATAGGCTTATTTTGTCTCACAGTCTGAGGTTTCAGTCCATGGTTGGTTGGCCTCATTGCTTTTGGGCCTTTGTTGAGGCAATACAACATGGTGGGGAGCCAACAGTGGAACAGAACCATTCACCCCAGGGTGAGCCAAGAAGCAAGAGAGAGAGAGAGAGAAAAAAGAAAGGGCTGTAGTTGTTCCTCCCTTTCCCTCAAGGGCATGCCCCAAAGACCTTAAAACTTTCTACTACATTCCAGTAACATCATGGACTGGAGACCAAGTCTTTTGTTGTTCTTTTTAAATATATATGAAAGTACAATATAATTTTACCTATTATACATATATTGAGTATAACTTATTCTAATTAGAATCCCATTCTTTTTGTGGTTGTACATGATGTGGAATTACACAGATCATGTATTCATATATGAACATAGGAAAGTTATGTCTGATTTATTGATTTATTCTACTATATTTCCTATTCCTCCCTCCCTTTTTTTTTTCAATTCTCTTTGTCTAATGAACTACTATTCTTCCTCTCCTCACCCTCCCTTTTTGTGGGTTAGCATCCAATATCAGAAAGAACATTCAGCCTTTGGATTTTGGGGATTAATTTATTTCACTTAGCATGATATTCTCCAGTTATATCCATTTACTGGAAAATGCCATAATTTCATTCTTCTTTATGGCTGAGTAATATTCTATTTTGTATACATACCACATTTGTTTATCCATTCATCTGTTGAAGAGCACCTAGGTTGGTTATATAGCTTGGCTATTGTGAATGGAGCTGCAATACACATTGATGTGCCTACATCAATTTAGCATGCTGATTTTAAGTCCTTTGGGTATAAAACAAGGAGTGAAATAGCTGGGTCAAAAGGTGGTTCCATTCCAAATTTTCTGAAGAATCTTCATACTGTTTTCCATAGTGGTTATACCAATTTGCAGACCCACAGCAATGTATGAATGAACCTTTTTCTTCAAATCCTCACCAACAATTCTTTAATACATGAGCCTTGAGAGACATTCCAGATTTAAACTATATCTCAGAGAAAGGGAAACTTGAGTATTTGCTTAAAAATATAATCCAGTAACCCCTAAAAGTATTTTTACACAATTATAATCAATCATTTTTTGAAAGTGATTCAATAATATAATCCATAACTACCTGAGAAGCAAAATGTGACTCATTGACTTAAAGGATGATGTCTTATTTAATCATCTAAATATTATTAACAGCATGTATCAGAGGATCTCACCCAGTAGATACAAATACTTGTTCCACTGAGCTGATTATTTTGGAAGGGATCAAAATGTAAAATAAAGCAAATAATAGCAAGTAAGAGGATGAATAGAGGTAGTTCTATGGAAGTGGTAAAGGAAGAATTTTAAAATCTTTCTATGTGTCTGGATGATTTTGCAATAAAGAAACCTAAGAATATAAATTGTCATTGAGAGGCTCTATGTAATTGGAGATTGGTGGAACAAGCTTTTGGTATATCAGCTCTAGTATTTCCCATTCCTACCTCCCTTCCTTTCATTCCTCCTTGTCTAATCTAATGGACTACTATTCTTCCTCTCCTCACCCTCCCTTCTTGTGGGTTAGCATCCACATATCAGAGAGAACATTCTAAAAAATGAGCATAAAAATCCATGCTCAGCTCTCTATTTTAATGATAATTGATGGAGCTTCCCAACTTTTTGGAAACAGGAAAATATATATCATAGTAAGGGAATAACAGGGTCTATCTCATGAATAAAGATATTAATGAATAATCATATTCATAAATATATCTCAGTGTAGTCATAGTGAATGACCTATTAATCCAAGTTTTAAAAGTGTATGACTAAAATGTTTGAATTAGATCCAGTACTATGTATATTTTAGAATGAAAAAAAAATCATGAGATCAATTCATTACATTATCAAGGTTCAGACTGTAATGTTCAAAAATCTTGGGAAGGTCAGGAATTCTTTGAAGCCTACATCAAGGACAAGGATAAAACACTCAGATTTTAATTGGATTATATGTTTTTACTTGTTTTACACATTGCATTTTGTCTCTAAAACACAACTTTATTTAAATGATTTTGTTAATAAATATACAAATAATTTTATTATTTTTTTTACTAGAACCTTATGCATGCCAGGAAAACACTCTACCACTGAACTACATCCCCAGCCTTTTTCCTAAATATTTTTATTTTGTTATAAGTTCTTGCTAAGTTGCCCAGGCTGGTCTCAAACTTGGGATTCTCTTGCCTCATCCTCCTGAGTAGCTGAGATTACAGGCATATACCACCAAGTCCATCTATAATATATTAATTTCATTCTTTTTATTCCATATAGATCATGAAATAAACTAAGCCAGAGGCAGAAAAGAGGCCGGTAAAAAGGCTTAAAAATAGCAACTGATTCAATATTACCAAATATCCTTACTAAAAATGGTCCAAGTATTTATTTAAAAATGCAACTTTATAAAAAGAAAATATTTGATTTTTTTGTCATTTTATTAGGAAAACTCATGTTTCACATAAATAGCTTTAAGAATAATAACAATTTATATTATGTCAAATATAACTTTAAAAGGAAGAACATTCTAAAGGATAAGCGAAATATGCTCCTTTGCATTTGATTCTGATGAATCCCTGAAAATAAACTTTGTCCTCAATAAATAAATGAATCAATTTTCTAATTATTGAACTCTCTGATTATAGATTTGACTCATGGTACCAGTCAATTATAATGATTTGGGGAAAATTAATTTTGTTCAAGTTCAAAGCTAAATAAAACTACAAAGTAAATTATTTCTTGAGACTTGTAAATTGATATGAGAAGTAAAATTATTTTTTTCAAATAAAAAACAGTTTCTCATTATAAATTATATTTCCTTGGCAGTGTCATCATCAATACTCAACATTGATATTTTATTTTTTAATTTAGCAAATAAGGAGACAGGTAAAATAGAGAGGGGTAAAATAAGTCTGATGGCCTGACCCACTTGACCTGTTTTATGGGTGAGTGAAGGGTGGTACTGAGGTGAGCATAGAGTCAAATCAGTCCAGAAGAGTAAATTAACTAATGAACTAAGCACATTCTCTTTGAATTATGTGGTAGGGTTTTAAAAATGCAATGTCCTGAGAGTTCTTTATGTGAACCAACAGCTGCTATGCAAATAAAAATGTTCTTGATGTTACAGTGTAATTTGCTGGGTTTCATTATTGACATAAAGCTGGTGAAAATCACAAATTTTGAAAGAAATGTTGTAATCACTTATGTTTCCCCATCTGGCCCTCAATATGAAAGTATTCTTCTTGCCTAAAGAAGAGACAAAGGCTTCTTTATTCCCTCTCCAAGTATATAAGGAAGCTCTCCACTCTTCCAGAAAGCAGAAGAGAACTTAGGCCAAATGGGAAAAGAGATGAATGTGCTAGAAGTGTCTCTCTATGCCTGAGTGTCTTTTCTGCTATAACCACACATCAGCTCCCTCGGAGCCCTGATACTGTGCTTCTCCAGCTCACCCAGATTTCTTGTTGAGGAGGGCTATGTTATGGTTAGGTTGTGAGGTGTTCCCAAAAGCTCCTGTGTGAGACAATGCAAGCAGGTTTGAGGATAAATGACTGGGTTACAAGAGCCTTAACTCAATCCATGAATTAATCCTCTGATTAGGGATTGAATGGTAACTGAAGGCAGGTAGGGTGTGGCTGAAAGAGGTGGGTCATTGGGGGCATACCTTTGGGATATATATATATATATATATTTGGGAAGCTGAACTTAGTCTCTCTGCTTTCAGATCATCATGTGAGCTGCTTCTGTCCACCATACTCTTCTGCCTCATTTGGAGCTAGAGGAATGAAGCTGGTTGTCAAGGACTGAGCCCTCTAAAACATGAGCCCTCAAATAAACTTTTCCTCCTTAAGATTGTTCAAGTCAGAGTTTCCAGTCACAGTGGTGAAAAATCTGACTAAAACACCCTATCAGGATCACAGGCTCCTGTGTTCAGAAATCTTCCTCTTCATTATGTATGGATCTTGTCCTTTAGCTAGCTGAGTATGCTGAACTATTCTCTGAAATTGAGGTATAAAATTGAAGCCTGGTAAGTAAATGGATATGAAAAAAATTGTGTTTATAATTACTTGCATTTTTAGTTTATAATTGACATGTAATATTGGTACATATTTATGAAGTACAGTGTCACATTTTGATTCATACATTCATCAGATAATGATCAGCTAAGGGTAACTAGCGTGTCCCTCATTTTTAACTTGCATCATTTTGTGTGTGTGTGTGTGTGTGTGTGTGTGATGAAGACACAAAAATTCCTTCCTTCTATTTTAAGATATGCACTGAATTATTATTTATAGCTTCTGTTTTAAAATAAATGTTTTCAATATATCAGTTCAAAGAAAGGATTTGGTAAGACTCACAAAGTATAAAAAACATTTTGTGAGGGTAGAGAAAAAACAGAGGGAAACTTTTCTAGCAACTGTTTTATAACACAATTCCTCTTTCTTTTTATAATGTACTTTAACATTTCAAATCTGGATAGTCCTGTTGTTTTTACAAAATAAAGGATTCTAAAATTCTCCAACATTTTTTTTTTTTTTAGTCAACCCTAAGTTTAAGTCTATTTAAATTTTAACTGCCACTGATTTTCAAGGTCTTAGTGCTTCAAATGAGAATTTGAGAATTAAAGAAAAGTTGTAGTAAGAAATACTAATGAAGAAAGAAAGAAAAAGAAATCTAATGGAAAAGAAACCATGAAATTAAATCAAGAATTGAGACAAGTTTGAGGTAAGTAATGTAAGTTATATGTGTTTATGATGAAAAATCTCCAAATGTTTAATCAGCCAATATGTCATACAGCAATATTTAGAAATACATCAAGAATGTGAAATTATATATTTATAAGGTGGATTCAGAATTATTTTAAGTAGAACACTATATTTGGCTTACATATTGCTTGAATTACTACTGATGTTAAAACCGGCAATGAAAAATTATTTTTAAAATACAGGTATAAAATACAGAATCATCTGAATGAATGGTCTATTTTCTTTTGCTAGCAGTGCCAGTTTGGCATGGTGGTTCAATTATAATGACACTGCTTAAATTATTTTGAAAGTCTTCATTTTTATTTGACTTCAGAAATTTACCATACTAAACCTAAATTTGGCAACTTAAGAAATTATATTTTTATTTTAAATTTTTATCCTGTTACCCAGAGGCATTATTTCTAGACATAGCTTTAAATAACTTTTGAATCTTTATAAGTATCAAATCTCCTTGTTTTAATCAACTTTATCACTGTTGTAACCAAAATGCCTGACAAGAACAATTTTAGAGGAGGAAGCATTTATTTGGTGCTTACTGTTTCAGAGGTTGTAATCCATAAACGACTGACTCTATTCCTCTTAGTCTGAAAAGAGGCAGAACATCATAATAGGGGTGTGTGGTGGAGGAAAGCAGCTCTGGACACAGTCAGCAAAGAGAGAGAAATAAAAAAAAAACAATACCGCAGAACAGGGACAAAATACATATCCCAAAGACACCCCTCCAATAATCTACCTCCTCAGGTCACACTCTACCTGCCTATAGCTACCATCTGGTTAATCCATTCATGTAGATTTTCAACATATTATGAGTTTCCAACTTTTAAAAACAAAAGTGTCTTCCATGTTATGAAGACAGATATTGAAGATAAATTAAAAAATACTTAGAGAAATGGTAGGCTTCTTGAGAAAGTATTTAAACTACCCAAGAGATTAATTTTCATGAAGTTAAGACTCAGAGTCTTCCTGCATTTGTAAAAGAGGACACACAGTTTTATTCAAAGATAGAAGCTGTAGAAATTATGGAAAAGATTCTGAGAGTAATAATTCATCAGGGCCAGATTGTGAAAAAAAAAATGGCTCTCCGTGCACTACTTGCTGTGGTTTGGGCATAAATCGATGTATGTGAAGACTGTTACATTATATGTTTTAAAACATTAAAGGGAGAAATAGTTTTGTTGAGTGGCAATAATTCAAATGTAAATGTGCCCATAAATTTCAGCATTATGATTTCCTTTAACCCATAAAATGGAAGTGATTTTTTTTTCATCACTTCAAATTTGTACAGAACAGTTTTATGATATTAGTCACCAGCCTCTAATGGCCTTTTTCACTTCCATGGTAGAACTTAATGTAATTCTGGAATAACCATTTTTATACTATTGCTCTTCATCAGTTTTTACCTCTTGGCTTTGATAGTATTAATGATACTTAAGAGCATTTAATCTCTCAGCTGTATATAAAATCAATTCTTACTTTACCAATATCCATCCTTACAATTCACTTAAATTTATTTGGTCCAAATTTGCTTCTCTTTGGTAGTTACAAACCAGTTGTTAATTCATTTTCATCAGAGATATATTTTTATATTAGCAGATTGCTTTTATTTAGATGCAGCTGCTATGGGATCATTGTTACATTTCTTCCTTGATGAAATTTCAGGAGTACCATTTATTTTTTTCACAAAATACTATGAAAATACTCAGTATGGGTGAGAAAATATTGTTCACAATGTATCCATAAGCAAAGGTGAACATCAAAAGTGCTAAAAATATTAAAGCAGCAAATTATTTTAAAATAAATGTTAGACTTAAAAGTAAATTAATTTTCTGTCAGTTAAGGTTTGACCTCTATTCTGTGCTAGGAAATTAGAGTTGGAGCTTAAAAACCGCTGTAAAGATAAACATCCCTGAAGCTAACTGCCTATCTGAAATGTTGAGAGATGGTCATTAAAAATTGCCTATTGCTAACGTCTGCATTTCTGCAAATCCCTTTCAGTATTATTATGATTTAGGTATGAAGTGTCCCCCAGAAGATCACATGTGAGTCAATGCAAAAGGTTTTGGAGGTAAAATGATTGGGTTATGAGAGCCTTAACATAATCAGTGTGTTAATCCACTGATGGGGATTAACTGGATGGTAACCAAGGGCAGGTAAGATATGGTTAGAGGAGGTGGGTCCCTAGGGGCTTGCCTTTGGGGTATATATTTTGTCTTTGTTAGAGGAGCGCACTCTCTCTCTCTCTGTCTCTCTCTCTGCTTCCTGGTTCCATGTCCTTAGAAACTTCTCACTACCACACTCTTCCACCATGATGTCCTGCCTTACCTTGAGCCCTGAGGAATGGAACCAGTTGTCTACAGAGTATGACCCCTGAAACTGTGAGCCCCAAAATAAACTTTTCCTCTTCTAATTTTTCTTCTCAGATCCTTTGGTCACAGCAGTGAAAACACTGACTAAAATAAGTGTCATCTCTGTCCTTGTGCCTCAGCTAGACCTAAACCTGCAGATTGGTAGATTCATTGCTGTGATATATGATATGCATCCAAAAAAGAATAAATGAACTCATTATTGCTTCATTTTTTAAAAAAATATATGTCATAATTGCTCTGAAATGTTCACCTTGAAATATCTTACACTACACTGCAATTGTATCATTTACCTCCTGCATTTTAGATCTCTGCCTTTCTTCTCAAGTCTGACTCTGACTTCTATCACAAATGCTGTTATCCCAGACTAATGGTTCTCACCAGAAACCAGGTGTATAATTTCTCTGGCTTTTCAAATAAACATGTTGAGCCCCAGTCTAAACATCCACAGTCATACAGTATTGTTCATCTAGCTCTACAGGTGATTATCATGTGTGTGCATAGAGATGATATGACTCCACTCCTTCATCTGGCCACTCTAGTCTCATCCTTCCTATCCCAGTACCATAGCACACCTGCTTATGGTTTATGTTTCTTCCAGGTAAACTCTTTGCCCAAACATGGGAACTGATCATATTGGAAAATCATCAAGAGCACCACACTTTGTATACCATAATTTAGACATCTGACCTGTGTTTTTTCTGGACTCCACTGTGTGTTCTGTGTTCTGCCCTCAACCCTTCATGCACACAAGTTCTCCTTTCCCTACTGGTTATGGAGATACTGGCCCCTTCCCTCTGTTCCATACCACTGCAGATAAACTCCATCATGTCAGAAGTTAAGACTTCTTCAAGAGACTAGTAGGAAAAAACATTACAATAGACATGTAATAGATATATGTGGTATATGTTTAAGGTATGACTATTTATCAAGCTAATTGAAATAAAGGTGAATTGACATTTGAATGTCAATGAACTATCTATAGTTCTGCTTGTAGTTCATCTGAGAATCTGGTATATACTCCTATTTTCATTATTAATGAAATGAGATATTATATCAAAAGAAATTATATCAGGTTCTCAATAAATTCTGATGTTGGATGAGAAAAAACTAAATCTATTAGAGCTGGAATTGTTTACATTTGAAAGTAGGTAAAAATAAGATAAAAGTGATAGCAACTTATCTTTTATAGGTATTTATAGATTTAAAAGCTGAATTTCAGAAAGCTATTTTATTCAAAATAATAAGTTTAGCACACAGAAGAACTAGGATTAAGGAAATTTTGGAAGTGTTTTGCTTAGTATTCTTTTCACCACAGAGGAAATCCATTTCCAAGCAAAGAGTACAAAATCTTTGTTCTGATTTAAATTATCTGAAGACGAAATATCCAGATAAGGATAGCTTCTAAAGAGGATAAACTATACATCATCAGTCAGTTTATATGGCCATCAATTTTATAATCAAAGTATACTTTTAAGTGTATGGAAATTATGTCTAAATATTTGTTGTTTTACAAATAACTTAAACTATGGATTTGTTTTTTTAAATAAATGTACTCCATCTGGCAAATACCTTCAATTAACTTAATTTTCAAGTGAAAAATAAATCCAAATTATAGAAAGTTGTCTATTTGAAAATACAGTTGTCTATTTTTATTTTTTGTAAATGCTGTTTATTCAAGGGGGAACTCTAAACACCTAGAGCATTCATCTTTTTAATTTCTATACATGATTAAGAAGTCTTAGAATAACTAACAGAAAATAAAACAATTTTACATTGTTATAAAATGGATGAATAGTTCCAAGACCCTTGACCTATATTCACTTAAAAAGGAGCATTATTTTTTAATCTTTGGATGTCCTGATATGATTAGTTGAAAATGAAAAACTTCAAAGATCATTTATATTCATTCTTTTATGTTAAGAAGTCTAAACACAGGCTATATAAAAGACATTATACTATTTACCTACCTGTGATTTGTTAGGATTTTATATATAAACACACACACACACACATTCCTCCTCTACCTGTAAGAAGAAACAGTCTTTAAATTTGGTAGAGAGCACACAATCAATGTCAAGTAAGCAAGAAGAATGGTATGTTCAATCATTGGGAAGTTCTGGGATTAGGGAGTGAACCCCTCAATGTAGAAAGCACCGATCTGGAGACACTATTTAAATTCTGCTAAAGTGAAGGATTTAATCCAAACTATGCTGAGATATTGTTTTATACACTGAAAAAAACTGATTTTTTTTTAACTTACAAGATTTTGGCCTCAATTGCCTTGATTTACGTGTCTACTAAGAAATTTACTAGTTGAGAAATGTATCCCCAGTAGAGTCAGGGTTTAGGGATTCAAAAACAAATTCCTCATCGAGAAATTTTTATCTATTATGTACAATACCATGTTCAAATTAATTCTGTTCTTGTTTGAATAGGCTTTCTTTTCTCAATCAATATATTTTTATATGTTATTTTGATGAATTCTACTAAATATTCTCAAACTGGCATATGGGCAATTTTTCCCACACAGTAATGATTCAATATTAAATCTTAATACTTAATTATTTTTATATGGAATTAATACATTGTATCTTAAAAAGAGGCTCAAAAAGACCAGTGATTTGTTGGTCCAGGGAGACATTGGCAGTGGGCATCGATGCTGTGATCTCTGTGTCCTTCTGCTGCTGCCAATGAATGATGTAATCAATAGATGCCGTCATTTTGGCCCAGGGGCATCAGTGCTGTCTTTTAGGTACAATGAGGTATCCATGAGAACACTGCCACTTGGCTCAACTTTAAAGTTGGTCTAGATAATAAGCGCCGGCATTCTTAAGTTTACATGATCTGACTTAGGTTTAACTAGAGGTGCTAATTTATAAAGAGAAAATCAAAGTCAAGATAATATTATTAGTTCTGGCAGTGTTGTGAGGAATCAGCCTATATCTTATAGTAATATTCACATTTTCCCTCAACATATTAAGCCTGTTACAGTAGGCTTTCATTGGCTGATGTGTTGTCCTTGTCTCTACAACCTGGGATAAGGTTAGAGTCATCAGTACCTTTAGGCATGCCTATGAGCTTTTAGAGAATGCCTTGACTAGTATCTTCAAGAAAGCATTAAAATGGAGGTCTTGCTTCATACTCTATACTGCTAATACTGAATTAACTCTACAGTCTTATGTTACCCCTGCACCATTCTTTTTCTTTATTCTGTTTCCTTATCTTTAAATTCATACAATTACCTTCAATTCTTTTCTAACCACAAAAATTCTATGAATCTAGGGTTGAGTACGAAGCAAAGGTTTCAGATGATCTATATTTGAGGAAAGAAGGCTTTTCAAAATATAGTTCTATTGAATATATTATAAATTTATCAGTATGCTTACTGGTAGAGGGTTAAGTGCAAGATAATAGTCCTCAAAAATTTAGTTTTATGCTTACTATCATGTAATGATTTATCTTAGTATCAATTCAATTTTCAAATATATGTTAGTTAAGACTCTTCACCCAGAAGTAATAGAAACCTGCCTTCTCTACTTTAGGCCAAAGCAGTACTATTTGGACAGAGAAGGATGTCCCCAAACACAGTGACAGTATGTGCACCTGGATACATGAAGGAGTTGAACTGCAGTCTGAAGAGCCATCAGGAGTGGCAGTCAGAGGTACTGCTTCTCTCCAAGCATTTCCCACCACGAGTACTAGCTTAAAGAGCACTTGTTCAGAAGAGCGTTCCTTTCCCCAACTTTCTCCCGTCTAAAAGAATTTCTCCTGATACACTTCCTCCTTCCAAGTATGTTTGATTTCCTGCTTCTTAACAGATTTCATTTAATTACTTACCTATTCTGTTAGTGTGCTTACATTTTGTATTAGTTTACAAGCGTCTGTTTCACTGAGGATGTAAACTCTCAGAAGGCATGTTCCACAACTGCTAAGTTTATTAACTTGTTGTCAAAAGCAGTAATCACGAAACCAAATAATGTTAATGAACAGGAAGTAATTATCACTGTATAGCATATAATAAAATGACAAAAAAAAAACATTTCAGTAAAAAAACTTGATGTGTGACAGCACTGCTCAGTCTCTATTTACTGAATATACTTCATGTATATCTGACTTATGATTTCTGATGCTTTCCACTAACATACCAACTGGCTTCTAGTGGTTTCATGTAACTCATGAGTAATAACAAGGGCAATGGACCAGCTGGCTGGAATCTATAGTAGCCAGAAAGTACAGCGGGACCTAACACAGGTTTAATAACACCCAGGAACACAAAGAATTAGTTATCTTCAGTTCCTCACATACGAGAGCACTTAATTCTATCAGCAGATGTCTTGCATGTTGTCCTAGAAAGGGGACTGATGGTTCTGTCATCATGCTCTATCTGTTCTTGAAAGGTATGGGAAAAGGTAAGTTCTTTCTGTCTTTAAGATTTAACCAGATGTCACACTGAAAACTTTGTCCAGTGTGCTGCATCCATGGCACAGAGATTACAAATATAAAACAGAGGACTATTGAACCCACCCCAATGTGTTTTAATTAACAAAAAAGCACTGATACTCTAATTCAATTGAAAAGAAATATGGGACAGTTGCTAAACCAGTTAGGTCCTATGAAGGAGCATTAGGCACAACCGTTATTAACCATGGGGAAGAAGAAAGGTACCAGGTAGAGGCTGGTCTTGCTGAGTTGTGAGCAGTGCAGAGAAACTGGTAGAGAGCATGACTCACATAATGAGCAAGGCATCTGGAACAAGTGACATGGAAAGAAATGCAGGGGAGCAGCAATGAAGTAGAAGTCATCAGTATTCAGAAGGAATATATCCTCATCCAACCATCCTTAATCTGTGTAGAGTCATCTCCAGGAACCACACATTAGCCCCAAGATGTAATGCCAGATGTGATTCAGTTGCTCATCCTGGCTGAGATAAAACAACCATCCTTCTTCCTATATTCCTGGAAGTGTTTCAGAAGTTGGAAAGCATTTCCAGTAACATCCTCAGAACACAAAACACCTCAACACATATTTATCTTTTTTTTTTCTTTTCTCCTGAAATGTTCCTCACTTTACATCTCTGCACCTCTTGGTAAAGCTCTGGTAGATTCAGGGAGTCTTTCTGCATGTCCTACACATTCTAATACAGACTGTCCTTGATGAGTTCAAAGCTATTTTCAGGCACTCTTTGTGCTGAATCAAAGGATAAAAACCAAACAATTTAATCCCTAATGAGATGCTCTAATGAAAAGCAAAGATGTAGCAACTGAAGCTTCAAAGTGAGTTCAGCACATAAAACCCTTTCTGCTATTTCCTTATTCATCGAAGAAATTCACAGCTACTGCTTCATCTTGGAAGTCATCTCTTTGGATAATTAATAATTTAAATCAATTCTAGTTCATGTTGATTCTTTGCTTCTGCCTCTCTGGTCGTGGTAAAATCAAATAAGAGAGCCCATCTTAAAAATATATCCAAGGTATATAAGAAACATATGTTCTGCCAATGCAAACAAGCACAAGAAATCTTTTCATTCGCCAAATATAGTTTTTGCCTTCTGGCTGAGAATATTATTTTATTTAAAACAAATGAAGTCTTTGACAAGAGTGAAACAAATGCTTATCATAAATCAAACCAATGTAAAAAATTCATACTTAGGCTGAACTACAATAATTTCTATGGCCAAATCTAAGGTGCCAAAACCATTTAGAGTGAGTCACTTAAAAAATGAGAGTTACGAACTCTAGCAAGGAGTAAAGTAACACAAAATTTGAAAAGGGCTTTCAGAAAAGAATGCAGAGTGTAAACAGCCAAGGACAGTCCCATTAGAGCAATTTAACAAACAAAAGCTAAAGAGATAAAGAAAATATTGACCACAGAATGATTATCATGTGTCTCCCAGAAAAATGCATTGAAACGACTAGAGTGAAAGTGCTTGAAGAGTTGAGAGCCCATAAGGAGGGCATCTGGCTTAGGGATGTCTGAAGAGGAGGATATACCTACAGAGGGAACATGCATAATCACTAGGAAGAGAAAGGAAGCCAAAGAAAGTAGAGTTTTAAAGATGTGAAAGAGGCCATTAATCTTGAATTCTGATAGAAAGGAAGATGAAAGCGAAGAAAATGTCATCAGGTATAGCAAAGTGGAGATCGAAGTTGACTTAGTGATGCCCCCCACCAAAAAAAAAAAAAAATCACATGTGTTTTTTGGTTTCATGGGCCTGAAGAGTTACTCATCATGTAAGTTACAAAGGACAACTAGAAGTAGTTAGGAAGCATCTATTTTGGCATCAAAACTCTCTTTGAATTATGTCTACAGTTATATTTATCTCAGTGATTTGATATACGTTTATAACTTTTATAACTTTCCATTTTCTCATCTCTAGAATGAAAATAATGGAAATCTTATCTGCTGAACTTATTACAATATAGGGCTGGGGATGTGGCTAAGTGGGCCAGTGACCCTGAGTTCAATCCCCAGTACAAAAAATAAAGAAAAGTTAAATAATTCATGCATTTGGTCAGACATGACATCAAACCAATAGTAGGAGCAAACATATTAATTTCACATACCCAAAGATCAGCAGGTGGATTTAAAAATTGTCCAAAATAGAGTCAAATTTGTCAAATGAACAGTCAATTCTAATAAGACAACTTCTTTAATTATAGATACATCATCACATCATTTTATGGATAGGAAAGAGAAAGTAAGGCAGTTCTATAATTCTCTCATCCAAATTAACTTGAGAGGTAAAGCAAAGTCCATAGGAATATATTAAGAGAAATTCCAACAAGTTACTGCTACTAAAATCATAACTTCAATCCTTCCCTCAGCACATGCAAATTGCTATAAATTCAAAGAAGCAAAAACATTCAACAGTATCAGATGCTGTTCTCCTTGAAGGTATGCATAAAATAAAGGGATATTTGACCTTCTGCTTGAAAATAAAATTTTGATTTTAAATAATATAATCTCTCCCTGATTTAATGTCATAAAAATACTGTCACTGTACAAAAGACTTTGAACTGATTCTTTACAAAATATGATGGACAAAGAACCAATAGTCAAAATACATTTGTCAGTGATGTGCAAATAAAAATTTAGAGTTATTGATTGGGTATAGAGAAGTGATGGGAAGGGAGGGGAGGGGAAGGGAGGAAAGGAAAGAAAGCAGAATAAAATAGACATTATTATTGCTGTGTGTATATACGTGACTGTATGACCAATGTGATTCTGAAACCTGTACACTCAGAAAAATGAGAAATTATATCCCATCTGATTCAAATGTATGATATGTCAAGATCATTGTACTGTCATGTGTAATTAATTAAAACAAATAAAATAATTATTAAAAAATTTAGAGTTATTACCATATATCCACTAGAACACCTAAAGTTTAAAAATTGGAAAATAAGTGTTGATAAGAGGGTGGAGCAACCTGGGTGTGGTGGTGCATGCCTGTAATCCCAGCAGTTCTGGAGGCTGAGACAGGGGAGCAATGTCGAGGTTCGAAACAACTCAGTGAGATGCTGTCTTTAAATAAATACAGAATAGGGCTGGGGATGTGGCTCAGTGGGCCAGTGACCCTGAGTTCAATCCCCAGTACCAAAAATAATGAATGTGGAGCAACTAGAACTTTGTTTATTTATTTACTTATTGATACTGGAGATTGAACCCCAGCCATTTTAATTTTGTTTTGTTTTGTTTTGAGACAGGATCTTGCTAAATTGCTCAGGCTGGCTTGAGCTTCCAATCCTCCTGCCTTAGCATCCCAAATCACTGGGATTACATATGTGGTGTGAACCACTGTGCCCAATCAGAACTCTCATGCCCTATTGGTAAGATTACAAATTAGTGCAATCGCTTTGGAAGTATTTACTCAAACAACTCATATGATCCAGCAATTTCTCTCTTTATGTTATATCCAACCAAAATTTATATATGTGCTTACCAATAGGCACATACTAAAATATTTAGAATGGGCCTTTTTCTAATAGTTCCAATGGAAGTAGCTAAATGCCCAACAGCATAGATGGACCCCACAGACAATATTGAGCAAGAGAAGTCAGCAAGAATTTATACAATTTGACTCTAATTATGTAATGTACAGAATAGTTCAAACTGTGTTTTAGAAGGCAGTGATAGTGCAATAGAGCCTAGGAGGGGAGATTCTATTATATCATTAACAATACATACCTTATTCTGAGTGTTAACTGCAGAGATATATTTAGTTGTGAACATTCTGCACAAGATGTTTATAATAAGTACATTTTTCTTTATATGTATTATGTTTCAATTCAAAGTTTTAAAAATATTGTGAACAGAAATAAGTTGAATGTCATTTTCTGAAAATTTGTACTGTACAATTTTAAGAATTATCTTAGTGAAGAAAAAAGAAATAAGTTATAGAACAATTGAAATTCAAAACTATTGCTCTCCTCAGAACTTGTGTAATTTATATAATGAAGAGGTTAGAGAAAATAGATAACAAATCCTGAGAAAATTCATTCTTTGATCATTTGTCACTTTATCCCTAGGGTTTTGATTTGATAACTTTCTCATCCCTTATTTTTATAAAAAGAAAAGAAAAAATAGACAAATTCGAAACTTCACTACTTGTCTTTTTAAAAAACTACTCTTACTTTGAATGCTAGTACCTTATTAGAAAGGCATTTCAAATCGTGAATAGTTGCTAGGTTCTGCAAGAACACTCCAAGGTCCACTACTCATTTCAGTTGAAATCATCTGTGGATGCTAGACAGAGATGATTATCTTTTATTCTTTGGTTTTTGGTTTGTTTGTATATGAGCTTTCATATGTTAAATTTTGAAATTACAAAAAATTTTTCCATAACAAAAAATCTGTTTAAATTATATTCCCTAATTAATCAACTGTGTTCTGTTCAAATAGTTATAAAAAGAAAGCAAACAAAAACCTTCATTCTCCCATTTAATTTTTAAACCCTTAGAGAGAAGTTAAGCTTATAGTGAAAGTGCTGCAAGTTATGGTAAGTAATTCAGTACTTTTTAGGGACTAATTGCTGTTATTCCTGTTTATACTCTGGCTTAAGGAGCTCGATTCTGTTAATTGTCTCCTTCTTTCCCCTGTTCTTTAAAATGTGGATGATCACTTTGTCTTAGTTTATTTGGAATGGATGCTGTTATAAAATATCATAATGTGGATAGCTTATTTATTTTGCACAGTTCTGAATAGTAGGAAGTCCAAGATCAAGGTACCAGAAGATTCAGTGTCTAGAAAGTATTACTTTCTGGTTCATAGCTGGTCCCTTCTTGTTTTATCCCTTTATAGTGAAATGGGTGAAGGAGCTACTTTGAGCCTCTTGTATAAGGCACAGTTCTGTTTATAAGGACTCTGCCCTCATGACATCATCACCTCCCAAAGGTCCTACCTTCTAATAATATCATGTGGATGGTTAGAATTTCAAATATGAGTCTGGGATATACATAAGCATCCTGACAATAACATAGCTTAAGGTATGTCTTAATCAGGGATCAAACAGTGATCATGAGGTGATCATTGGATCTGGGATCTACTCTTATTCATGTTGGCTTCTTAGAAAACCTCTGGTATATGCAAAATAACTATATTATCTCCTAATCACTAATAATTCAAGTTTTAAATTATATAGGAAAGAGTAAAAGTTTCTCTCCCATAAAATGTAATAGAAGTTTAACTTCATCTCTTTGGCTAAGATTGATATAAGTGCCCAGACTGACCCATCACTGTAGCTAAGAAAAATGCCAAATGGTAATAGGCCTAGACTTGAGTCATTACATGCCACATCCCTGGAGTGGCAATGGGAACTTTTGAACCTTATGGATTGAGCATGGGGGTAGGTAGGGCTGGATTATCAATCATTATTATTGGAAGTTAAGTGACATTAAATGATATGGATCCAGGTTAACTAAAACTTAATAAATGCTTTCAACATATTTGTTGAAGTAAGCATAGTAGTTCTAGTAGAAGTAGAGCTACTTCTTTTGATATTATTCTCCCTTTTGATCAATACTTCTATTAAGTATTTTTCCAAAGGCACATATTAATTTTATCTATAACAATCTGTTTTTTTTTAAAATATATCACTACCATGCTAAAAGAACCAACAATAGATAGTGTTTCTTCAGTAGGTGCTGTAGTTTGGATAATTGTCCCCCAAAGGTCCATGTGTGATTGTCAGCCTGTGGCACTACTGAACAGTGTTGAAGGCCTTAACAGGCAGGGCCTAATGAGAGAAATTTAGGTAATTGGGGGTATATCCTTAAAGCAATATTGGGACCCCACCCCCACCCCTTTATCTCTTTGCTTCCCAGTCACCCTGAAGTAAGCACTTTCTTCTATCACACATTCCCTGCCATGTTTTTCTGCCTTATCACAGGCCCTAAAGCAACAGAACCAATAATCCATGTACTAAAACCTCTATAATGATGAACCAAACTAAACTTTTCCTTTTTGGTTGATTTACCTTAAATATTCACTAATGGTAATGGAAAGTTGTTTAACATGGAAACTATTATATATCAGTTAACATTATTAGTAGAATACAAGTCTTCAATATTCATTGTCAAATAAGACAATGATAAAAAGTATGGATATCACAGTTCTCATATATGTGTCGACTTAGATTCAGAGAAACTAAAGACTGTCTGGTGTTTTATGACAACAGAAAATTTACATTTTGCATTTAAGCCTGCTTACTTCTTATTCTAGACACTTAATATATATCACATAAAATGACCCTTAAAAGGTTAGATTTGAAGAAAATGATTCTTTCAGGCAGTCGCATAAAAAAATAAATCAGGATGGTTCACAGAATAGGACATATTCTGGACATCAAAAACACATACTGCTTCATTTTCTATTTTTCATAATACTAATGCTATTGTTTCTTCTCAGAATGGAAAAAAAAATATGTAATATAACTTGCTGAAATTGAATTTTTTATAAGTATGGACATCAAAATTCTAACATGATTTTTAAATCTTGAGAAATGTCCTTTTTAAACAAGACACTCAAGATTTAATTAACTATTTCATTCCCAGTTTTTTGGATTTCTCCCTCTTAAGCGTTCCAAGTGCCGCCTTTGGATCACAACTAACTCACTGTCTGTTATGGTTTGGAAGTGAGGTGTTTCCCAGTATCTCATGAGTAAGATATTCCAAGAATGTTCAGAGGAAAAATGATCAGGTTATGAGAGTCTTAATCCAGTCAGTGAATGAACTCCCCTGTGAGGAGTGGTAATTGAAGGCAGTAGGGTATGGCTCCAGGAAGTAAGGCACTGATGGCATAGTTTTGGGGTATATATTTGTATTTGGCAAGTGGAGATCTCTCTCTGCTTCCTGATCATCATATGAGCCTCTTCTTTCTCCCTCACTGTTATGCCATGATGATCTGCCTCACCTCACACCCCAAGGAATGGAACCAGTTTCTATGGACTGAGAACTCAGAAACTTTAAGCCCTCAAACAAACTTTTCCTCCTCTACAGTTGTGCTGGTCAGGTCTTTTAGTCAAGGGAGGGAAACAAATAAAATTAAATTAAAAAAGCTGACTAATACAGAAATTGATACTGGAAGTGGGATCATTGATTTGACAAACCTGACCATGTGTTTCATAGTTTTTGGAGCATTTTAGAATTGGTCAGAGGAATTTTGAAATGTTTTGCTGGAGATGCTGTAGCCTGTTGTAAGCAGAGCTTAATAGCAATTCTGGTAGGAGCTCAGAAGTCCAGAATGCCATAGGACTGTGGACAGTAAAGACAGAGCTCAAGAGGGTTTAGAGGGAAAAAAAGGAAACAATTGGTAATTGGACTAGAGGCCATTCCTGTTATGTTCTAGCTGAGAAGTTGTCCACATTTCGCCTGTGTCCTGAGACTTTCTGTGAAGCTGATTTTAAAAGCAATGGACTTCTTAATCTGGTGGAAGAAATTTCTAGGAAGCATAGCATTCAGGCAGTGAAATGGATATTATTGTTATAATCAGGAGCAGAAAACAGAGTAGGAAGATTTGAAAAATGTGGACCTGAAAGGCAAGAGGAGTAAAATTGGGGCTAAGGAAGTATCAGTTATCAAAAAAGATATTACCACCATTAAAGAAATGCTAAAGATATTGCCCAGAGACAATAAGAAAGATTGCTTGAGGGCAACTGGAGAGCTGGCAAGACCACACCCATCTTGGACTCATGGGACTAAAAATAAAAATTCTCTTAAGAAGAGACCACTGGGACACACTTCTTGGGTGGGGTTCTAGGAAGTTTTTCAACATGCTCAGCTATGGATCTATTCAGAGGCTGCTGTATCCAGAGTCCCTAGAGGCTTGACTATTGCTCAAAATGGAAGTAAACCTTGGCATCAACCACATGGTGCTGGTTCTGCAGGAATGCAAGATGCTGGAGTTAGGGGATCATAAAGGCTTCCACCAAGATTTCAAAGGAAAGCCTGGGAGAGGAGGCAAAGTAAAGTAGGGTCAGAGTCCCTGCTGCCAGTCCCTGAGGGAAGGAAGTATGGAGATGTGAGGAGGGAGCCAAAGCTGCATTGGGGACCCCGAGATGCCAAAAACTGCCAGTAATGTGGGACATCATCCAAGGACAGCTGCAGGAATTAAGAAGAGACAAGCCAACAGGAAAGCCACATGGGCTATAACCAACAAGGTGGATCTATGTAGGTTCTTTGGAGAAAACACCGTGATGACAGGTGCTCCAGATGCCAGACATAGATCAACAGGACTTGTTTGTCCAGCTGGATTTCAGTCTTGCTTTGGTCCTATCCCTTTTTTGTATACCCCTATTTTTTGAATGGAAATATTTACTCTGTACCTTTATTATTGGATACTTGTAAATTGCTTTTGATTATTATAGAAGCTCATGATATGAGTGCACCCTGATGCCAAGAGACTATGGACTTGAACTTTTGGGCAATCTTGGAACTGTTGAGACTATGGGGACTCTTGGAAATGGACAAAATATATTTTGCATTGTTAGAAGGTTGTGAGCTTTTGGGGCTATTAGATATAGAAAATGACAAACCCCAAAATAGTGAGTCCTGGCAAAAGGGAGTGAAAAAGAAAGCCATACATTGAAAGCATTGACCCTTTCCCAATACATTCCTTCTCAGTGACAAGACAAGCCCTGAGGAGGAAATATCCATCCAAGCCTTGACTGGAAGTCTCTATGAAGAAACCAAAGTATTCACCCTTTTCAAATTAAGTCCTTTCTCAGTGACAGTACAATGAGACCCTGGAGGGAAAGAGATAAATACTGAGCACTGACCCCAGACCCTCCATCTGGCCCACTGACTGCTGATACAAGAAGCTCCATTAGACATGCTCTGGCAATAATTAGGTTACCTATCAGTATAAACTATATAAGCACAAACTTCCCCGATGGCTCATTTTTCACCAGGAAAATTGGTCCACCAGGGTCATCCCATTCCTGCATGAAACTTTATTCCTGAATAAAGAGATGAACTGTGAACTTTGCATCCATCCTGGTCTTTCTGTGCTAATAGGGGCCGGGGCCAGAATGTTATTGTTTGGGTGTGAGGTTCCCCCCAATAACTCATGTGTGAGCTAATATAAGAATATTCAGAAGAGAAATTATTGGGTTGTGACAGTCTTAACACAACCAGTGAATGAATCCCCTAATGGGATTAACTGACCCAAGGCAGATAGAGTGTGGCTGGAGGAGGTTGACATTAGGGGTATGGCTTTGGGGTATATATTTTGAATCTAGTAAGTAGAGTATCTCTTTCTGCTTACTGATCATTATGTGAACTGCTTCCCTCCATCACATTATTTCTTCATGATATTCAGCCTCACCTTAGGCCCTAAGGAATGGGGCCTATTGTCTATGGACTGAGTCTTCTGAAATCCTGAGGCCTCAAATAAACTTTTTTCCTCTACAGTTGGGCTAGTTGGGTCTTTTAGTCACAGAGGGAAAAAGCTGGCTAAAACACTGTCCAACGGTTTCTATCTTAAGAATGTAAAATCCTAGTGTATAAAATTATGCATGCTAACAAACAGGAAACAACCGTTTTAAGTAAAACTATTCATAATGCTAAGGACTTTATACAGAATTTCTTTGAACATAGCCCAACAAATGCTTAATTGTAACTTGTAAGACAAGCTTAAATGCCAGCCTGTAAATGAGTGTAATAAAACAATTTTAAAAAACTTGGCATTTAGTCTCCTTCACAGAATTTCTAAAGCTAAAATCTCTTTTTTCTAAAATGATCTAAGGAAATTCATGGATTCTCCTCTGTGATCTTCAGTTTTTTATACATATTTTTTATATTATTTCACTGGTACCCACTCATCACTAAATCTACTAGTGACCTGAGATGATCCTCCACCATTCATTAGATCCACCTGGTTCTTATATACATAGTATGCTTATCAGTATATTATGGCATTGATAGATAGAGCATTTTAGACAAGGATATATAAATTTTAATTGGTAGTTCCAGGAAACTAGGTGTTCTACCTATTAGGGGAAACTGGATTCAAAGAGGATGAACTTGGATTATCAGGAACTGTTTCATTCAGATTGGACCAAATAGCTTTTTCAGGAATTTTTTTTAGTTGCTTTATTTAATTATTTATTTGGTCTTGTGGGTTGAACACAGAGGTTCTTATTTATTTATTTATTTATTTGTGACTGCGGAATGCATTACACTTCTTATTATATAGAGAGAACACAATTTTTCATATCTCTGGTTGTATACAAAGTATATTCACCCCAATTCGTGTCTTCATTCACGTACTTTGGATAATAATAACCATCATATCCCACCATCATTAATAACCCCATGACTCCTTCCTTACCCTCCAACACTGCTACCCTATCTAGAGTTTTTCTATTCTTTCCATGCTCCCTCTCCCTAGCCCACTATGATTCAGCCTCCTTATATCAGAGAAAACATTTGGTATTTGGTTTTTTGGGATTGGCTAAATTTACTTAGCATTATCTTCTCTAACTCCATCCATTTACCTGAAAATGCCATGATTTTATTTTCTTTTATTGCTGAGTAATATTCCATTGTGTATATATGCCACGTTTTCTTTTTATCCACTCATCTATTGAAGGGCATCTAGATTGGTTCTACACTTTAGCTATTGTGAATTGCGCTGCTATAAACATTGATGGGGCTGTGTCCCTGCTGTTTTTAAGTCCTTTGGGCATAGATCAAGGGGAGGGATAGCTAGGTCAAATGGTGGTTCCATTCCCAATTTTCCAAGAAATTTCCATAATGCTTTCCATATTGACTGCACCAATTTGCAGTCCCACCAGCAGTGTATGAGTGTACCTTTTTCCCCACATCCTCACCAACACTTATTGTTTTTTGTCTTCATAATAGCTGCCATTCTGACTAGAGTGAGATGAAATCTTAGAGTGGTTTTGATTTTCATTTCTCTAATTGCTAGTGATGATGAACATTTTCTCATATATTTGTCGATTGATTGTATATCCTCTTCTGAGAAGTGCCTGTTGATGTCCTTGGCCCATTTATTAATTGGGTTATTTGTTTTTTTGGTTCTTGGCTTTTTGAGTTCTTTATATACCCTAGAGATTAGTGCTCTATCTGATGTGTGGGGGGTAAAGATATGCTACCAAGTTGTAGGCTCTCTACTTACATCACAGATTGTTTCTTTTGCTGAGAAGAAACTTTTTAGTTTGAGTCCATCCCATTTATTGATTCTTGATTTTAATTCTTGTGCCACAGGAGTCTTATTAAGGAAGTTGGGGCCTAATCCCACATGACAGAGATTAGGGCCTACTTTTTCTTCTATTAGACATAGGGTCTCAGGTTTTATTCCTAAGTTCTTGAACCATTTTGAGTTGAGTTTTGTGCATGGTGAGAGATAGTGGTTTAATTTCATTTTGTTGCATATGGATTTCCAGTTTTCCCAGCACTATTTGTTGAAAAGTGTATCTTTGCTCCAATGCATGTTCTTGGTGCCTTTGTCTAATATAATTGTAGTTTAGTCTCTGTGTCCTCTCTCCTGTACCATTGGTCTACCAGTCTGTTTTGATACCTATACCTTTCTGTTTGTTTTGGGAAATTTATATCTTCACACTTCTTGTTATAGTTTGAATATGAGATATTTCTCTAAAACTCATGTGTCAATGCAGAAATGTTCACAAGTGAAATTGATAGATTATGAGAGCTGTAATCTAAATTAGTGGATTAATCCATTTTATGGATTAATAATTTGAATGAATTACTGAATGGTAACTGTAGGCAGATGAACATCAGTGAAAGAAGTATATCACTAGGGGAATGCTTTGGGAATTGTATTTTATCCCTGGCTCCTCAGGTTTATTCTCTGCCACCTCCCCAAACTGACACACACATATTCTCTCTCTCTCTCTCTCTCTCAAGCTGCAATAAATTGAGCAGCTTTCCTTCACCATGACTTTCTGCCAAGATGTTCTGCCTTATCTCAGGTCCAGAATAGTAGAGTTGGCCAACCATGAACTAAAACCTCTGAAACTGTGAGTCAAATCAAACTTTTCCTTCTCTAATCTGCTCTATTCATATATTTTGGTATCAGTGATAAAAAACTGACTAACTTTCTGCCATAAATAGAATGGTCTGCTTCTGCACATATTTGCTCTTTGGGGGTTATAGGTCTTAAGTTAAACTATACTTTCTCAGTTCCTGTCTCTTCCCTTTTCTAATATTTAAACTAAAAATACAATCTGCAAATCTTTACTTCTCACATATCAGATAGAGCACTAATCTCTAGGGTATATAAAGAACTCAAAATGCCAAGAACCAAAAAAACAAGTAACCGAATTAATAAATGGGCCAAGGACATCAACAGGCACTTCTTAGAAGAGGATATACAATCAATCGACAAATGTATGAGAAAATGTTCATCATCACTAGCAATTAGAGAAATGAAAATCAAAACCACTCTAAGATTTCATCTCACTCTAGTCAGAATGGCAGCTATTATGAAGATGAAAAAACAATAAGTGTTGGTGAGGATGTGGGGAAAAAGGTACACTCATACACTGCTGGTGGGACTGCAAATTGGTGCAGTCAATATGGAAAGCATTATGGAAATTTCTCGGAAAATTGGGAATGGAACCACCATTTGACCCAGTTGTCCCTCCCCTTGACCTATACCCAAAGGATTTAAAAACACATACTACAGGGACACAGCCCCATCAATGTTTATAGCAGCGCAATTCACAATAGCTGAAGTGTAGAACCAACCTAGATGCCCTTCAATAGATGAGTGGATAAAAAGAAAACGTGGCATATATACACAATGGAATATTACTCAGCAATAAAAGAAAATAAAATCATGGCATTTCAGGTAAATGGATGGAGTTAGAGAAGATAATGCTAAGTGAATTTAGCCAATCCCCCAAAACCAAATGCCAAATGTTTTCTCTAATATAAGGAGGCTGATTCATAGTGGGGTAGGGAGAGGGAGAATAGGAGGAATAGACAAACTCTAGATAAGGCAGAGGGGCTGGAGGGTTAGGGAGAGGGCATGAGGTTAGAAATGATGGTCATTATTATCCAAAGTATGTGAATGAAGACACGAATTGGGGTGAATATACTTTGTATACAACCAGAGATATGAAAAATTGTGCTCTATATGTGTAATAAGAATTGTAATGCATCTTCTGTCATATATAAATAAAAAATTAATTTAAAAATCCTACTTGCGTAAATCAGGTAGCCTATAAATACCCTCAGGTAAGAATGTAATCACTTGAGGGCTGGGGCTGTAGCTTATTGATAGAGCCCCCGCCTCGAATGCACCTGTGAAGCACCAGGTTCGATCCTCAGCACCACATAAAAATAAATAGAGATATTGTGTCCAACTACCTAACTTATAAATTTTTTTTAAAGAATATAATCACTTGAGGGCTGGGGATGTGGCTCAAGCGGTAGCGCGCTCGCCTGGCATGCGTGCGGCCTGGGTTCGATCCTCAGCACCACATACAAACAATGATGTTGTGTCCGCCAAAAACTGAAAAATAAATATTAAAATTCTCTCTCTCTTCTCTCTCTCTCTCTCTCTCTCTCTTTAAAAAAAAGAATATAATCACTTGAAAATAATTAGAGCTCGGTAAACACTTGTCTATTAATTGTAATAAGAACTATATTTCTAGCTATTAGAATTTGGTATTAGCCAAGTTGTCCAGGACTTAGTTCTCTAAGAATTAAGGAGAAGACAAATAAAAAGGTGGCAGGTAATATGGTATAATTTTTATTTAATTATTATTTCTTGAGGTAAAATATATATATATTTTTGTTTGTTTGTTTGGTTGGTTTTTTTTACTGAGTTTTGCTTGCTAGGCACTTAGGTGGACTTTGGTTAAAAAAAAAAAGTGAAGGAAACATGATCTTTATCCTCAGAAGACATAGAGTCTCCATAGTATGGACTGTGAAAAGACCATAAGGCAGGAAAAAGCATGTTGTCATATTATATATAATAGGTCGAGGTTGATTTCACAGAATCATTGATGAGTTATAGGAGATTATGCTATTAAACTTATAAAATACAATTTATAGGAGACGTGCTTAGAATGATAAGGAAATTTATTCTTATCCAAGAACCTATGGAAGATAATGAAAAAGTCATACTTGAAGACATAACAATATAAAATTTTACTTTTTAAATGATTACTTTGTATACCACATAGAGAATGAGCTAGAATTGCCAAAATAAGATCTGAGGAAATTATCACTTCGAAGATTCACAGTTTTCCAGGTCAGATATGATGACAGCCTGAATTATGGGGGTGGAGATTGAAATACTGAGGAGTAGAAGGACTTGGGGATCAAATATGATGTAAAAATCGACAGGATCTGTTAATGGAAGGATATAGGGATAAGGCAAAAGAGCTGTCAAGGACAGAATGCATTACTGCCTTCCAATTGAATTAAAAGTGATGATATAGTGACCCTGTTCATGGACAAAGAGATTACTGGGAGAGGATCATCTCTTGGATTTATTATTGTTTACTTTTATTTTAGTATGGTAATAATGGTGTTGTTGGCTTTATTTTTAAGAGTTTGAGTTAGACTGCCAAGAGTCTATTTGAAATGGACTCTTGGCTATTTATGCCTGCCATGAAGAAAGGAGATGGAATTTAAGGCTGGATGAAGCAATAGACATGAATGCAATCATTTGGTAGAGCACATAGTATAATTTTTCTTATTCCTTATAATTTTTTATTCCATTAAATTGTTTCCTTTTATCACTTTTTATATTAGTCATGTTTGAAACAGGGCAAAGAAGAAAGGTTAAAATATGTGGAGATGACTTTAAAGTGAATTTTTAAAAATCTCTACATAATTGGAGTAATTCAGATTCTGTTGCCCAAACAGACACTTTTCAAAAATGCAATACTTCAGAACTTATTCTATTTGGAAGAACATCATTAAATAATATCACAGACCGTTATAAAAAAATAAGGTGTGCAATACTAAATTTCTGGAATCACTAAAAGCTAGACTGGAAATAGTAGTAAAGATTATGTTGTAGCCTTTACTTGTAGCACCTTTGTGACATACAACTAAGTTTTTCCTTCTAATTGTTATCCACCCTCTCATAAAGGTTTCTCTTTTACAGAAAAAGTGGGGGTGGATTCCTGAAAACAATATAGAAACTTGAAATAATAAAATAACCCAGGACATCCCTCAGCTCACTTTTTCAGCTCACTGTGAACAAGGACTACAACAGAAACTGCTTATCATCTTGTTATTAGTTGCAACCCTTGCGCCTTTGCTATGTCTTATTGGAGCCAAGGGACCTGAAAGCCAGTGTGTAAATATGCAATATTTGGTAATGCGGGTAAGCCCAATCCTTTAATAGTTGTTCTTTTGCAGTTTATTATTTTATTATTCTCAAAGGAGAATTTGCAATGAGAAGTCGTATTTTCTTCTGATGTGGAAAATGGAAACTAGCCAAGGATTCCAGTTGCAGAAATAAGATCCCAACTTCCCCAGTCACCCTTCTTCAGGTTGCATACATTGACTCCTTACAAAAAAGAAAAAGAAAGAAAAGAAATCGTTGTATGATATAATAAAAGTGAAGTTTCCAAAATTTATGTTTTTTTAAAAAATCCACCCAAAAAACTCTAGTAAACAATCAGTTAGAAAGCAAAAATTTTTCCAGTGTGGTTAGGAAATTAACATAATTGAGACTTCTGGGTGTGCTGTGAAGTTGCAAAATAAAGCTGTGAGTGATAGAGTCTCTCAGGCCATTTCCTCTGTCCTATTGCTGCTTCATACTTGATAGCATTCTCTCACTAAGGTCCTCATGCTATAGTATAAGTGCCTGCAGAACATCAGAATAACAACATTTCTCCAACCTTTTCTCAAAAAAAAAAAATACACAAACAAAATCCCATCCAACAAAAAAAAGAAAATAAATTTGGAGTTGTTTTTTGGTTTTTGCTGGAATTTTCTTTTAATAAGAAATCAGACAGTGGCTTCAATTAATGTTAATAACCAATAATGGATAATGTGCTATTTCTAAGGTGAAGTATTTGCAAACACCAATTCTCACTCATTTTCACAATCACTCCCCTCCTGCCAACACACAAACAGGGATGTACTGAGACTTAGAACTTCAAGAGAGCAGACTGTTAAAATTGGAAATGGCAACTCACAGTTTTTCACATGATGAAGAAGAAAAAGCAACCTAGAAAATAAAATCACTGAAATCTTGTATATTAATCTGTACTACTTAATTGTCTTTATTAGTAGTTTTTGGAGACTTGGTAGATTAAGCATAGCACTTCCAATGGCTTGGTCTCCAAATTCCTTGACCTCTTCACTAACAATTCACAATAGCTAAACTGTGGAACCAACGTAGATGCCCTTCAGTTGATGAACATATTTTTAAAATGTGGCATATATGCACAATGGAATATCACAAAGGATTTTTCTTTCATCCCAGTTCAGCCATCCATCACCATTAACATATCTTTCGCATAATCACCAAAACCATTTCTGACATTGCAGTTTCAAGAACCTAGCTTTGGAAAGCCATTTCTAGTCTTTCAATTCACATAAATTAATACCCTTATGTGAACAACTCATTATTTTCAGTAAAGATTTAAAGTTCCTCATCTCTGCTCCTATATGTTCTTACCTTTCCCACTGCCTTAGTTCCCAGTATTACAATCGCTCCCCTCAAAATACCTTTAACTATGAGCTTCTGTCCCTCCTTATTTTACTCATCTGGCAAAATCTGTGCTTGACAAACACCAACTACCCACTCTGCACTGGCATTCATATTGCACAGGTAACTGAAAGATTTGCACACACACACACACACACAATCATACTCTTCCTTGCTGGTGTGTTTTGTCATTTTCAAAGTGGTCATTGCACATCTCTCTCTTCATTAAAACTTATCTATCCATATAGCCCCCAAAACTCCTGCTTCCTGCTCCAATGAGAAAATAGAAGCAATCAAAAAAAAAAAAAAAAGGCAGTTCCCTTATATTCCCACTATCTCTGTCATTAACCTCTGCTTTCCTTTGTGTTAGAATACTGTTCCTGATCTCCTCAAACAGACATCCTTCTCCCTTTGTCTCACAGATATTTCTCTTTGTCTTATCCAGATATTTTCTTCATCATTTCTGCCCTTTTTATGCTGAATCACAAGTTCCTCTCTCTTCTGAATTATTCCCAACTGCCTAAAACATATTCTATATTCTTTGATTTAAAACTTCCTTAGCATCGACATGCCCTTTTAAAAACCATCTTATTGTACACTTCTCTGAAATCATGCTATTGTCATCCAGATAGTATCAGCACTGCTGATTTTCTTTCTTTTTCTGGAAAGTTTTCCTTCTCATGGTAATGTTTCTTATCCTGCTTTTTCCTCCTACTTCACCTCCATGCTATTTCTGTGTTTCTTCTTTATTAGTTCCAACTTCTATGCCTAACGTCAGAAGGCTAAAGTTTCCTACAGCTCTGTCCCATGCTCCTATTTTGTATTTATTTTTTTGTACTTTAACACATTTCCTATGTCATGTCATTCAATTCTATGACTTCAAACTTGAAACTCTATCTATATATAGTGACCCTCAAATTGTATTTAGTCATGACATTTCCTTGGATTCTATGTTTGCATTTCTATTTCCTATGTAACATCTAATAGAATGATATCTAATAAGTATCTCTAACTTACCATTTCCCAAACGTCAAACAATTCAAATATTTTTGGCTTCTCTAGAGAAATTGAACAAATAGGAAAATTTACACACACACACACACACACAGAGATAGGGAGGGAGAAAATGCAGATTTATAAGGGGGTTGGCTCATGCTTTATGGAGGACAAGAAGTCCTACCACCTGCTATCTGTATGCCCGAGAAGCAAGAAACACATATTGTAATTCAGTCCAAATCCAAAGACCTGAGAATGGGGCTTGGAGACAAGGTACAACAGTATAAGTACAGGTCTGAGTTCAAAGGTCCAAGATCCAGGAGCACTGATGTCTGAGATAGATGTGTTGGTTACAGCAGGGACAGTAAATTTGCCATTTGCCACCTTTTTATTCTATTCAGGCACTCAACAGATTGGATGATGCCTACCCACACTGGGGAAGGCCATCTGCTCTACTCTGTTCACCAATTCATGTGGTAATCTCTTCCAGAAACAGCCACACAGCCACACCAAAAAAATAATGCTTTACCTGCCACCTGGTCATCCCTTAACCCAGGTAAGTTAATAAATAAGATTAACCATCAAACCAACCTTCCATTATACTTATTTGGATCCCTGAACCAGCTTTATATCTTGTCACTCCAATCCTATCCATATCATACCAGAATTAACTTCTCTACTGAGATGAGTCATTATCCAGCTTTTCAGTTATTGAAAATAGCTGAGATGGTACTTCTTCTTTGAGCTTAAACTATCTACCAACTTTTCTACAGACATCTCTTATTATCTGTTCAAAATGAAACATTCAGCATGATTTCTCATTATCTAAAATAAACTTTGCTTCAGGAAAAGTCTTTAGTAGAGCTATTAAAAGAACAATGGAAGTAATAAATTCAGTTTTTTTATACACTGATTCCTTATCAGAATTTAGTTTCCTTTTGAAATTTATTCCACTGAAATTTAGGACAAAAATGAAATCTCACCATAAATTTTCTGAATAGATATAAGTAAAATATAAGGATCTTGTTTATGTCTCCATAGTAGCATGAGACAGAAAGAAATATGAATAATTGTGAAATTGTTGTCATTTTTAATACACACTAAGTGTTTCATTTTTATCATCTATCTCAAACTAGGTTCAATCCAGAAATCAATGCACAGTGATCTAAATTAGGACTTTAATTTAAAAATTAAACTATTATAACTATAAGATCTAAGAAGAACTATGAGATGTAAATATGTAAAAACAATGAGATGTAAATTTGTAAAAACAAATACCACAGAGCTGAGGAAGAGGGTCCAGGGGATGACAAACTTGGAAGGTGGGACCCCGTCCCAAGGCAGGGTTTCATACCTCACTAGAGAAGTTATGTTAACAACTTATGGCTCACAACTTCACTGAATTCTCCAGGCCACAGAGAGTATAGTCACTTGACCTGTCATGGTGTCACAGCACCACAGTGAGCTGGAGGCTTGGAGCAACTGTGGTGTATGTCAAGAGCACAGGAGAGTTTTCACCAAGTCAGACCTCACATACTGTGTGCAATCCTGGGGTTGAGCATCACAGGATGTCCCCACATCCGGAACACTGACCAATAGTACAGCCCTTAAAAGTAGCAAGAGATGTTGCTTCCTCCAGCAATGTCCCTTCAGTGCCTTATGATAGATATAGTCACATCATCCAATGTCCTTAAAGGAACTCCTTCCATTCTATATGGTAAAACAGGGATTGAAGGGTGATTATGTAATAGAAAATAATAAACTGATAACTGACATTCCGTTTTACTGTGAGAATTTATCAGTTTTTTATAGGAAATTTACTATGCAATTTATAAAATCTTAAGCTTCATATTATAAGCTTCTGTGAGTCAAATGTCATAAGCATATCATATGCACTTAAAAAATTCACCACAGGAGGAAATGGATAAGAGAACAGATTCTGTGACTTATTTGAATGCTGCCTTTGCCATTTCCTAGTTATAATATTCTAAAATATAAATTTTTCTCTCTGGAAAATATAGTTAATAACAGTAACTTCATCGTTAGATTTCTGGAATCCCTGTAGTTACTGCAACATCTGGCACATAGAAAAAGCTTAGGGAATGAGTTGTTTAATGTCAAGTTGTCCTACATTACAAGATTTCAACAAAACACTTCAAAAAGGAATCACATATTTTTATGTTTTATATGTTACAATCTGTCAAATTGGAATCAACATTTCATCATTTTGAAACAGAAAAGTTTGTCTTTATTCCATTTTGTGTTAACTGCAAAACCATCACCATTTGAATAAACTGTTTCCCTTTGATTTTTTTTTCAATAAAATTTAATTCCCAACTTTTTCAAACCTCAACGTATGTCATAAGAAATAGTCTCATTGAATGTCAGAAATAAAAACTATAACGGGTCTTGAATTATTTGCAGTACCCATAAATGAGACACTACAGAAGACAGTGGCATCTATAAAAATGAATGTATGAGCACTCAGAAGTGCATGCATTTTTAATGCACGATGAATAATAACAGCAGACTATAAATCCTATTGGAAACAGCAAAGCTTGGAATGTAGGCATCATATCAATTATATTTCCCATTTTAGTGGGAATGAAGAGTGAGATAAATTTTTGTGGGGATTGGTGGTAAATTCAAAGATGGAAAAAAGCTTGTTCAGAGGAAAGAAAAGGCAGCTAGTGGGCTGAGGATGTGGCTCAAGCAGTAGCGCTCTCGCCTGGCATGCGTGTGGCCCGGGTTCGATCCTCAGCACCACATACAAACAAAGATGTTGTGTCCGCCGAAAACTAAAAAATAAATATTAAATTCTCTTGCTATCTCTCTCTCTCTCTCTCTCTCTCTCTCTCTATATATATATATATATATATATATATATATATGAAAAAGACAGCTAGTACAGGAGAAAAAATACTAATCCCATTCATTATCAGCTATTGTCCATACATGGTTACAATGAAACACAAAGATAAAAATAAACATAAGAAAGATAACAGATAATCATACTAACCTAGAGACTGTAAGTATAAAGGTCCTCAATATAAAATAAGTAATTACTAAAAAGAAAACCCTATTTGAGTAGAAATTTTATATTATCTCCTTTCAATCCCCAATGTTACCTGGCATCAAGGTTAAAGTTATTTCAAGTACACAGTCCTGCCTCCCCAATGTCATCATTACTACTACCAGATTCTCCCGCTTAATGTAAAGAATGACTTTTCATTTGTTTATTCCTGGTTTTCATCTTTTACTATATTTTTGCTACATAACAAATTACATAAAAATTGCAAAGATAATATAGAGTTGTAGCAAACGCCGACACTGTTGTGTTTGACATTTCCCAAGAACATTCAGGTGAATATGTCACTTTCCTACTGAGGACTACAGTACTCTACTTAGAGCGACCTTCAAAGGTAATAACCAACTCAACATTTTCTTTGCTTCTCTGTGGTATTCACTCTTTGTGAAAAGAAACCATAAAAAAAGGTAAATGAGGACTTTCCAACAACCAGTCAGCTTAATAAGCTTTACTCATAGGAAAAGTTATATGAGTAGGTTGCTGGATCAAACACGGTTTCTCTTTTCCATATGTTCCCTAAAGTATCAGTTCCCCCCTTTCCCTGTCCAGGAGGTTTGTCCCTGGAAACTGAATTCTCAGAACATGACACTACCCACAGGTCCAGCTGTCCTAGACTCGGGAAAAACATCTTGAACTTGATCCTGATCAGCTGTGTTGTTTTTATGATCTTTGTGATGCTGGGAGCTGGAGGGAGGCTGCAAGGCTGGGGAGGGGCTTCTGATGAGACTTACTGCTTCCTGTGTCTATCAGGAACTCCCAAGGCTTTCTCCTCACCCTGTACCTCAGCGACAGTGGTTAGTTCTTTAGCAGCAGTTGACTCCATTTTGGATTTTCCAGGGTTCTACACAACTATTTTCGTCACACCCCTCAAAGGTCATCACCAGCCAAGCAGCAACCCTGTCTCCTCAGGAGTCTGGGTGCAATGCCACCAGGCTACTTCTGAGCTCAAGAGACCCCAGCCCCAGCCAGCCATATCCCCTTGTCAAGTGTCTGAGTTTCAGTTTCATGAGACTTTTCTCTAAATATGTAAATTGTGTTAGTCCAGGCCTCTTCTCTTAGTTTAACCTAGAAGTCAAAGTTTCTAGCTATGGTTATTACCTCAGCAACAACAGAGGATACCCATGTCTCCAGAATGTGGCTTATCAGTTCTTTATTCAGAATTCTTTCTGTTAACCTAATACTCACCAACATTGCCAAAAGAGTGTGGTAAGTCGAAAGCTTGAATAAATACAGATGAAATTCTTTAAACCAATGCTTAGAAAAATTTAAAACCATTAAAAAAAACCCCCATAAAACAGTAAAGAACTGACATGGTAAGTTAATTACAAAAGAAAAAAACTTAGATTGTTTACACATTCTGCAAACACTGGAATGATGAAGTGTGTAAGGAATTACAGAGTCTTCAGGCAACAGAGCTTCCTCTCACTGGTCTGGGGATTTTTTTTACAGATTCTGTCATACAGCTGTCCATGCCACGTTTACTTACAACACATACTTACTTGATACCACTAAGTCTAATTCTTGTCCTACCCTACCACCCAGCTTGGGAAGTCTGCTCTCAAAAGAGAATTGAGTTCATTATGCATGGTGTTATTTTCTCTGCCTAAAGTATGAACTAATTTTATATAATTAAGTTCCTCTCTTAATTTGGTGTCTGTGCATTAACCATATTAGTTTAATTGTTGTCTCTGCTATGTGCTGCAAATAACTGAAGCTTATATTCATATTACCCTTTATGTGTTTCAAAGTCATTCCTTATATTTAATTTCATTTGATTTCAAAATAACTGAAAGGTAGGACATGCCTTTTCTCTGCCATAAGTTAGTGAGACATGCAGAAATGTACAAGTTATAATTTCACAAAAATAGGCCCAAAAGCAAATTATTCTTTCATTTGTTCCAAAAATATTGCCCAAATGCTCAAATATTCATGGAGACAAAGCAGTAGACAAGAACGAGAGGACGGTCACCTGCACATAGCCTAGCAAGGCTCAGTCATTGAGTTTGTAAAGAAAAGTATGAAAAACAGACTGTGAGGAAGAAAAAAAAATGATAACAGGTGTGAGTGACAAGTTATAGTAGTTTTCTATTGATAAATTTAGTGACTTCAAGAATGCAAATTTATTACCTTATTTATTATCTTAGAGTTCTGTGGATCAGATGTCTCATATGGATCTCACTGAACTGAAATCGGCTTGCCGAGAGGTTCATATTCCTTGAAGAGATCCTATGGGGAAAAAATGTCTTCCTTGCCTTTTCCATCTTCTAGAGGAGATGTCTTGGTTCATAGCTTTCTTCCATCTTACAGACCAGCAATGGTAGGTTCAATCCTACTCACAGACCATCTGTACTCCACTTCTTCCCTCTGCTGTTAAGAAATCGTGTTATTATGTTGGGCCCATCTGGATAGACCTAAATAATCTCTGCATCTAAGCTCAGCTGTTTATCCACCTTAATTGCATCTGCAACTTCATTTCCCATCAAACCTAACTTATGCACAGGTTTTATGAATTAGGTCTTCAACTTCACTAGGGAACCATGAGTCTGCCCCCCAGGTGGACCAATTACTTCCTTGAGATTACCAGCTAGATAAAAGTTGGGGACAGAATGATATTCTAGAAAATACTTCTGATCTAATAAATTACACAGTACAGAGAAGTCATAGAAGAACAATAATACTGAGACACAAAGTGCAAAGTGGAGGTAAATGACAACGAGGAGTTCACAGGGACTCCATTCTGCAGGATTTGAAATGGTTTCTGATATTTATTGTGAAGGTAATAGTAAAACTAAGAATAGATTTAAGCAAGAGAGTGATGTGCTTGATATTTATTTTTAAAAGACATTTTTATTTTACTATGAAGAAAACATTAAAAAGACAAAGGAATATCTAAGGGGGCTTACTGAAATCTTGGAAGATAGGTAAAATGGAGGTCTGGATTAAACTGATATCAGAACTGGTTGCATTTGAGAGAGATTTTAGAATTCTTATCAGTAGGAATTAGTGGATGATTTTTGATATGTGGTTCATTGCAATGTTTCTGGCAAAATTACCAAATGGGCCTATTTAATGAGGCTCATCAATAGAAGAGGGGCAAGTATGATGACAGGAGATCATTTTGGATGACCACTTTATATGAGGACTATTAGTGAGCATATTGAGATGACAGTTGAATAGGAGTTTGGGGATTCAATATAGCAGCCAACAATGGATATAAACCAGCTATATTCAGATTGTAGCATTTTTTTTAACATAGATCACAATTATACAAATCACCCGGAACAGTTGTTCTTCACTGAGGGAAATTGTACTCCTAAAGTTACATTTGACAACATGGATGGTATTTTTGGTTACCACAAATGGAGAAGAGAATTGTACCAACAAATTTAAAGATAGAGACCAAGGATAAGGCTGGGGAAAACCTCTTATGATAAACAGAACAGTCCCCTCACAAAATAAGAAGTATTGGTTCAATGTAAGTAGTACCAAGATTAAAAAATCTGGCCTAGGGTAAGTGTGGTATCCAATAGGAAAGATATCAAGGGTAGAGTTCTGCGAATTTTGAGCACTTAGTAGTTTTGTTTCAATAAAAACTACAGTGAGGGAGTAGCCAGAGATAAGGAATTGAATAGAATATAGTATATCATAGAAAAGAGTATGTATTTCTTAGTAGATCATCAATCCCATATTGCTGAGAGATCAGGAATATTGATCAATGGGAACAAGACTGATTTGTTCATATGGAGATAATTGGTGACCTTTGGAAAAATGCCTTCAATGAAGATGTAAGAACAAAAACCATATTGGAGTAGTGTGGGAAGTAAATCAAATATAGATATTGCAAATAGAAAACACATCTGAATTTTTATTTCAAAAGAGACAAAAGACAGCTAAGAATAGAGAATATATGGGGAAAATTCTCTCCTCTTTCTCTCTCTCCCTTAAAGATTCAAAATGTAGATGCTAATGGAAAGAAGCCAAAAGAAATAAAGGAGAAGGGTCTTTAAGACAAGGGGAATAATGTCAGTTTTTTGATCATGAAAAACCTGATTTGTTTATTCAATCATTATGAGTCATTTACTTACTCATCCAATATGGGTTACATATCTACTGGGGGGCCTCTTGGAAAGATTGAACTTAAAAGAGGAAGGCATTTCCTCTACTATAACAGAAGAGTAGTAAGAAATTAATATGGGAATTTGGATTATTTATACATCTTATTGGGGATCAGAGTTTCTTTTATTGCAATCCTGGTGTCTTTTTCACCAATGTTTACAAAGCTAAATTTTTTAAAATTCTAATTTGTTATATATGACAGCCAAATGCATTACAATTCATGTTACACATATAGAGCACAATTTTTTGTATCTCTGAATGTATACAAAGTATATTCACACCATTTGTGTCTTCATACATGTACTTAGGGTAATGATGTCCATCTCATTCCACTATCTTTTTTACCCCCATTACCGCTCCCTTCCTCTCCCACCCCTTTACCCTATCTAGAGTTCATATAATCCTCCCATGCTCCCCCTTCCAACCCCATTATGAATCAACCTCCTTATATGAGAGAAAACATTTGGCATTTGGTTTGGGGGGATTAGATAACTTCACTTATCATGATATTCTTCATCTCCTTTCACTTATCTGCAAATGCCATGATTTTATTCTCTCTTATTGCTGTGTAATATTCCATTGTGTATATATACCCCATTTTCTTTATCCGTTCATCTACTGAAGGGCATCTAGGTTGGTTCCACAATTTAGCTAGTGTGAATTGTGCTCCTATAAACATTGATGTGGCTCTGTCCCTGTAGTATGATATTTTTAAACCCCTTGGGTATAGACCGAGGAGTGGGATAGCTGGGTCAAAGGGCGTTCCATTCCCAGCTTTCCAAGGAATCTCCATACCCCTTTCCAGATTGGCTGCACCAATTTGAAGTCCCACCAGCAATCTATGAGTGTGCCTTTTTCCTCACACCCTCGCCAACATTTATTGTCATTTGTGTTCTTAATAGCTGCCATTCTGACTGGAGTGAGATAAAATCTTAGAGTGATTTTAATTTACATTTTTCTAATTGGTAGAGATATTGAACATTTTTCATATATTTGTTGATTGATTGTATATCATCTTCTGAGAAGTGTCTGTTCAGTTCCTTGGCCCATTTATTAATTGGGTTATTTGGTTTTGGGGTATTAAGGTTTTTGAGTTCTTTATGTATCCTAGAGATTTGTGTTCTCACATAAAAATTTGTTCCCATTCTGTGGGCTCTCTGTTTATTTCAGTGATTGTTTCTTTTGCTGAGAAGAAGCTTTTGAGTTTGAATGGATTCCATTTATTGATTCTTTTTTTAATGTTCTATTTTTTAGTTGCTCATGACAATACAATGATCTTGACATATCATACATTTGAATCAAATGGGGTATAATTTCTCATTTTTCCAAGTATACAGGTTTCAGAATTACATTGGTTATACAGCCGTGTATATACATACAGCAATACTAGTGTCTATTTTATTCTGCTGTCCTTCCTATCCCCCTTTTCCCTCCCCTCCCCTCCCATCACCTCTCTCTACCCAATCTAATGTGACACATTTCTTTTTTTTTCCTCACATCATCATGCATGTATTTTGTATAACGATGATTCCTGCTCTACAAGAGTCTTATTAAGGAAGTTGGGGCCTAATCTGACATGATGGATATTTGGGCTTACTTTTTCTTCTATTAGGTGCAGTGTCTCTGGTTTAATTCCTAAGTCCTTGAACCACTTTTTTCGTGCATGATAAGAGAGTGGTTTAATTTCATTTTGTTTCATATGGATTTCCAGTTTTCACAGCACTATTTGTTGAAGAGGCTGTCTTTTCTCCAATGTATGTTTTTGGTGCCTTTGTCAAATAGAATATAACTGTTATTATGTGGGTTAGTTTCTGTATTCTCTATTCTCTACCAGGGTCTACCAGTCTATTTTGGTGCCAATACCATGCTGTTTTGTTACTATTACTCTGTAGTACAGTTTAATGTCTGGTATAGTGATGCCACCTGTTTCACTCTTCTTGCTAAGAATTGCTTTAGCCTTTCTGGGTCTCTTAATTTTCCAGATGAATTTCATGACTGCCTTTTCTATTTCTATGAACAATGCCATTAGGATTTTGATTGGAGTTGCATTAAACCTGTATAGTGCTTTTGATAGTATGGCTATTTTGACAATATTAATTCTGCCTACCCAAGAACAAGGTAGATCTTTTCATCTTATAAAGTCTTCTTTAATTTCTTTCTTTAGCATTTTGTAGTGTTCATTGTAGAGGTCTTTCACCTCTTTCATTAGGTTGATTCCCAAGGTGTTTTTTTTTTTTGTTTTATTTGTCTGTTTGTTTGTTTGTTTGTTTTTTGAGGCTATTGTAAATGGGAGAGTTTTCTCTCCTTTTCTTTGTCAGCATGGCTAAAGGTCTGTCAATTTTATGTATTTTTTTTGAAGAATCAACTTTTTGTTTTATCAATTTTTTCAATTATTTCTTTTGTTTCAATTTCATTGATTTCAGCTCTGATATTAATTATTTTCTTTCTTCTACTGCCTTTGGATTTGATTTGTTCTTCTCTTTCTAGGGATTTGAGATGTAATGTTATGTTATTTATTTGTTGACTTTTTCCTCTTTTAAGGAATAAACTCCATGCAATAAACCTTCCTCTTTGTATTGCCTTCATAGTGTCCCAGAGATTTCAATATGTTGTATCAGTATTCTCATTTACATCTAAGAATTTTTAATCTCCTCCTTGATGTCTTTTGCAATCCATGGTTCATTCAGTAGTATATTATTTAGTCTCAAGGTGTTGGAATAGTTTTTATTTTTTTATGTTATCATTTATTTCTAATTTTATTCCATTGTGATCTGATAGAATGTGGGGTAGGATCTCTACCTTTTTATATTTGTCAAAGTTGCTTTGTGGCACAATATATGGTCTATTTTGAGAAGGATCCTTGTGCTGCTGAGAAGAAAATGCATTTGCTCATTGAAGGATGAAATAGTCTACATATGTCAGTTAAGTCTAAGTTATTGATTGTATTATTGAGTTCTATAATTTCTTTGTTTAGATTTTGTTTAGAAGATCTATCCAGTTGTGAAAGAAGTTTGTTAAAGTCACCCAGAATTATTGTGCTGTGGTCAATTTGACTCTTGAACTTGAGAATAATTTGTTTGATGAACATAGATGTTCCATTGTGGGGGGCATATATATTAATAATTATTATGTCTTGTTGGTGTATGGTTCCCTTGAGCAGTATTAAATATACTTCTTTATCCCTTTTGATTAACTTTGTCTTGAAGTCTACTTTATTTGATGCAAGGATGGAAACCCCTGCTTGCTTTCACAGTCCATGTGAGTGGTATGATTTTTTTCCCAGCCTTTCACCTTCAGTCTGTGTATGTCTTTTCCTATGAGATGAGTCTCTTGGAGACAGCATATTGTTGCATTTTTTTTATCCAATCAGCTAGCCTATGTCTTTTGATTGGTGAGTTTAGGCCATTAACATTCAGGGTTATTATTGAGACATAATTTGTGTTCCAAGCCATTTTGTTTATTTTTGTTATTTAACTTGACTTGGTTTCTCCTTTAATTAGTTTTTCCTTTCTAGTAATACCTCCTTCTGCTGATTTTCATTGTTGTTTTTCATTTCTTCTTCATAGAATATTTTTTTCCAAGGATGTTCTGTAATGCAGGTTTTCTAGCTGTAAATACTTTTAACTTTTGTTTATCGTGGAAGGTTTTTATTTTATCATCAAATCTAAAGCTTAATTTTGCTGGATATAAGATTCTTGGTTGGCATCCATTTTCTTTCAAAGCCTGATATATGTCATTTCAGGACCCTCCGGCTTTCGGAGTCTTGGTTGAAAAATCTATATTACCTAATTATTTTCTCCCTATATGTAATCTGATTCCTTTGACTTGTGGTTTTTTACTATGCTCTCATTATTCTGTATGTTAGGCATTTTCATTATAATGTGACTTGGTGTGGATTGGTTGTGATTTTGTGCATTTGGTGTCCTGTAAGGCTCTTGAATTTGGTTTTCCAATTTGTTCTTCATGTTTGGAATTTTTTTCTGATATTATTTCATTGAATAGATTGTTTATTCCTTTGGTTTGAAACTCTATGCCTTTTTCTATTCCAATAACTCTTAAATTTGGTCTTTTTATGCTATCCCATATTTCTTGAATGTTCTGCTCATGATTTCTTACCATTTTCACTTTTGTGCTCTACATTCTTTTCAAGACTATATATTTTGTCTTCATTGTCTGAGGTCCTCTCTTCCAAGTGGTCTAATATGTTGGTGATGCTTTCAATTGGACTTTTAATTTGGTTTATTGTTTCTTTCATTCAAGGATTTCTGTTTGGTTTTTCTATAGAACCTCTATCTTTCTATTGAAATAATCTTTTGCTTCATCCATTTGTTTTTGGAGCTCTTTGTTGAAATGATCTTTTAGTACCTGTATTTGCTCTCTTATATCATCCTTTAATTACAGAACATTTTAGTTATGTACATCCTGAACTCATTCTCTGTAATTTCATCTGCTGTGCTGGTCATAGATTCAAATAATGTGGTATCTTGATTTGTTTGGGGAACTTTCTTCCCTTGTCTTTTCATGTTGCTCATGTGTCTTCTCTTCTAGCACTGTGGATCTGAGGTGATACTGTTTTTACTCTGTATGCTTATAGTGCCCCTGTTGGGTTCTAACACCTCTCCTTTGAGGGATATAACAATGTGAACAGATTCCACATATAATGATATACTACCTAAAAACTATATACTACCTAGCTGCTAATAAACATTTACAGTTTGGTCGCAATGTACAGAAATGTTGAATACAATTATTATCTACAATATAATCAGTGGGTTTGTAAAAGGGTTTACAGTTTCTGATGATGGACAAAGAAGTGGGTGTGAGGTGTAGGAAGATATGCTGAGGAGGTAGTAGCTGAAGATATAGAGTTATTATATCTCAGGAAGTATGAAAAAGAAATCTAAAGAAGAAGGTTAGTAGCAGGCAATGGCATTGGACTGGGTCTGTGGCATGCAGGTGTGGCTGTGGCTGTCTTCACATCCTGTATGATGTTCCCCAGTGCAGGCGGGCTAAGGAGAGTAGGGAACCATCTCTGTTGCTGCAGGGTTCCAAGATGGAGACAACCAGGGGAACCCCATGTTGGTGGATGGTGGTGCACGCAGGTGTGACAGCTGGAGATCCTGCACGTGGATAGCTGCCAGGTGTCCTGTGGGGCATCTGCATCCGAGATTTCTGCTCTGCTGGGTGGCCAAAAGTTTTGTGTGGTTGCTGATGGTCCTGCTCGGGTACTCCGTAGTCCTACATGGGCAAGTAGTTGGGAGTACTCGGATGCTGAGCCCTGGAGCACAGCATGGGCACAGTGGCCATGATTTTTGTGTGGAAGCAGGAATATCACTCACAGAGAAGCAGTATTCTCACTTTTTCAGTCCCAGGTCACAGAGTGCCATTGAATGCTACCTCCCTCTGGCCCACCATTTGGATCCCTAGTCTACAAAGCTAAAATTTTTGTCAGAGAAACTATAGGAGATACAAAAAGACACAGTGATTTTCAATGAATTATTTTACTCTAATATTATATGAAAAAAACACACACAACACAAAGATTGTAAGATACTTAATTTTGTCCCAGATTGCATATCAAATGATTTAAATATCATAACTGGTAATAAATTTTAAACAACAAAATAGAGAAATTTAATAATGCAAAGTTTTGATGTAGTTGTTAGTGCATAATAGTTCTATAGAACAAGGAGCTCATTCTGACATATTCATACATGCATGGAATATAATTTGTTTCACTTCAATCTCTACTACTTCTACTTTTTCCCCTCCTCCCACCCCCAATCCCCTTTCTCCTATATTGTTTTTTTGACTCATTTTTTAAATTAGAGCGTTATAAACTTACATGAAGGTGGAATTCACTGTAGTATTCATATATATATATATATATATACTAAGAACACCTTGATCAAAATCATTCCACCATTCCTCCCTTTTGTGTTCCTCATGTCCCTCTATTTACTACCTCTATTCCACTGATATCCCTTCTGTTTTCATGGAATTATACCTTTTTATTTCCTATTTCTCTCAAGTTTCCACATATGGATGAAAACATTCAACCATTCGCTTTCTGAGTTTGACTTATTTTGCTTAGCATGATGTTCTCCACTGCATAATATTTTTCCATTCATTCGTTTACCAAATATTATATCATTTTATTTTATTTTTATTTATGGCTGAGTAAAACTCTATTTGTGTGTGTGTGTGTGTGTGTGTGTGTGTGTCTGCATACACTTCTATATTCATTGCTCTGTTGAAGTGCATCTTGGGCTGGTTCCATAACTTGGCTGTTGTAAATTGTACTGCTATAAACATTGATGTACCTGCATCACTATGGTATGCTGATTTTACTTCTTCTGGCTAAATACCAAGGAGTGGGCTAGCTGGGTAATATGGTGGTTCCCTTCCTAGTCTTTTGAGGAATCTTCATGCTGCTTTCCACAGTGGTTGTACTAACTTGCAGTCCTTCCAACAATTTAAGAATGTACATTTTCCCCTACATCCTCACCAGCATTTATTATTATTTGTAATCTTGATGATTGCCATTCTGAATAGTGTGAGATGAAGTCTCAATTTAGTATAAATTTACATTCCCCTTATTGTAAGGGATATTGAAATTTCTTTCATCTATTTATTGGCCATTTGTATTTCTTATTTTCAGCAGTGTCTGCTTTTATCTTTTTCCCAATTACTGATTGGGATTTTTTGGTATTCAGTTTTTTATTTACTTATTCATCCTGGATATTAATCCCTTGTAAAAAATGTAACTGGCAACAATTTTATTTTATTCTATAGAATACCCTCTTCATGCTCTTCTTTTCTTTGCTGTACAGATGTTTTTTAATTTGATGTCATCCCACCTATTGATTTTTGGTTTTATTTATTGAGTTTTAAGGGTCTTGTTAAGGAAGTCAATGCCTGCCCCAACATGTTGGAGTGTTAAGCATATGTTTTATTTTAACAGTTCTATTGTTTCTAGTCTAATTTCTAATTCTTTGATCCACTTTCATTTGACTTCTGCTTAAGAGAATCCAGTATTATCAACACCATTTGTTGAAAGGAAATAAAAGAAAAGAAAAAGAAAGAAAGAAAGAAAGAAAGAAAGAAAGAAAGAAAGAAAGAAAGAAAAAAGAAAAGCTAGCTTTCCTCCAATATATTTTTGGTACTTTTTCATATATCAGATGACTATATATATCTTTGTGGTTTTATCTCTGTGTCTTCAATTGTATTCCATTGGTTTTCACGTCTCTGCTTTTTTGCAAATAACATGCTATTTTTGTTACATTAGTTCTGGGGTATAACTTGAGATCAAGTACTTTGATGCCTCCTGAATTACTCTTATTGCTCAGTATTGCTTTGGCTATTTTGGGTCTTTATTCTTCCATATGAATTTTAGGACAGATTTTTTAGTCCTGTTGTGAATATCATTGATATTTTGTTGGAGATTTCATTGAATATGTAGAATGCTTTGGATGATATGACCATTTTGAAAATATTAATTCTGCCTATACATGAGCATGGGAGGTCTTTCAATTTTCTAAAGTCTTCTTTCATTTTTTAACTCAGTGTTCTTTAATTTTTATTGTATAAGGTGTTTTACCTTTTTGGTTAGACTTATTTCCAAGTTTTATTTTTATTTATTGTGAACAATGTAGTGTATCTGATATCTTTCTCAGGAGATTCATTATTGTAGTATAGGAAAGTTATTGATTGTATGTTGACATTGTACCTGTTACTTTGCTGAATTAATTTGTTTATCAGCTCTGAAAGTCTTCTGGTGGAATATTTTTGGATCTTCTAAATATAGGATTACATCATTAGCAAACAGAATATTTGACTTATTTATGTCTTATTTATATCCCTTTAATTTCTTTCTCTTGTCTGATTTCTCTGGGTAGAGTTTCAAGAACTATATTTAATAGGAGTAGTGAGAGTGGATATCCTTGTCTAGTTCCTTAAGTATTTTAGAAGAAATGCTTTCAATTTTTCTCTGTTCAGTGTGATGTTAGTTTTGTGTTTGAAGCATAACCTTAATAAAGTTGAGGAAAGATCTTTCTATCATGAGTTTCTTCAGTATTTTTAACATTAATGGATGCTAAATTTATTCAAAGGATTTTTCTGCATTTATTGAAATGATAATGTGATTTTTGTCCTTAATTCTATTTATGTGGTTAATTATGTTTATTGATTTGTGAATGTTGAACCAATCTTTTATCCCTGGGTGAAACTCACTTGACCATGGTGTACAATCATCTTAATGTATTTTTGAATGCAGATTGCTAATATTTTATTAAGTATACTTGGGCCTGTTCATCAGGGATATTACAGTTTTATTTTCTTGATGTATCTTTGTCTGGTTTTCATATCAGAGATATACTGGTCTTGGATTTTTCTTTGTTAGAAGGCTCTTAATTGCTGTTTTAATCTCATGGCTTGGTGTTGCTGTTTAGGATTTGTATACCTTCTTTTTATTAATGTATTCTACTATAGCAGCATTCTAAATAGGCAGTCAAAAGATATGTTTATTAGCTACAATTGAAGAGTTTTAAATTCAAAGCAAGCTTGCTTTATAATGTGCTTCCATTACATTAAAATTCCTAAGAGAAACTATTAAGACTAAAACAATCGTATTGCATTATTGATGCTTTACAGGTATCCAGGAAAATTGTACAATTAGACCCCAGGGGCTCCATTAGTGATTCATCACCATCTGGAACATATAACTCTGCATACTGCTGTGATTTGTGTTTTTTCGGCGAAAGTGGCAGGCATAACACTTATTTTGTGTGTTCTGTAAACAATAAGCATTTAATATTCTCAGAGCACCTGTGGCCATGTGTATGCATTAGATGTGCAATGTGGGGTCAGAATTGATCCATCTTTTATAGGAATGACAAATGGAACATGACTTTTTCCAATAAGAAGAAAAAATCAGAGAATTATAAAGTGAAATTATAATTTTAGGAGTCCATCAGAAATATTTTTCTGTTTTAATGGATGGAACTTGAGAGCATTATGTTAAGTGAAATAAACAAAATATAGAAAGTCAAGGAATGTATGTTTTGTCTCATATATGGAAGGTAGAGAGAAAAAAGAAGAAAATAAAGTTGGGGGGGATCTCAGGAAAATAGAAGGAAGACTAACAGAATAGAGGAAGGGGACCAGGGGAAGGAAAGGGGAAAGAAAAGCAAGGTGCTTGGGGTGAATTTGACCAAACTATATTGTTTGTTGTGTTCAAGTACAAATGTATAATAATCAATTACACTATTATGTATAACTATAATGCATCCGTTTAAAAATCTATTTTTTATAAAAGGAAGAAATATTTTCCTGTTGAAGGTTTGGAACTCTGCTGAGTTCAGCATGGAAAAAAATATATATATATATATTTCATAAATTACATTTATTTATATTATACATATTTATATATAATCTCTATATAAATAATCTGTAAATATAACAACTATATACTTTATATATATATTTATATGTAATACAAAATTCACATATATATAATTTACACATAAACATGTATTTTGTTTAATAATATATATAACAAAAATATGTACATTCATTATTTAGAGACTAGTTTAAAACTCACCACTGATCTCTGTATTATTCTGTGAATTTCCTTACCCCACATGCCTTTATTACTTACTATATTATTCATTGCCTTAAGATACCTTCTAATATTTTTATGAAAATTTTGTTAAATGAATTATTAATTACTTACATATTCTGATGCTTACCCCAGGGGAATACAGTAATTTATAGTCAGTGCAGTTTTTTTTAAATGAATGCATTTAGGTTTAAAAAGTATTCTGTGCTTTTATGAAAGTAATATATATTTTAAACCAAACAGCAGATTTTATATAAAAGGACCAGGAAAAGTTGAAGGAAACTTCTAGCTTTAGAAGATATAGAGCTGAAATTAAAAGCTTGTCAAGCAGGAAAAAAAATGTGAGACCTTTTTACGCATACTTGTGTCATCAGACTACAGTACTTTACTTTCCCATTGGGTCATATGCTTCAAAAGAAGCAGAAAAAAAAAACGCGTTTAAACAGTAAACCTTTCCTCTTATTAATTCAAAGCAGGTAATATTTTTTTTTTCAGAAAGAGCACTCAATGGCCATTTATATACTCACATATTACTTTTAAAAACCATCTGAAACAGATTAGCCTAAGTCCCTGTACTATACAGCATCATGGGTCAACTCTAAAACTTATTCTTTCCAAATTAGAAGAAGTAAAATAAATTAAAATGATCAAATCATGTAGAAGGAGGATATAGAAGATAAAATGGGATAAGAAAGTTTTTTGAAGCTTGTATAATCAGAGTTCTCTGGAGAAAGAAAACCAGCAGGATTTGTACATATCCTGAAGGAGATTTGTTGTGAGAATTGGCTCCCATGATTATGGAGGCTGGCAAGTCCAAAAATGGCAGGATGTTGCCAGTACGATGGAGACCCAGGAAAGCTCACGTGCCATTTCAAGTCCAAAGGCCAGCTGTCCACTGTAGAACCAGAAGTAGTCAAAATTGCAGATTATGTCCAATCATAGTCTGCTAGAGAATTCTCTTGCTTAATGGAAGCTGGTCTTTATTCTTTTTAGATAATTTAACTCACTAGTAAGGGCCCACTCATATTATAGGTATTCAATCTGTCTTGGCTGCTATAACACAGTGTCCTAGACTGGGTGGCTTAAACATCAATCATATATTTATTTTTCACAGTTCTGGAGGCTGGAAGTCCAAGTCAAGGCACTGGGAGAGCCAGTGTCTGATGAAGTCACTCTTTCTGCCTTTGCCATAGTCACCCTCTAACTGAATCCTTAAATATCAGAAAGAAGTCATGCTTACATCTCTCTTCTTATAAGGTCATGAATCCCATGCATGAGAACTGAACTGTACCTTCAGGATTTAATTACCTAGCAAACATCCTACCCCTGAAAATTATGATATTGCATGTTAGCATTTCAACATACTAATCCCAGGGGGATATGAATATTCAGCTCATAGCAAAAAGAGTATCTGCTTTACTCAATGTCCACTAATTTAAAAGTTGATCTTGTCCAAGAAATTCCAAGAACACACAGATTCATCTTTGACCAAACATCTGGGCAGCACATGGCCTGGCCAAGTTTAAATAATAACCTGCCATAAAGCTACATTTGCACAGCAGATTACTAAGCTCATAAACCAATGTTTTTAGTGATTTGGGTGGAAGAGGATGATATATTTTATGTGAAAAATTAGACAGTTTCCCCCAGCATACTACTTGATATTGACACTGCTGAAACTTTATGAAAAACTAATGGATTAATTAGTTACATCAAGAAAATTTCTATTAGTACAGAGGATCTTATAAAGCATTGAGTCCTTTTCTCTATTCATAACATATTTAGTCAAGTCATCTAATGATGAAATCAAGATTAATTTTGAAACCAAAATATTTATTTCATGATGGCAAAGAAGCCTGGTATCCTTTTTTAAACCAAATTAATCATGCTTATGAAAAACAGGAATGTAATATATTAAGCCATATTCAAGGAATAACTTCTTTTTAATTTTTAAAAAGTGAATAGAAAAATAAAGCACTATAGATTGGTGAATTTTACCCCTCCCTCTTGTATATTGCAGTCACTTAGGGAAAATTTTTAAAAATAGATGCCTTGACCCACCCAAAAAATTCTGGTTCAATTAGTCTGTGGTGATGATCAGCATCATATTATCAGAATCTTCCAGGTTACTCTAATTTGCAGTCAGGGCTGAAAAAGCTGCCACAGAATATTAGCTTCAAAACTCTTAATTGTGGAAGTGAATATTATATTTTTTAACATATAGTGGATGAAATAGTCATGTTCTGGCAGTGAAGAAAAAATGTTCAAGAATTCATTTTAGCAGTAATTCAAGAAATGCAGAGATATAGATCATTATAAATTGTAGAAAAAACTGAAGACATTTAATCTACTAATAAATAATTAAGCCTTCAAATTGGTTTGTTAAGAAATCTTCGTGAGAAATAGCTGCATAGAAGAAAGAAAGGGTAATGATTTTTCAAATTGTATCAACAAGTAAAAACCATTCTTGTTTCTTAGGGAAAAATGTTATATTAAGGTTTCATTTAATACATCAATTAAGTGTGAATCCAGGGTTTGAACCTAGTTTCATTTTGCTCAAATTAAATAATAGCATCTTCCTAATTAGCTTCTAAATCTCTCCCATTCCTTTGTCAGGAAATTCTCTACATTGATGCTAGATTTATCTTTTCAACAAAAATGGGAGGAAGAAGTGTAATCATCTTCTAATTTAAACCTTCCAATGCATTGGCCATTTCTTGCTTAAAACAGAGTGTCACTTTCACAAGATGCAAATGTTTCAGAGATATATTTCACAACAATGTGAATAGACCTAATTCTACTGAAACTTAATTTTAAAAATGATTGATATGGTAAAATTCATTATGTGCTTCTTCTACAATAAAAATAAATAAAAAAGACAAAATTTTTAAATGGAGCCCATATACCTGTTATGACCTTAACAGTTCTTTCCAGTATAACTCCAGTCCAGCTCTTGGCTTGGAGATATGCTCTGTAAAACGCTTCTGCCACACAAAACACTTTCTAGAAGCATCACTCATATATCTTTGTTTTCCTAAATGGACTTTTAGGGAGAAAGACATGAACTGTAAATAATTGACTATTTTCTCGTGTAAGATTTAATAATTCTACAAATCTTTGTGACTCATATTTTTATTGACCAGTAAGAAATCATGAGATATTTATTGTATGATCTACACGATGTGAGACATACAACTTCCCCTTAAGAATAGGTAAACATCATGAGTATGTAACTGAGATGGAGAAATAGTAAGTACTTAACAAGGAGTAGGAGATATAAGTGAAATCTGAGTCAGAAACGGTGGTAGTGGAGACTGAATTTGAGGATGAATTAAAGGAGGAAACAATGCTTGCTGTATTCATTCTCTATCCCCAGTCCTTAGTGCCTTCCATACAGAATGGGAGCTTCATAAATACTTGTGAGTTAATGAATGAAAAAAAATGAATAAGTAGCTCCTAAAGCTATAGGAATTGATTGGATATTATAGAATAGGCAAAATATAGATATGATAATAATCAAATATAAACATTCACTCAGAATACCCTGTATCCTGATTGTGTCTATGAGAGTCCAATCTAGTACTATAATTAAAATAAGAACCATTCTCTTTCTACACAAGGCAAATTAAACTAAATGCAGAGGGAAAGGGAAAATCATAACTGAGTATTTAAATGTCAAAAGCAGCTTACAGACCATACCAAAACTCATAGTCTTGTAATATTATTGGTTATTGATTTTCTGCTATTGTTCTTTTTTTAACTTACTTTGTTTTTATCAACTTCCCTGTCTTTCACCTGCAACAAAGCATTAATTTTAAAACAATCCTGGAATAAATAGCTCAATCAAGTAAGGAGGCAGCTAGAAACAGGGCAGTTTTAGATATTTAAATGCAACATAAAAATTAATTTTGTCTGATATTTCCCACACTGCTTTTTTTATTCCTGTTGCTGCTATAATAAATTATTGTGGCTTTATTGGAATAAAACAAATATGTATTATCTTATAATTATGGACATCAGAAGTCCAAAATTAGTCTCACTGGGCTAAAGTCAGGCATCAACAGGATATTGCCCATTGCCCTCTTCAAAGGCAAAAAGTCTATGAGACCTTTTTTTATTTTTTTGCTCTTATAGATCCCCTGCATCCCTCCCCTAGAGGTTGTTTCTTAGATCTTCAAAGTATATCTACCCAACCTCTTTACAGCCATCATACCTCTGTTCTGATTCTATGTCTACTACTTCCCTGTACAAGGACCATTGTGAGTACATTAGACCCACGCAGACAATCTAGAATCATTTCCCCTTCTCAATATTCATAATTTAATTACATCTACACAGCTTTTTTCTGACAGCAATATTCATTGGTGATATGGATTCAATGGTAGACATAATTAGGTATCATCATACAGCCCATCAAACTTCTTATCAGTTTTATTTAAAATTTTTTATTTATATATACTTTGGTCCATTTGTCACTTTCCCTTTCCTGCTAAGTCTATCACATTTCACCCTTCTTTATGTCTTCAGGTCTTTCAGTATGAAGAAGCGATAGCTTTTTTTAAACTTCTGGTTTTCTGATGTCTGCCCTCTCTGTCAAATATGAGTTCCAGTTTGAGCTTTTCTTAAACAACCATTCACACATCAAAACTGACCTGTGCTTCCCCTGAAATCCTCTCTGATCCTAGTAGCACAATCTCTAACTTGTTCAATATCTCATCTCCTTTTATATACTTCTGAGGCATTATTCTGGACTGACTTGGGTTCAGGTATTTGCTTTACTACTAATACTCCATCTTATCTGGATGTCACCTGTAAAATGTGGACAGTGTTGCCTACTTGATCATGCAGTTTCTAGATTTAGGAAATCAGAAACACATAATAACTAGAACAGAGTTAATATTCCATAATTATTAATTTACTCTTTGTACCTTTTCATTTATTTTCAGCCAGTTTTAGACAAAAATCAAGATAGCCTACAGTTAATTTCAATGTTTTCTTGTTCCCCGTTCACTTAGCTACATGATTAATTCTTAGAGAATGCAATTCTAATCATTCTCAACAAATAACCAACATACAATATGTAGTGTGACACATATTTATTTATCTTATGAACACAAACTGTGTTCATAGGAGGAAATTCTCCCCACAGAAGAAAGTGGCTAATTCAAGTGACAATTTTGGCTAATATGACCAAGGATTTAGCTGCAATTATGTGTCCACCGGACTCTCGTGTGAGTTTCAATTATATCGTGTACCTTCCTTTATTTAAATATATCCATTGTTTATTTAAAGACACTATTTGACTAAAAGATAAAATATAGAAAAACATTTTCTTAACCTTTGGAAAACTTTCATTTCATATACTAAAAATATGTTAAAACAGCAATTGCAAACTTAAAAACTGTTATTTTCAGGCTCAGCTGGCTTCTTCAGTTATTTGACTTTGTTGTTTTCCACTGTACTTTCTCAACAGGTATCCCTCTATGCCACTTAATTTTTAAAAAGTGCTTCCCCCGCCCCATTCTGTGGCCAGAGTCCCTATTATATGAGATTAAAAACTATGCCTCCAATTAATGCCTCCCTGACTTCTTTCTTTTTTTCTTTTTTCCTCGAATTTCCTTTGGCAAGTGTTTTAGTCAGCTTTTTTGCTGACTGTGACCGAAAGATCTGACAAGAACAATTTTAGAGGATGAAAAGTTTATTTGGGGGCTCACAGTTTCAGAGGTCAAATTTAATAGATGACCAGCTTCATTTCTTGCAGCCTGAGGGGAGGTGGAACATCATGGGAGAAGAGTGTGGTGGAAGGAAGAGGCTCAAACATCACCCCAGGAAGCAGGCTAAGAGGGAGAGAGGGAGAGAAGGAGAGAGGGAGAGAGGGAGAGAAGAAAAGAGGGAGAGAAGGAGTGCCTTTGCTCAACAAAAACAGAATATAAACCCCAAAGGCAACCCCTCAGGGACCTACTTCTTTCAGCCACACCCCTGCCTACAAATTACCACTCAGCTAATCTCTATTGGGATTAATTCACTTATTGGGTTAAGGATCTCATTATGTAGTCATTTCATCTGTAAACCCTTTTGCATTGACTCACGCATGAGCTATTGGGGTATACTTCATATCTAAAACACAACAGCAATACACCTCACATTACCCATTTTTCTTCCCTCTGACAAACATATTGGAAGTGAATGCAACTCTTGAAAGACATGCATTACATAAACATTTTCCCTAATGGTATATCATAGTCTTACCGTGTGCCAAACATGGCTTTAAACATACAATTCCTCAAAACTATCTTATAAATCTACAGGATCTCTTCAAACAGAATCCAGCAGATCAATGTTTTGTGGTATAACCCTAGAGAAGGGAATTTTATTGCCTGGGAGAGGGAGAGTGTTGGATTGAGTCACACAGATTAATTCAATTATTAACATGAAATATAATCACCCTGACAGACTGTTCTTGCTTATTATTGGGCAGCACCAATAACAAATGAGGTGTGTTGTTAGCATACAACCCTGCTTATACATGTTTACTGTCTAGCATAAGAGCTTTCTATCACAACTTATGATGTGTTTGTAAATAATACTGCCAGGAAAAGAGAAGGGATTGCTGATATTGTCTGAAAGACCAACAATAGATGCAATGTATGGACAAATTCAATACTATTTAAAGTTTGATTTATCTTTATGAAATCTGTTGTTTTGAAAACTGATACTTAGATCTTTATACTCTTCTATCCTTATTACTGCAGCAGCAAAGCTATATCTTTATTTTGTATTTTTAATTGGTGCATTTTAATTATACACAATAGCGGGATTCATTTTCCTATTTCTACATTCACATGATATGATTGGATCTCATTCCCCAGTATCTTCTCTTTTCCTCTCCTCCTCCCTCCCGTGATCCACTTGTTCTATTCTACTAATCTCCTTTCTATTATTATTATTTTATATTAATTTTTATTACAATTCAATGATAAATAAAAGTAGGATTTGTTTTGGTATACTCACATGTGGACATAGAATAATTTAGTAGATTTCATTTCCTGGTACTTCCCCATGCCCACCCTCTTTCTTTCCCTTTTTTCCCTTTCTTCTACTCAATTGGTCTCCCTTCTATTCTCATGATACCTGTCTTTATTTTTTAATTTCTTTTTTCCTATGTCTCTTTAACTTCCACATATGAGAGAAAACATTTGACCCTTGGCTTTCTGAATCTGACATTTCACTTAACATAATGTTCACCAGTTACTTGCATTTACTAGCAAATGTCATAATTTTATTCTTCTTATGGCTGAGTAAAATTCCATTTTGTATATATACCAAATTTTCTTTATCCATTTTTCTGTTGACAGGAACCTAGGCTGGTTCCATACTTCACTATTGTGAATTATGCTGCTATGAATATTCATAGGCATGTATCACTATTATATGCTGATTTTAGTTCTTTTGGATAAATACCAAGAAAAGGGCTTGCTGTGTAGGATGGTGTTTCCTTTCCTAGTGTTTTAAGGAATCTCCATACTGCTTTCCAAAATGGTTGTACTCATTTTCAATCCCACCAAAATTGTATAACTGTACCTCTCTTTGCACACCCATGCCAGAAATTGTTATTTCTATTCTAACTGGATTGATTGTCTTTCTAACTGGAACAAGATGAAGTCTCCATGTATGTTTTATTTGCATTTCCCTAATTTCTAGTTATGTTGAACAATTTTCCATTTGAATTTATTTTGAGAATTGTCTATTTAAATTATTTGCCTATTTATTGATGGCATTATTTGCTTTTGGGGGTGTTTGATTTTTTTAGTAATTTGCATCTTCTGGATATTAATCCTCTCTCTGAAGATAATCTGGCAAAGATTTTTTTCCCATTCTCTAGGCTTTGTCTTCATGCTCTTATTTGTTTCCTTTGCTATACAGAAGCCTTTTGATTTGATACCATCCCACTTATTGATTCTTGGTTTTATTTCTGAGCCTTGGGGATCTTGTTAATGAAGTCAGTGACTGTGCCAATGTATTGGAGTGTTGATCCTATGTTTTCTTCTAGCAGTTACAGTATTTCTTGTCTAATTCCTAAGTGTTTAATCTACCTTGACTTGATTTTTGTGCATGGTGAGAGATAGAGATCTAGTTTCATTCTTCTACGTGAAGAACATCCAGCATTCCTGTTAGCATTTGTTTGAAAGAGTTTGTTCTCTTCAGCATGTTTTTGGCACTTTTGTCAAGGATCAGATGACTATACGTATGTGTGTTTGTTTTTGTGTCTTCTATTCCATTGGTTTTCGTGTCTGTTGTTTTTGCCAATACCATGTTGTTTTTGTTATTATAGTTGTAGTATAATTTGAGATCAGATATTGTGAGGCCTCCAACATTGCTCTTATTGCTCAGTATTCTTTTGGTTATTCCAAGTCTTTTATTCTCCCATATGAATTTTAAGACCACTTTTTCTAGTTCTGTGAAGAATGTCAGTGGTATTTTGATGAGGATTGCATTGGATCTTTATAGCACTTTTGGTAGTAATGCCATGTGACAATATTATTTTTGCCTATACAAGAACATGGGAGGTCTTTCCATCTTCTAATGTTTCATTCTTCTCTTTTCATATTTTAAGGTTCTATTTCTTACTACAGTGTTCTGTAGTTTTCATTGCAGAGGTCTTTTACATCCTTGATTAGATTTATTCCCAAGTATTTTTTTTTTACCTTGTGTGAGTTATTAATTGTAATGGGTTAGATGTGAGGTATACCCATAAAGCTCATATGTGAGGTAATTTGAGTAACTTTGGAGATTAAATGATTGGGTTTATAAGAAGTTTAACCTAATCCCCTGATAGGGATTAACTGAATGGTTTCTACAAGCAGGTAATGTATGGCTGAAGGAGGTGGGTCCCTGGGGGCATGCCTTTGGGGTTTAGATTTTGTTCAGTTGGTCTGAGCGCTCTAGTGTTTGCTCCCTCTCTCTCTCTCTCTCTGTTCCCCCCTTCCTGGCCATGTCCTGAGCCACTTTAGAATGTTGAGGTAAGATCCTTCTATTCCTAGTTTTTTAGGAAATTTTATCTTGAAAGGGTGCTGAATTTTATCAAAGGCTTTTTCTGCAAGTATTGAGATGACTGTGGCATTTTTGTCTTTAATTTATTTGTTTAATTACATATATTGATTTGTGAATGTTGAATCATGCTTCCATCACTGGGATGAAATTGATTTGGTCATGATGTACAATCTTCTTAATATGTTGTCAAATAAAATTTGCTAATATTTTATTAAGGTGTTTTGCATGTATGTTTATCAGGATTATTGTTCTATAATTTTTTTTTCTCTTGGTGTGTCTTTATCTAGTTTTGGTATCAAAATCATACTGGCTTCATAGAATGAATTTGGAATTGTCCCCCCCTCCTTTTATTGCATGGAATAATTTGAGGAAGATTGGTATTAGTTCTTCTTTAACGGGTTTTGCAGAACTCAGCTAGGAATCAATTCGGTCCTAGGCCTTTGTCTGAAAGCTTTTGATAGCTGCTTCATTTCATTACTTGATATTTATCAGTTTACATTTTCTAAATCTCTTGGCTCAATTTGGGTAGGCCATACATGTGTAGAAATTTGTCAATATATTCTTTCTAGATTTTACAATTTTGGGGTATTTAAGTTTTCAAAATAGTTACTAATGATCCTCTGGATGTCAGAAATGTCAGTGTTGATATCACCCTTTCATCTCTAATGTTGTTAATTTAGGTCTTTTTTCTCTTTCTTTTGTTTAGTTTTCTAAGGGATTATTAATCTTGTCTATCTTCTCAAAGAACTAATTGTTTGTTACCTTGACATTTTGTATTTTTTATTCTCCATTTCATTTATTTTAACTCTGATCTTACTTATTTCCTGTCATTTACTGGTTTTGGCACTAGATTGTCCCTGCTTTTTAGCTCTTGAGATCTAACATTAAATTGTTATTTTGTACTCTTTCTATGATTTTAAATCATCAAATTTTCAGATATAGTTTTTCTAAGGTTACTTTTCCTCTTCAGATTCTAAATGGTGTAACAATCAGTATAACCAAGCTATCCATCCCTAAAAAGGAAGGCATTTTGGATTAGTTAATAGTCTGTCACTTCTTTCCTGCTGAAAATAAAGAAACCTATGCTCTTTAAAAGTCTATGAGAAAAATCAAAAATTTCTCCTTTTGCCCAAGAAAAATCATCCCATTCTTCCATAGGGGTTCCAGCAGAGTTCATCCAATCTCCAAGGAGCCACTGTTTTTCCATGAAGTTATGGTTGTTGCTGATTTCAAGTTGCCTCTCTGTGACTTAGATTTGCTGCTTCTTGGTAGCTGTCAGTGTCAAGGGTAGATCTCAGTATAACATTGATCTTAGTTGTGGCTTCACTAGTGTCAGTCATTTGATTTCCTCCTAGTCCTTCCCCTGTTGTAAGTTTCTGATCCTCCCCTGGCCATCTCCTTTCCTTAGCTAAGGTATATCACCTATGTAACAGTCTGCAAAATGATGCAGTTAGACTTGGGGGGGGGTTAAAGTCAAATTTATCTTATTTATTTATTTTTGATTAACATACTAGTTTACACATTAACAGAGTTCAGTGTGATATTTGAACACATGAATACAGTACACACTGATCAATTCCAGCCTCCCATTACCCATTTCTTCCCTTCCTAACATCTAAAAATCACTATTATAAATTCAGGCTGACTTCTTTGCCTGAACATGAGGTGCTTGTCTTTCTGTTTCTGGGTTATTTCACTTAACATAATTCCTCCAGTTCTATCCATTTTGCTACAAATGACAGAATTTCATTCTTTTTTATGACTGAGTAATATTCTATTGTGTATATAAAGCATATTTTATTTATCACTTTATCCATTTACAGGCACCAAGGTTTAATCTTAGCTATTATGACTAAGACTGTAATAAACATGCATGTTTAGGAATCTCTTTCTATGATGTTTTCATTGCCTTTGATATATGCACAAAAATGAGATAGCTGGATCATATATGTGAATTAAAAAAAAACTATCTAATCCAATTACATTGGCAAATAAACTTCACAGACATTTGTCAAAAGAAGAAATACAGATGGGCAACAAATTTATGAAAAAATGCATAATACATTTAGTTATCAAGAAAGTGTAAATCAAAATGACAATGAGATATCCAGTTAGAATAGTTACTAAGGAGGAATAAAACAAAAAGTAACAAATAGTGAGAATACAGAGTGAAAGGAACTCTCGTGTACTGTTGGTAGGACTATAAATTAGTCTGACCATTATGGAGAATAGCAGGAAGAAGCCTCAAGAAACTAAAAATAAATCTACCATATGATCTGAAACTAATGTCTTTGTATATTTTTAACATTGCTTTAAGTTGTTTCTGTTTCTAAAATCAAAATTTAACTCCTTTTTTTTTCTTTTCTAACATTCTTAGTTAAGCCAGAGTTCTGATATCATTCACACTAGATTAGTCACATTTTGAAACACTTTCCATGACTATATGATGGGAGGAGAGATTTTCTAAGTTCTCTGGTCAAGAGTAAAATTTGCATGTGTCACCAAAGTATGCTGACTTTAATTCTTTGGGGTACATACCAAGTAATGATATAGCTAAATCATGTAGTACTTGCTTTAGTCAGCTTTTTCACTGATGGGAACAATATAGCTGACAAGGACAATTTTAGAGGAGGAAGTTTATTTGGGGGTTCATGGTTTTAGAAGTCTCAGTCCATACATAGTCAGCTCCATTCCTTGCGGCTCGAGGTGAGGCAGAACATCATGGTAGAAGAGTGGTGAAGGGAAGCAAGAAGGGGTGGGGGAGAGAGAGAGAGAGAGAGAGAGAGAGAGAGAGAGAGAGAGAGAGATTCTACTTGCCAGATACAAAATATATACCCCAAAGACATACCCCTCTGGGACACACTTCCTCCAGCCATGCCCTATCCACTTTCAGTTACCACCCACTTAATCCCCATCAGTGTATTGATTCACCAATTGGGGTAATGCTCAATTATTTCTCCTCTGAATCTTTTTTTTTTCTGTACTGTGGATTGAACTCAGGAGCACTCAACCGCTGAGCCACATCCCCAGCCCTATTTTGTATTTTATTTAGAGACAGGGTCTCACTGAGTTGTTTAGCATCTTGCTTTTGCTGAAGCTGGCTTTGAACTTGCTATCCTCTGCCTCAGCCTCCAGAGCCACTGGGATTGCAGGCGTGCACCCCTGTGTCCAGCTCCTCTGAACCTTTTTGCATTGTCTCACACATGAGCTTTTGGGAGTATACCTAATATATAAACCATAACAGTTCTTCTATTTTTAGTGTTTGAGGAATCTTCATACTGGTTCCCTTAGTGGCTATAATAATTTAATTTGCCACCAATAGTATATAAGCAGTCCTTTTTCTCTGAATCCTCACCAGCATTTATTGTTATCTGTGTTCTTGATGATTGTCATTTTTATTTGGGTGAGACAGAATCTCATTGTAGTTTTGATTGACATTTCCTTGATAGTTGAAGATGTTGAACTTTTTCTATATAATTGTTGGCCATTTGTATTTCTTCTTTCAAGATCTGTCCATTTCATTTCCTATGTGACTCTTTTGGGTGCAAGGGTACAACCATTCCACAATTCTTTCATTATTATTATACCTAATTATTCACAATATTTTTTCGATCTTCTTATATCCCTTAAATATGCCAAATTAACACATATTTTGTTGACTAAGTCTAATGCATTTAATGCTGTACTATTTGCTTTCTATTACACAACATTCCATGAATCTTCACTCGACCACATACAAATTGTAAGACCTTAGAAAACATGCTAAAACTCTGAACCTTTATGCCTTAAAATCTAAAACTAGAATATTAATACTTATATATCAAATTTTTATTGAGGATTAAGTAAGAACATGTCAAGAGAAGCACTTCATAAATTATGATATCAAGATAGCGTTACCTGTTATTTTACCAAAGATAGCTCTTTTCTGAGGTCATCCTATGATTTTAATGAGCTAGGAATATAGTCAAGGAGGAAGAGATTTGTGATTTCATCTATGGTCTTTTTCATCCAAAAGGAAAATAAGGCTCATAATAGACAACTATGTTAAACCATAAAAAGAATTCAAAAGATCTGGTAACTCTCTGAGCTCTAAAGTAGACAATTTTTCTTTATATTGATGACTTGATTATAAGAAAAAATAACTTATTTAGTCATGAACCACTACTTAGAATTCACCAAGTGTTTTGTCTCAGGGAAAAAATGAGATTTGATCATGGAAAATCTAATATGTGTGAACTGAAAAATTACATCACAGGATGATTTTATATTTTTACATTTTTAGAAATATCTCCATGACAGATATGATTTATATAACAATTGAAAACCTATCATCTTGCAAGAGCCAACTTGAACAAATAAGCTAAAATACTAAATTTATATTAGCATTAGAATTACCATGGTAAAGGAAAAATGAATTATTTTGGCACATTTTTTTCAACAAGTTTACTTTCTGTAAACATTACAATTGAGACTATTTTTTTCCTTTCCAGAATTATTAAAATTTAGTTATCATGCATAACTTAAGATAAAGTTTTATAATCATTGTAAGAATTAAATCTGTTAAAAACTTATAAAATTTATAAAAGAAAAATTTGAACTAGATTATATATTTACATAAATTGTTACCAAAATAAAATGAATGTGTAATGAAGAATTAGGATGTGTGTGTGTGTGTATGTGTGTGTGTATAAACATTGGCTGAAAGATTATGTAGTACATGGCTATACACTGTGGATAGCATATAAATATTTCTGTCAATAATGGTCAACATATGACAGTGGTTCACAAGATTATAATGAAACTTGAAAACCCTATCATCTAGTGACATCACAGCCAACATAATATTATAGCACAAGGCATGTGTGTTTGTAATGATGCTGGTATAAATAAATCAATACTGACAGTGATATGAAAATATCACATGAAAACACAATTATGTGTAGTACATAATACTTGATAATAAATAGCCATGTTATTGATTTATGTATTTACTGAACTATGCATTTATTGTAATTTTGGAGTAAAGTTCTCTGACTTATAAAAAGTTTACTGTAAAGCAGTGCTACTCCAACAGCCCTGTATATCTCATGTTTACTGTACCTCTTGATTTCAGTAAGAAGCCATACTCAGTGATTGATCTATACCATTTGGTTTCTGTAAGCCACTCTATGATGTTTGCACAATGGTGAAATTGTCTAGCAACATGCATATCTCCACTGTAAAGTGATGTGTGATTATATATGGTTATCCAGAAGAAGTAGGTTGATTTGAGACACATTATTTATTTGTCTAAATTTTAGTTTCCTTATCCATAAAAAGAGAGACAAGTGCTTCTGCTCAATGTTTTATATTGGGTTAAATGTGATACTGTGTGTGTAGTTGTGTCTCCATGTGTGTGCATAATTGCTAAATATGCTAACTATTAGTTAAAGTAACTGCTCATTCCCCAACCCTGATTTGTCAATACATTTATTATTTTCTTTTATCAATATTCCAAATTTATGGTTTTCATATGGAAAATAAAATTGAGCTTCATATTTTATGCATTGGTTTACTGATAATTCCAAATTAGAAACATCTATTGTATTTGGCTACAAACACTGGTTTGGGAGACCATTTATCTAAGATAGCTGATTTAATTGTTTCACAATAAACTCCCTACTGTGACTATCTAGAATAGGTGGATAAAATATAAATAAGCAAAAACGTATGGTTGGAGTAATAGAGAGCTGAAAGAATTTGTTGGATCAGATTTGAAGAAAAGGAATATAACTGATGAAACCAAGCACTTGTGATCATGATTTCTCATTAAGGTGGTTTCCTCTTTCAAAAATGAATGATAAAATGAGAGCTGAGGATTGGAACATAACTTTCATTAGTCCCAAGAGCAAAACAGGCACAAATTAAAGTTAAGAGCTTTTTAAGAGGACAGAATAAGACCATCCTTCAGAAGGAACTTATCTTTGAATGATATTATCCATGAGTAAAATAAGGGTGATTGTTCCTAAACAAACTTCCTCCCAGAAGCAAATGTAAATCCTAACTGAAGGAAAAAGATATCATTTAGACCCTTCTTCAGCTTATCTCTGAAAATGATCATTCACAGTATTAAGCATATAATCAAAATTAATCAGGTATACAAAAAGAAAATGACTCACTATACAAAAACAAAAAGGAAATCAAACAATAAAATCTCAGCATGCATAATAAATATACACTATAGAAAGACTTCAAAATCATGAGACATGAGCTTTGAAAAAATGTATTGATTAATATGAAAAAGTTAAATGACTATATTAAGAATTTTGGAAGATAATTTGAATCTACAAAAATGAAATGGGAATTCTAGAAATGAAATTAATAGTGATTCCAAAACTCCCCAAATGGATTCAAGAGTAAATGAGACACACATTAGTATAGAATTGCGAAACTGGTAAATCTGTCAGTACAAAGTGTTCAAACTAAAGGATAAAAATACAAGGGAATTAACAATACAGAATACCTCATTAGAGAATGTAGGAAATACTAGAAGACCACATATACATTTAAGTCTCAAAAATAGAAGTCTGACTGCACATATGGTGTGATACTACATTGTGTACAACCAGATAAATGAAAAGTTGTGCTCCATTTGTATACAATGAATCAAAATGCATTCTGCTGTCATGTATAACTAATTAGAACAAATTAAAAAATAGCAGTTTGAGAAAAATAAGCCATAAGCAATGCTTCTCTTTGGTTTTCAGCACTTCTCTCTTGATTTGCAGGTATGTCTCAATTGTATTCTCCATAGTCAGGTTTTCAGTTTCTTTTTTCTTTCTTTCTTTCTTTCTTTCTTTCTTTCATTTATTTATTTTCAGTGTTTCTTAAAGAGCTGAAAGATTTTTAATCTGTTTACTCAATATTTTGACTAGTTGTTTGCTACTATTATTTTCAAAATTTAAAAAAATTAAGGTGAATTAAAGATATCTTTCAGATAAAAATGTAAGAGAATTTTGCATTTGTAAACTAGCAGAAAAAGGAGTGGGGCAGATGAAAAATTATTCCATACCAAACTAAATACACTCCTACTTGTACCTCAATTTTGTGATCTGGATAATGGTTCTAGGTATGTGTTTAATATAGAATCATTAATTTGACTAAACTCTTAGGATTTGTGTACTTTTCTGAGTGTGCGTTACCCACAAGTAAAGAATTATTACTAAAGGAACATAAGATATAGACTCAGACTGCTTTGGTTAGAATTTTAGTCCCATCTGTTTCTACCTATGCCTTTGAGTAAGATATTAAGTGTGTTTTTTTGTTTCCTCTTTGCTTATTAATAATGATATAATAATAATAGTGTCTGTGTAATATTTGTGTGTGTGTGTATGTGTGTGTGTTTGTGTTGGTAATCTGGGACATATAAACAAGTGAGTTAGTCAAAATTAGGTATAAAATACGTAAATGAGAATCTGGAGCACATTAAGAGATCAGCAAAGGTGTTATCATCATCATCGCCAACAGTGGGTCTGTGTGGTTTCAGACTCTAAGATGGTTTCAAGTTTTCCCCTCCTCCAAGTATTCACACTCTTGGCTAATCCCCTCCCCTGGAAAGCAGATGGGATTGACATGCTTCTAACCCCACAGAATATAGCAAAGGCAATGAGATGTCACTTCCATGTTTATGTTGCAAAATTCATAGCTTCCATGACTTTCTTCCTTGCTGGATGTGCTGAAGCAAGCCATCATTATGAAGACACATGTTAGCAGGGAACTAGGGATAGTCACTGGTTAATAACTAGCAATATTAAGTCTTCCACAGACTTAAGAAGACTGAATTTTGCCAATAAACTTAGATGCATGCTCTTGTTCAGTTTAGCCTCATGTAAGACTAGAGTTAAGGCTTCGTGAAAGACTTGGAAGCAGAGGTCCCAGCTTCCTGGATACCTCACCATTGGTAACTGAGAGATAATAAATGTGTGTTGCTTTAATCCTCTAAGTTTGTGATAATATTGTTATCTAGTAATAGATAACTAAAACAGTGTGACAAATTCTTGCCCCAAGCCTTTCTTGAGAATTAAAGTTCCTGAGCTCTGTGATAAGTAATTTTATTAAAATTTTAGGGGAGCATCTTTTTTTAACTATGCATTTATGACTATATTTTAAATGATTTGAGTTTTCCTGATTTTTTTTCCATCAAGATAAAATGGGAAACCAATTTCCAAAGATAAAATTACAGAGGACCATAAATAAAAATACTTTATTTGCAAATACTTTGTGCCCACTAGCCCTGTGTCAATATAATTGTTCAGCGAGTTTTCTCAAGTACCAAAGAGAAAGCGACATCTTGATTAGGACCACCTGAAAACAAACTTAGTAATATCTTTCATCTCTTTTTTGGTTGACTTGAGATCCTTGACTCATAAATGACTCATAAATGACATTAGCTCTTTCACACTTCAATTTGAAGGCCACACATTAAAATGCCAAAATGAGCAAGCAAATATCCCAAAGGAAGCCGACTGAAAGAAAGCTGTGGGAGGTAGTAGAGACTGAGGTCACCTGGAAACGCAAGCCACATCAAAAACCATTAACATTTTGGTATTTTAAAGAAGTAAAAAGCAAAGTATATATGTCTGTGGGACATGTACAGCAGGCATACAGGCTTTCAGGTTATGGTCTCTGCTTCAATAGAACAGGAGGAATAATATAACTGGAAACTGGAAATAAGGAATAACATGGTCTCAGAGTAATGAATGGTTCCTGAATCATGTTTCTGATTCACATCTTCAGGCAGCGACGACAATTGTTATTCTTTATTATCACAGAGGTATAATCAGAAGGGAGGGTAATAAATTGATATTAGAGATGGAGTATTATAGTTTGGATCCAGAATGTCCCAAGGCTCATGTGTTAAAAGCTTAGTCCTCAGTACATCAATGTTTACAAGTGAAGCTTTTAGGAAATGATTGCATCATGAGGACTCCAACCTCATCAGTGAATTGGATCATTGATGGATTAATAATTTGATGGCATTAGTGGGAGATGGTCAAGGCAGTAAGAGATGAGGCCTAGTTGGAAGAAGAGGGTCAATGGAAGTAGGTAATGGAGGGGCACCAGTCTTCCTTTCTCTCCTCTCTGCTTACCCTCTCCAATGAGGTGAATAGCTGACCTGTAACATGTATTTTGCCATGATGATCTCTACCTTACCTCAGTCCCAAAGCCAAGAGCCAGAAGACCAAGGACTGAATCCTTTAAAATGTTGTGACAAAATAAATCTTTAATCTGTTACATTGTTTTTCTCATGTATTTTGTCTGAGCAACAAAAAGTTGATATGCAGCAAGTCATCATCTCTTCACATGTGACACTTGCTCTGAATCCTCCCATTTGTCACAAGTTCAACTAGACCCTAAGATCACTTTAGATACACTTATCTTTTCATGTGCATGTTTTAATGTAATTATTTGTTTAGCTTTGCACTTCACACCAGATTGTTCTCTTCTCTTCAAGGGCACATCACTTGTTGTCCTGGTTCTGGAACATTGGCACAAGCACAGGATTCATCACAGTGTGTGGACAGTAGAATAAATAAATGAGTGATTGAGCAAACGCAGCTTTCACAGCTAAGACCTCTGGGTGTGAAATAAGCTCGTGTATATGTAGAGTGATCTCTAAGATTAACAGCAATAATAAAATATCGTGACACCTAAAATTACATATCTATGGAAATTACTGTTTCAATTCAATGCCATTTATAATTTAGTCAAGTTAAATTAAGATGCCAACCTAAATTACATGCACATTTTTAATACAAAGGACATTTTTAAACTAAGAAAAAACAAGATGCTTTTTTTCTTAAATGCCAGATTGAGTAAGTATTAATGTTATCATTTTTTAATTTTTAATATTTATTTATTTTTATTTTTGTTTTTTGCATTGCTTAGTATTCAATCTAGGGCCTCACATCTAGGCAGGCACTCTACCACTGAGCATTTTAGCCCCAGTCATTAGCATTTAAAATATAAATATTTTATTTAAGGTTTTATTTCCCATTTAATTTAAGATTTTCTTAGTAATTAAGAATATTTGATTTTAATCAACTATTTTGTTCTATAAATAACTGGGTTGATACCTTTGTCATTTTCACTAGGATTTTCCTTTTTTGGTTATTTGGGTTTTATGTTGTTTTGTTTGGTTTTTAATTTATTGCCTATCTTTTACCACTGCAGGGTACTTTAAGTTTACGTAGAAAATGTATCAAATTGACCTTAGGTGGTGAAAGTAAACAGTCAGTGACCCATTAGGAAAAAAAGTGGGTTATTAAAAAAAGGTCTTTCCTTTCTGCTTCTTGGGTCCTTTTATATCACACCAGAAAGCTTGGATCCCCAGGCTAAGATAAATGCTCACATTTTAATGCAAAACTTTCATAGTAATTCAGGTTTATTAAGTTAATCTTGCAGCCCTACTGCAGATGGCCTGAGAGCTGGTGGATTCGGGCAGGAAGGAGAGAGGACACACACAGAGCAGCTAACAGACTGCATGGCTCTATGCAGCTGTGCACTATGCTTTCAGCCCTAATTATCTCCTGGGGCAATACCTTCTAGTTAGCAGTAGAAAATCTCACGGCCACAGAAAGTAAGCCTATATTCTATAATACCTTGCTCATAAGACTGGAAGTATGGTCAAGAATTCATCACCTGACTCTTGGTTGTTGAATATCATTACAGTTGTTAGAAGTAGGAAGTAATGATTTGGATTTAAAGTGGAATCACAGTGTATTCCTGAGATCTTCTTTTCTAGAGGGATATTTTATTACTTGTTAAAATAAATTGGGGAAAGACTACCTCAGCATGATTTAGCATTCAGGAAGATTTAGTTCTTTTATTTTCATGTATTAATGATATCAGTATATTCCTTTAACAAAATATCCATTGAGCATCCAATTTGGGTCAGGAATTATACTACTTGCTATATTATACCAAAGACAGTATAGAAATGTTTTTTATCCCCCAGGAGCTTACTATCTGGAATGCAGACAAGCAGACTGTGCTATTGTATTTAACGAAAAAAAAAAAAAAGAACTTTCAATGAGAGAGAGATGGAAGCTGGAGGTAGTGAATTAAAAATCCACAAAGTAAGATCTTGAGGAGTATTTTAAGATGAATTAGAAAAAGATAAGTTACATGTCTGGAGATTGGTTCTAGAGCAAAAGAGAGGTTTCTCTTCCAATGTAACTGAATAAAAAGGTGAAAAACATGGATACACATGCATTTTTAAAAGTTTAAGAGTAGAAACTATATGACTTAGTGATTACCATTTTCCTTGTGATGAATAGTATGAATCTATTTTCTAAAGCTGAAGGAGAAAATAGTGTTGATTTAGTCAAAGGCTTGGAGAAAGAATGACAAGTTCAGAATATCCATACTGTAGTGATACACAACTAGGGGGATAAACCAAAAACATGAAAATGTACTGAACAAGGCTGAAGGACCAGATGACAATCGAACTAGGACCAATTTCTGAAGTTGTGTGATTTTCTTTAGCAGATTTCAACATTTGATGCTTACCAGAAAGTATGCAGTCAAATTGTTCATGTTTGGGACTCTTCTGGTATGGGACAGAAGAGGCTGGACACTGAAGGAATTTTCAGAAAGCAGTTTTATTGGCTGCAGAGTCCAGAAGGGCTATCACCTAAAAATTTCTCTGAACCTTGAATCTGAAAATTCTTCGAACTTTGTACCATGTGGGAGGAGAGGTTGAAGGTTTATATGACAAGTGCTTTTTGTCTCATTATGTAGATTAGTCAGCAGTTTTACAACTTGTATCACAAAAGCAAAAGTAACATCATCAAGTCTGTGGCCAAACTTAGCTTTTTCAATTTAGTCCTCAAAAAAAAAAAAAAAAGGAAATCCTATTATAATGCTTTCTGACAAGAAGAACTTCTATGTTCTTCTCACAAATATGGTGAATGTTTTTGCTTAATCATGGTAAGGGTCTTCTGGGTGTGGATCTCTCATCTGATTTACTTCTATTTGAGTATCAAAGAAAGAAAAGAAAATATCACATTTGAACTATTAAGGAGAAAAGAGCTTAAATGGTGACTCATAGGGTCTGAACAACATAGAGAAGGAATGCAGGTCAGAATGCAGTAGAATTGTTAAGGAAGGAGTTCAGAGAGTGAATAGTTCGAGTTATCATAAAGACATTCCAGTGGGCATACAGTGAGGAGATTGTGGTCTAAAGGTCAGAAGAATAAATTTACTGTTTCATATTAAATGTCCTCAGTGTGGCCATGTGGCCAGAAATAATGAAGACTGAAGTCACTGGGAACAACAGATGAAAGAAATAAAAGATTGGATGGTTGACTGGAACCCTCACACTAAATTAAACCAGAATTAATACAACAAGGCCTCAGGAGGAAGCAAATACAAATTCTTTCCAGAAGATGCACCCTCAGCCAAAAATAATAGTCATCCACAGAAAAACAGTCAAAAGTTTGAGAATTAAATTCAGAATTTTCACTTGACTAAGTTGTAATCAATTGTCTGTGACTCCTATAGTAACTTGGAAGTTCAAATCTCTCCTTCTCTATCTTTGCTGTTCCTGATTCTCCTAAGACCATAGGAAATGTAGATACTTGAGAGCTACTTCCATCTAAAGTAGACAGCAAGTTTGGGGCCATCTCAGGAACTCTAATGAAAAACATTCTACCACTCCTTCTTATCTTCCTGTTGTGATTCTGGGATCTTTCTGTATTCTCATACATTCCATCTGGACATGAGGCTGAGAAATCCTACCCACTCTGGATACAAAGTACTGGTTTCTTGACCTATGTGGATAGGAGGTATGGGTTTCCATTCTTCTAGATCACTAACTTTCTTGGGAGCTGAGTATGTCTTATTTTCTGCAGGGGATTTAAACAAGAGGAGGCCCACAGCAGTGCCTCTAGCGTCTGCTTCTTTTATGTCTTTTACACCTTTTCCTCTATTTTCTTACTGGATAATTGTTTGCTTACGCTTTGTGTGTAGAGGGCAACAACTTGAACTTTGATGCACAATAAAAAGACGAGCTTTTAAAATTCAAATGTTGTTCTCTAAAAACTACTGTGTTTTTTATGAGCTTCAAATGTCTGTTTCAGAAATCCAAATGTCACTTCTTTGCCTCCAAATTTATACAATAAAAATGCTGCCCCAGGGTAACCTGAAAAAAACACAGTTTCTTGAATTGGGAATCACACAACCCCATGTGAGGCATTCAAAGAGGTAAAAAAAAAAAAATGATGATTCACACCAGGTAATGTTTCCAGAAACTATCTTAGGACAGAAACAAGATGGAAACTTTCTATTTTTAATCTTAAATGTCTTTAACCATATATGGAACAGTTTTCAATTTCTTTCGATAAACAAGATAGGAAGGCGTTTATGGTTATTGTTGGGGAGAGTTCAGAGGGTAAGACTAAATGGAAGAAGGGTCAACTGCTTAGTGCAGCTTAACCTGGTTATCTGTGTCTTAAGCACATATATACCAAAATAGCTACAAATTTTGGAACAAACAACAGAAATCAGAAGAGGTCTGAAAAATGATTAAAAAAAGAAATTAGTGCTAAATTATAATCCATCAAAATTACTACTTTTTGGAAAATGTCAATCTAGGATTTCTTTGAGGACTAAAGTATATTTTCCATTATCCATTCTTTGTTGTGCCTAAAGATACATACCTCCTTACCCAGCCTGAACATATGAAACTTAAATACAGTCACAGTCCTCTCCTGAATTTTCTTATTCTTACAAGACTCTACTAATACTTATAAATCTGGACTTGACTTTTATGGAAGCCATGAGAACAAGGTAGTAATTCTCTCTAGACCTCAGTTTACTCATTTGTTAAATTTATAAAACTTATATCTACATTTCTAACTTGTTGGGTGTTATGAAAAGATTAGGCAAACATGAAATGCATTGAGGCTAATATGGAATAGTCCACCAATTATGTTTTCCTTTCTGTGACAATAAGGACTCATTGGGTTGTCAACAAAACAAAACCTGACACAAATTTACCTAAGTAAAATGATTTGTTTGAAATTTATACAAGACTCCAGAAGATCTGGTTTCACTTTTTCTCTGCCTATTGAAATAATGTGTGAATAGACTCTGCTCCAGAGACAGGCTTTTGCTCTGAGGTCTCAGAATCACTATCAGAAGTATATAGAGTGACAATCTCTCAGACTCATAAAGAACTAAAAAAAAAAGTCAGATTAAATTTTGGGTCTGACTCACCCTAAATTAGATTGGATCACTAAGAATCACTATAGCCAGTGTATGGGATGGGGTGATTAGCGGAGAGCATCCGTAATGCTGAAGGTGAGAGGAAGTAACTAGCAACCAAATCCAAATGGATTTTAAGTGAAGAAAGAAGAGTATTGTAGCATTGGTCTACTTCAAGCTTTGAATTTAGCCCTTGTGTTTTGCCACCAAGACTTATTTTAACATGTACATGTTTTTTCCTCTTCTTCCTCCCCATCTTCCCTAACTTTGGAGAAAAGAGGATTACCTTCCTTCACCATCCTAGGCTGAGTTATCTGTCCTTGAGCACATACACACGACAGGAGCCAAGTAATCCAAGATGGTGCTAGAAGATCTAAGAATTGGCTGTCTCCCAAATTAACAGGTGGATCGATCACACACACACACACACACACACACACACACGGAACACCTGGAATGCAGCTTTTGAATCACCTCTTTCAAAATCCACTATTCTCTCTGATGGGCAGAATCAATAGTCCCCTGTGTTTCTCTTTTGCTAGCAAATTAATAATTTTTTTTTCCTTTTTCTCTTAAATGGTGTCCTCATTGTTGGATTGGCATCAGGAACAAGGAATAAGCTTTAAGTTACAGTATTTCTAGGAATTTCAGGAGTATGTTTCCAATGGAAAAGTGAAACACTATAAAGTCCACTATAGCCTCAACTTTTTGAAAAAAATTTTTATAGAGTCTGTTTTAATTAGCTTTCCTCACTGGAACCAAGAACAATTTAGAAGAGGAAAAGCTATTTTGACTCACAGTAGCAGAGGTTCAGTCCATGGTCAGCAGACTCCATAGCTCTGGAACCAAGAGGAGGCAGAACATCATGGTGGAAGGAAGCTCATAATATGGCCACCAGGAAGCAGAGAGAAAGTTCCACACACCAGAAAAAAATATTTCAAAGTCATGCCCCCCAGTGACTACTTCCTTCAATTATAACCCACCTGCCTATAGTTACTAATCAGTGAATCTATATCAGTAGATACAGTAATTAGTTACAATTCTCATCATCTGATCATTTCAACATTGAACATTCTTGCATTGTCTCACACATGAACATTTGGGAGACACCTTTTATCCAGACCATTACTGACTAAATGAACTCAACTCTAATACTGCAGAAGTTCTCAAGCAACTTCATGCTATAAACCAGGTGTCATGAAGGGATGATGACAGACACCTTTTTTTAGAAAACATTAAATGTGAATAAGGCAGAAAATGCCATTTGTCATTCAATATCTATTCTCTCTTCCATAAAACAGAACCACAGATTTTACTTAGAGTTCTGTTTTCCCTAGCTAAAATGATTATATCCCATTCTCCTTTTAGTCGAGTTTATTCAAGTAACATTTAGCTAATAATAATAAAAAGGAATATTTTATAGAATTTCAATAATGACTCATTAGCAGATACTGACATGGGGAAACTATTGTTTTCTGCATCCCCATCGTCACCCCTACATCCTTCCTGCTGACTTATAAGCATTTGTGAAACTGGAGCTATAGCAATTTTTTAAACCACAAGATGATATTTAAAATGGAAACTACAGACTAGAATAATGGATCAAAAAATAGAAAAAAAAATCGTATCTGGTGACCATAAAGCCATGAGAGCAGTCCCAATCTGTCTGTATCTTAGCTTCTTCCATGCATGGAAGAAATATTTATGTAACTTAAACCACCATTGTTTGGGCCCTTTCTGATATAAATATCCTAACACAATCCAAAGATATTCAAGTCTGTAAAGTGTATGTAATATGCGCCTGTGTAGATACCAGAAGACTGTGATCTCCGGAGGCCAGTTGCAAAATAAAATTGTCATTATTTTATTCCAAGATCTAAAATTTTCAATGTTTCATATTCTTTGGGCACTAAATCTAATGGTTTTCCAATTGTGTGGATAAAATATGGACCAAGTCATTTGCCAATAAATATACCAATTCTAACAAGCTTGAACAGTTACACATTCCAGAAATTTTCTCTAAAACCACCTTAACCTCATGATTATATCATCATCCTTTTGTTACCACACAGAATCTTAAGCATTATCTTCAGAAGGATCAATTTACATGTAAATACAAAAAAAAAATAAAATAAAAAGGGAGATATATTGCTATCTCTTGCAGCTCTCTCTTCTTCTCCATCTGAGAGCACATTTTTACAAGCTCACTCACTTGGAACTAAGGCTGGAAGTTGGAAATAGCTGTTCATGAGAATAAATGCACATGGTTTGAACTCATCAAAAGCAAAGACTTAGTAATTGGAGGTGAGGTAAGGAGGAGAAGATCTATGCACCTGCTTCAAAGAGGTGGGTTAAGGTTGATGCATATGGGGAAGGACATATCTCTGAAAATAGGGAGAAAAAATTCCCATAAAAGCAAAACAAAATTTACTTTGAACTCCAGAACATTTGAGTGGATTTGCTATCAATTACAGATATGGAACAAACAACAGCTGTAGGAGATTTCAAAGCCTCAAGAAGGCATGAGAAAGAATAAATCAGTAAGACATGGACACTTTATCAAAAAGAGGTGTGGCCAATATAAATCATAAGTCTTGAGTTATATATCTTCAGTGAAAGTGGATAAAACATGATTAAAAGTCTCAAAAGAATAGACTGGAAGAAAAGATCATGATATGGGATTCAAGATGGCGGCCTAGAGGAAGGCTGCATTCCTACTTGCTCGGTGGCTTGGGATTCAAACAGCGGGAATACTGCTTCTCAACAAGCCTTTTGAAAATATAGTTCAGAAATTCCACTGAAGAGAGACCTGCCGGCAATTGGTAAGACTTTTTGAGGTGACAGTTTGCCCCAGACGAGTGAATCTCCGCCACGCAGCCCAGCGTAGAGGTCCGGACCCGCCAGCCGCTGCCCGCATGACTCGACTCTGAGACCGCCCGCCCGCCCGCCCGCCGGAGACCGCCCGCCCATTGCCCTTGCGATTGGGCGGCTAGAGACCGCCCGCCCACCGGCGACCGCGCAGCTAGACCCCGAGGTGCGGCCCAGCAGGTGCGGCACAGGGACTCTAGGAAGAGGTCTCTAGGCAGGCCCTCATGAAGTAGCGAACCGAGAGCTGAAACCAACCAGAGACAGACCAGTCCCACCCCTCCTTTCAGACACTCCCTCAAGGAGCCTGGAGCCTGCCATACCAGAGAGGTGACGTCACCGGAGTTCGGCCGACGGAATTCCTTCCCAGCGGAATCCACTTTAGCAGGTGTGTGACTCCAACCCCCTCCAGATACAAGCAGCCAGGAAACCTTGGGAATCTCCCTGGGGGCGTGTCTGTAAGGAAGCAGAGGGGATTCCCGATCCCCAACTCCCCTTACCACCAGTGGCGACACCCAAGGCCTTAGCCGCCAGTTTCCGGGGGCAAGCCTACCAAAGGGGTCCAGAAAAATTAAAACTGTTGGTCCCCAGATCACCACACCACAGCACTGGGGCTTAGATGAATGACGGAGAGAGCGCTCAGTCGTTTGGGAATTAGGACACGCGGTGGGGCTGCAAGTGTAACCGGATCTTTGGGGAACCGCCTCCGGTGAACAGGACCTGGCTGGCTGGCTGGCAGGAGGAAGGGGGGGAGGGGCTGGAGAAGTGAAACGGCTCTGGACTAACAGGACTGAGAGGCTCTCAGACTCTAAGACTTCAATTTTTTTTCCTCTCTTTGTTCTTTTCTCCCCTTTTCCTTCTTTCTTTCTTTCTTCTTTCAAGTTTTATTGTTCTTTCCATTCTCCTCTAATCTACCTATCTCTCTCTCCTTCTTTCTTTTTAAGAGCACCTTCCGTCCCCTACCCCCCAACTTTCATCCCAAGCATTACGTCTTCCATTACGTGTAATTGTCTAAATGCAAATAGGTGAATATTTCGAGGCTGTCTATAGGGCTCCTAAATACCTAGCGACTACCAACACCCTGATCCAATTGCCTGTTCGTATCCCCCTTCAGTAGAGCAATCTTCTAAAGTAGCCAAGACATACTAACCCTCATACCATCATAGCACCTAACCTAAACATAAAGTCCTAAGAACAAACAACAAATCACTATATGCATACAGAATCCGGAAGCCTTTTATGAATTGAATGAATCAGCTTTAAAGTACAATAAAGCCCAACATTTCTAGGCATAGTCTACCACCACAAAGGAGAGACAACAGAGATATACAAAACCAAAACAAATTTATAGGAGAGAGCAGAAACACAGCAGTCAAACAGAGCTGGAAAGTAACATGAACAGTAATCCTAGAAATGCAGGAAACCATAAACCAAATTAAAAACTCAAACGAGAATATTACAATTAGACTAGATCAAGTAGAAGTCAGAACATCAGATAATGAAGACAAAGTTTATCAACGTGAAAAGAATATAGTCAACAC
>NW_025999982.1:15205013-15215339 GCF_001458135.2 Marmota marmota marmota
AGTATGGAGATTCCTGGGAAAGCTGGGAATGGAACCACCATTTGACCCAGCTATTGCCCTTCTTGGACTATTCCCTGAGGATCTTAAAAGAGCCTACTATAGCGATACTGCCACATCAATGATCATAGCAGCACAATTCACAATAGCAAGACTGTGGAACCAACCTAGATGCCCTTCAATAGATGAATGGATAAAAAAAATGTGGCATTTATACACAATGGAGTATTATGCAGCACTAAAAATGACAAAAATATGGAATTTGCAGGGAAATGGATGGCATTAGAGCAGGTTATGCTAAGGAAACTAGCCAATCCTTAAAAAACAAATGCCAAATGTCTTCTTTGATATAAGGAGAGCAACTAAGAACAGAACAGGCAGGAAGAGCATGAGGAAAAGATTAACATTAAACAGAGACGAGTGGGGGGAGGGAAAGTGAGAGAGAAGGGAAATCGTATGGAAATTGAAGGAGACCCTCAATTTTACACAAAATTACATATAAGAGGTTGTAAGGGGAAAGGGGGGGGAAACAAGGGAGAGAATTGAACAACAGCAGATGAGGTAGAGAGGGAAGATGGGAGGGGAGGGGGGATAGTAGGGGATAGGAAAGGTAGCAGAATACAACAGTCACTAATATGGCATTATGTAAATATGTGAGTGTGTAACTGATGTGATTCTGCAATTTGTATTTGGGGTAAAAATGGGAGTTCATAACCCAATTGGGTCAAATGTATGAAAGATGATATATCATGAGCTTTGTAATGTTTTGAACAACCAATAAAAAAAAAAAAGATCATGATATATTCCCAGAAGTGGTGTATTAGTTGTCTATCATTACATTAATAAATAGAAGCTTAAAGCATGCCATTTATTATCTCACAGTTCTCTAGGGTAGAAATCTACCAAGGGTCTCACTATAATGAAAATTAAGTGTTGGCCATGTTGGCTTCCTTACTGGAGGATCTGGGGGAATCCACTTCCAAGTTCATTCATACAGGGCTTTTTTGTTTGTTTGTTTGTTCTTTTTTTCAGAATGCATTCCTTTGTGGCTACAGGACAGAGACATTCATTCCATTGTTGATTGTCAGATGAAACCACTCTTTTCCTGGAAATCTACCCCCATCCTTGCATGTGGACCTCTGCATTTAGGGCCACCAATGACATGTCCATACATCTCATGATTGGAGTCACTCTCAATTTCCTTTCTGCCATGTATCTTGTATTTGTTTTCTGTACCAGGAGATTGAACTCAGGGACACTTAACCACTTAAGCACTGAGCTATAACTATAGTCCTTTAACTATATTTTATTTTGAGGTGGTTCTCAATAATTTACTTAGGGCCTCACTAAATTGCTGAGGCCAGACTGGAACTTGCTATCCTCCTCCCTTAGCCTCTAAATCACTGAGACTACAGGTGTATGCCATCAAGTCTGGCAAATTTCTTTTCTGCTGCATCTCTCTACTCTCAGTGAGAAAAAGTTCTCTGTTTTTAAGAACTAATGATTAGTTATCCAGATCTATAATTTTTCTTACATCTTTAATGTCACTTTTTCCATGCAAAATAACATATTCCCAGGTTTCATAAATTAGAATATGGACATTTGGGGGGCTTAATCTGGCCTATCATATGTGATAATACATAAAAGGGTCCTTGGAACTTCCTGTAGATACAAAGGAAGAAATTAAGAATTCAAAGTATACCCATTGTCTTTCTAATACCGTTCTTATTACATCCATCTTGAAAAGCAATTCAGAGTAGTAAATGGCTATTTATTGTGTCAATTATATTCTGTTATCCTGGGCTGGGAACACATTACATTTTGGAATTAGCCTTTAGTGAATGACTTCACAGAAGGGTTCTCAAGTCTGAAATTTATCTTTGGTATACAAACCTAGTTCTATCCTAGAGAATAGAATTTCAGGAATTTGCTGAAAAATACAAAAGGGGATTGATTTTCGGGGATTCACATTGGCCTTATATTCTAGCTAGTATAATAAAAATAACAAATGTGTTGACGGTTTAAAGTGCCCAAGTGGCCCATTCACTGTCTCCATAAGTACTGACATCTTAGAACGTCTTTCACTGTGTTATTACCATTTGTAGAACAAGGATCTATTTAGAATGCTAGCTTCATTTATGTAGGACACATGAAAGACGTTGATCAATGAAGGGCTCAATGCAAAGGGAAAGAACGTGGAATGGATGGTCAAACAAACCCAGATTTGAATGCTAGCCAGGTCATTTCCTACCTACACTATTTTGTTACTGAATGCAAGTTACAATAAGCATAATAAATGTCAATCTGTCCATTTCTATACCCCTACAGTCTCAAAAATAACTGGCATACAGTAGGTACATAAAAATTAAGTAATATTTGAATGAATAAAAAACAATTTTGAATTTTTTTCTAAAATATAGAAATAACATAAAGTACCACCACAGATAAGTACACAAAAGTAATTTATTATCATAGTTATTATTATTTTATTCAATGTTTGAATATACAGATAGACAAGTAATAGAGAAAGTTGTGTAATCCATTTCTTGTTACATGAATCATCATGGATATTTGTGGGTCACTTATTGTCTCAGTAAAATCATCACAAAGGATAATTATCCTCCAGGAGCTCATAACTATCTTCTAAGTGGAAACTGTTATTTCTGTGAATAAGAAAGAACACCAAGTTTGGGTAGAGGACCTCTGTTGAATTCACTACCCCCATACCATTAACAAGTAAGCCACTTAACTATTTCTGCTGATGAAAGAATAATTTTCCCTTATTCCATTAGTAAATTAACCAATGTTGGGGAAAAATTGATTATAATCGATAAATTCCATGAGAGATAAGCACTGATATTTGAGTCACAGAATGAAAATTCCTAAGCAGCAAGTAATGTTGCACCATTAGTAATGAGAAACTAGATAGATTGATGAATGAGTAAATTAATTAATACTTTGCAATTTCCAGAAAGAAAATATCAATTTTTTTTCTTTTCATGTTTTATAGTTAAGATATTATGCAGATATGTAGTTATAATTAAAATAAAGAATTTAGAATACATTAAGGCAATGTGTACAACAAACATACTATATGCTAGAAGTTCTAAAGATATATGATGATTGTGTTAATACGATGCCTTCGGAGTGTAGATGGGGAAGACAAACTACACAAGAGGATCATCATTCTAGAACTCCTGGGACACTGGTAATTAAGGAGTCATGAAGATATATTTAGTTGGTTCCCCCAGAAGATGCTAGTATGGCAAAAGAACCACTCAATGTGTAAAAAACATCCACAGAGAATGACCTATTGGCCCAAGAAATGGTGTATCAAAGACAGAATCTTTGGTCAAAAGAAAATTACCTCTTCATAGGTACACACTGCAGCTACTCCTGGAATGCATGTTTCCTGTGGTTTTCAGGTGCAAAATGTGAAGTCAACCTGTAGAACCCAGGTCCTTTAAGAAATGAATGCTTCTTCCCATCTCCCTTTCCTATCCTCACAGAGAAAATAACTACTGAGACAAGCTGACACTGGAATGCCCAGCCTTAAGGGACCCAAGGGACTATATTTTCCATGGTGTCCTTGATGTATAACATCACTCCCAATCCATCCTCCTTTTCTTCTTATTTTCTTTCCCAAACTTTCAACATAAACGTTGTCATTGCTGGGTTTGTTTTGTTTTGTTTTGTTTTGTTTTCCTGGAAGGTTGTCTAATGTACAGTATGTGAAAATGATGTCTCCACTTGAAGCAAGGAACAGGTATGCTTACTACATACTAGAAAATATTTAGGATTCCTAAAGTAAAAGGTTTTTCTCCTGCAACACAGTCTACTCTATGTGTATCATTGAGCCCTCTTTGCTTCACGCTGTGGATATTGAGGTTCCAGGAACTGGTGAAAAAATGCTGATAATCTGACCATTGCTAGTGCTGAGAATATTACACTGTGATGGTTTGGGTATGATGTGTCCCAGAAGCTCTTGTTAATGCAGGAATGTTCAGAGATAAAGTGATTGGATTGATGGAGCTGTAACCTAATCAGTCCAACCTAATTTGAATGGACTGACTGGCTGGTAACTGTAGGCAGGTGGGGCATGACTGGAGGAGGTGGGTCACTGGGGTTGTACCTGGAAGACTTCATCTTCCCTGTGGCCCATTCTCCCTCTGTTTCTGCTTCCTGAAACCCCCAAGAATTGAGCAGCTCTCCTTCACTGGGTCCTTTCCCCTTGATATGCTGCCTCATCTTGGGCCTACACCAATGGAGTGAGCAATCTATGGACTGAGAGCTCAGAAACTGTGAGCCCCAGATAAACTTTTCCATCTCTAAGTTGTTCCTGTTGTGTGTCTTTGTCACAGTGATGAAAAAGCTGACTAAAGCATAAATTATCCTTTGACTTTGACCCAGGGGTGTGATGTCTTCTACCAGCATCTGTGAAATTGTGGCACTCATTCTGAATGGCTTGCAAGTAGGATAAAGTCCCAGATCCTTCACAGTTTCTGAAATCTATTATATTCATGTTATGTATCCTGCACACAATACCACATCTGGTATACAATATGCTCTCAATGTGTGTTTGCTGAATAAAATGAATTAATTCAATCATTTTTGTTCTAAATCTGTTCAATACTAAGCAAACGTATTGTAGACCTGATGCTTAAAGATGCTTTCCCAGGGGCTGGGGCTCAGGCTCAGTGGTAGAACACTTGCCTGTCATGCATGGAGAAAAAAGAGAGAAAAGATAATCTCCAAGAACAAGGTGTCTTGTAATCATAGGCAACATTTTTATTACATGTTTACTATATATAGGGCAAAGTTCCAAACACTTTATAGCTCTTGATGTATTTATTCTTCACTACAATGCCATGAAGTAGGAACTATTTTCACAACTATTTTACAGATGAGGAAGCTTAGCAGTAAATTATTCAAAGTTCATAGTACTGAAAGAAGAAATTAATATTTGAACTCAGCAGAATATACTCTGAAGCACTGTCCTAAATCATCTCCAACTGGCAGTATTAAGAGATTTTTTTGGAATAAGACAAGACTTCATGCAACTGCCTTTACTTTGCATTCTGTTTATATAAACATGTTTTTCTCTCCCTCAGAATACTGCTCACCTACATTCAGGATTCTCAGGTAGGTCAAATGATAAGCTGTGTGTTATCACAACTACCCTCAACAGCACTTGAACTAGTTGATTCTCAATTGACTTTTAGGGTCATTGTTCACACTGTATCCCAGCAACAACATAAGGGACCTCAATACATTTGTTAGGTGTTCTGACCTTCCTGGCCTATGGTATTTAGGCTGAGGTATATTTAGGGGTTTCTTCCAGTTATTCAAGCATACTGCACATTCAGTCTCATGTATATAACACGAAAGGGTCGTCATATCAAGAAAATTGAGATTACAAAGATAGAGGGAAAAGGCAAAAGGAAGAATTTTAGTAGTACTAGCTTGGGTGTCTAAAATTAAACTTGCAATGCACAGTTTAAGAAATTCTTATTGCTTGACAAACTTATCCTCTAATTCTTGAATTGGCCTTGCTCTACTAGAGTCTTAGTCAACATTGCTAAAATCCCAGAAATATTGACTGGGTATTCCTTTACAGAAAGTTTGCTGGCCCTTACTATAGTCTATCCAGTTGATACATTCATCACTGCATGCTTTGAATAGTACCTCCTGTCACTGTTAAACACACCCCCAATTTGGAAAATAAATTACACTATTCACAACTCAGAATATCTCTTTACTCTGTTCACATTGGTAAATGTCCTGGTTTTCATGTAGATTGAGCAAACATCATGATATGCCTAGGATTGAAGTTATTGATGGGATGTGAAATGTTCAGGGTTAGAATCTGGACAATTTCAGGCAAACTGGGAAGATGATTGCCCTATTTCATATGCATCAGTGTTTCAGCAATGCTCACTTCTTTTATGTCCTGCTTCCTTTTGAAAAAAAAAATTTCCCTTAAAATTCCCATGTTTTCAACAGTACTATTCAAGCATCCTACACCATGATATACAGCAGACTTAAATTGCCCCTTAATTATGTTAGAATTTTAAAATACCTTGGTCATCTTTGACAACAGCTGAGTTGGCATAACCTAGCTTAAATTAAATATACTTACTCCAAATTCTAAAAAAAGCTTTGTTATTTTTTCCCATATAAGTGTTCTATGGAATAGAGGGAAAATGACTTGCTCTAGATAACTCTTTTTCAATCTCTTACTTTTTTACAGGTTGAACATATCTTACGACAAATGCTTGATACTAGAGTGTTTTGAATTTCAAATATTTTCAGATTTGGGACTATATGTAAATAATGAGGTATTTGTGGGGTGAGATCTATGTCCAAACATGAAACTTATGTTTAATATATACCTTATACACATAGCCTAAAGGCAACTCTATACAATATTTTTACTGTGTCCTCTCACATGAGGTCAGTACTGGAGTTTTCCACTTGTGATTTTATGTCAGTGTTCAAAGAGTTTTGGGTTTTGGAGCATTCAGAGTTTTGAAGTTTTGAATTAGGGATGTGCAAACTGTATTATAACAGAAAGCTATTATCTTTCAAGCACAATGTCTTTGCACTCTATTTTAGTAAATTCCATTTATAAAAATATTAAAACTAATTGAGTGAGATTGATTTATACATATGATGGAGCCATAACTTTTAGGCAATAAGTGTAATGACAAGAGAATACTAATGAAGGTGTTATAATTTGCCCATTATTATTATTTACCTATGTAAAAAATCCCTATTTAGTATCTCAGATTTCCATGAACTTGTATGACTAGAGTTCAGAGATCAGAAGTTTCTCTAATTTTTTTTAATGGAAACTTGCAGTGTCTCCTTGAAGTCAGTGTGATTATCTGTCTGCTTTATTGGGATAAGGATATCTAACTGATAAGCCTGAAACTTATAAACATATCCAAGGAATACATGGAATTATTCTCAATGGACAAGTAAAATGTGAATCAGCAAAAGATGTTTCACTTAATGTCATTCAGTTTTCATTTTCAACATTCCTCATGACTTCCCTTCCTTCTAATAAGCATGAGTACTGATTTCAAAAGCTATTTCAACTTAACATCATGAACTAATATTTGAATGGAAGTCTATACCTAAAAATCTGGTTGAAAAATTTGCAGAATAAATAATTCTTACTTAAAAAAAGAAAAAAGAAAAAGAAACTATCTCCATTGGAGTATTCATGACTCGTGTTACAAATGGTTCCTCCCTTTCTTGGTGGCTCAACCTGTCTTCCAGAAGCATCCTCTTTCAGGTCCTTACAGTCTGAGGCTACCACTGTTTATTTACTAAAGCCAGGGCAGCATTATGAAGGAACTGCAGCTCTGGAGGGCCTGACTGGCAGCCATACTGGCTGAACTATAATAGACTGAAGGTCGAGGTCCTGATCTAGATTCCGTATGAAATGTTTCTGGTAGATTTGAGGAGGGCAGGGATAGAAGTAAGAATGCCTGACAAAGGAGCTCTCAGAAAAAAAAGATAAGGTCAAAATCTAGGGCAACAGAATTCTTAGAAGGAAATGGTCCAAGTTCAATATCTGAGTAAGTTTTGAGCCACAGACTCAGGCTAAGCCAATGAGGATAAAAAACAAAACAAAACAAAACAAAAAACAAAACAAACCAAAACAAACAAAAAAATGGAAGTTAATAGTGACATCCATAGCTATGGTGTGGATTTTAGTAGGCACGAGCAAGTTGGGAGAAGGGTTAAACCATTCATCAACAGAGCCCTGCCTGTCTATAGGAGGCCTTTCCCTCCTTATTTTACTGCCTTCTCTTTTTTTCTTGAAATACAGTGATTCCATTCCTCTTTCATGATTTTTTTCCTTTCCTCCCCCTAAACAGAACTCATGCAGAGAAAGACAGACCTTTCCTCAGTTTTCAGGTCTTATTACTCTTTAGACTAGAATATTTCAATTCCCAGGATGGATCACAATCGAGTTGTTTAATTTTTGTGGTTTCTTTGTTTTGTGAGTGCTTTTCCACTACATTTCTGTATGCATGTGTCTATTGTGTCTTTTCCCATGAGAGATTAGGCTTGATGATGGGAGGAACATTTTTCCTTATTCACTGTTGTTCTCTATTGCAAAGTTTAAGCCCTGGGCATAGAGTTAGTCCTCAGTAAAAATGTTGGGCTCTTGTTGGAGTCCACAAGGTTACTTTTTAAAACTAATGGGGTGTGGCTGTTAGTTCCAGAATTACAAATATTTGTGTTCTTCCTGCATTTGAGACTGATAAGAGCAGGTGAATTCAAGCACTAGAAAAATGTCAGTGTCTGTTCCTGAAACCCCCCAGAGATACTGCATTATTTGAGAACTCCTGAGGTGGGTAGAGGACCTGGGTGAGTGAGGTTGAATGCTCAGGAGGTAGTAGAGGGATTAGAGTGCTGCTTGTATAAAATAAATTTATGAGTAGGAGTCATGGTCTGAAAGTTTCTAGGTTGAAACCTTGACCTCCAAGCTGACGACATTAACAAGTACGGTCTTTGGGGGATGATTAAGTCACAAGGATTCTACCTTGAAAAATGGTATCAGTACCCTTACAGAAAATGGCTAAGAGAGTTTGTTCACTCCTTCCACCATGCTGTAACTCAGCAGTAAGTGACTGCTTAAGAAGAATGGGATTCTGGATATTCAAGCTGCTGGCACCTTAATATTGAGCTTCCCAGCCTTCAGAACTGTGAGAAATAAATTTCTGTTATTTATAAATTTCCCAGTACATGATATTTTTGTTATATTAGCCCATACAGACTAAGACAAAATAAGACAGTGGGTAATAATAACTTTAAATTTTTTGTGTGTGACAGAAATATTTAGGTGTAAAGTTAAACTTAGCTACAATTAAGAATTTCTTTTTTATATTATCCTGGTATTCAAAGAATAATGAAAAATAGAAAATAAAGATGAGAAAAGTTTAGATACATGCATCCACCTTATTCAGAGCAATGGAAGGGTGTGCTACGATGCCAGGGTAATGTTAAACCTTTGTAAAAAGCAACTCTTTAGCATTTCCTTTTTTTTTTTTTTTTTTGGTGCCAGGGATTGAATTCAGGCACACGCAAACACTGAGCCACATCCCCAACCCTATTTTGTATTTTACTTAGAGAGAGGGTCTCACTGAGTTGTTTAGCACCTTGCTTTGGGTGAGGCTGGCTTTGAACTCAAGATCCTCCTGCCTCAGCCTCCACAGACACTTGGATTACAGGCATGTGCCACTGCACCTGGCTAGCAGCTCTGTAACGTTTCTATGATGTTGTTGATATGTGCTGAAGTCTGAGCTGTGTGGCAGCTTAAAATTATATATGTAAGATGACTGTTGCTCATCACCCCCCAGTTATTTTACTGCAGCCGGACTGCGGCAGATGGTGGCCCATACAGGGAGCCCCGGGACACTCGGGGGTAAGTGACAAAAAAAAGCTGCCCATCCATAGATAGGACGGGAGCAAATCTGCTCGTCCCTAGATAGGGAGAGAGGAAAAATGGCCATTTCGAGAAAATGGAGAGGATTGATGCAGTATGTTTGTGTCTTGTTTTGTCTCAGTGTATTGTATTGTCTTTGTGATGAAAATATGGAAGGGGTGTTAAGTAAATTGATAAGGGAAAGAAGCACCCCAGTGGAACCAAGAATAGTTAGGGCATGTGTTGATGGAGGCCCAGGAACTCTAGTCAGAAAGAAGAAAGTTCAGAGGAGGAAGGATTATCAGGAAAAAAGTTGCAGCAAAAGGCTATTACTGAATACTTTTCGTTACTGCAGGGTGCGTGAATCGGGCACAGCGGCTGCTACGTGCGTGAGCCTGTCATGGCGCAGCAAGGACTTTTCAAGCTGCGGCAGCCGGCTCTTCCACTGCCGCAAGCCCAAATCTAGACCTGACCTGGAGGCACAGTCTCCCAGGCTCCTGCTCCCTGTGTCTGGAAGCAGTTTGAGTCCGGGACTCTCCCCAGGGCCATCTGGGGCTGCCCGGGATGCTACAGCCAGCAGAAAACACTACCAGCTTCCCTAATGTTTGGTCATTTTCTTTTTCTTTCTTTTTTTTTTTAATTTTTTATTGTTGGTTGTTCAAAACATTACATAGTTCTTGATATATCATATTTCACACTTTGATTCAAGTGGGTTATGAGCTCCCATTTTTACCCCATATACAGATTGCAGAATCACATCAGTTACACATCCATTGATTTACATATTGCCATACTAGTGTCTGTTGTGTTCTGCTGCCTTTCCTATCCTCTACTATGCCCGCTCCCCTCCCCTCCCCTCCCCTCTTCTCTCTCTGCCCCCTCTACTG
>NW_025999982.1:15217623-15226609 GCF_001458135.2 Marmota marmota marmota
TCCCTTGTTTAATGTTAATCTTCTTCTCATGCTCTTCGACCTACTCTGTTCTTAGTTACTCTCCTTATATCAAGAAGACATTGCATTTGTTTTTAGGGATTGGCTAGCTTCACTTAGCATAATTCTGCTCTAATGCCATCCATTTCCCTGCAAATTCTATGATTTTGTCATTTTTTAATGCAGAGTAATACTCCATTGTGTATAAATGCCACATTTTTTTTATCCATTCGTCTATTGAAGGGCATCTAGGTTGGTTCCACAGTCTTGTTTGGTCATTTTCAATGCCAATAACTAAGCTACAATGGTTCTCCCACACCTGGAGGCTGATGAATAATGAGCACCATTAAGGCCTATTTCAAATGTAAAAAACCTTGAGATAATGTACTCAATTGTTCAGAAGGTTGTTTTCTTAGTGCCTGCTGGAATACTACAGGATTTTCTTTAGCCAGCATTGCCGGAGTTCCTGCCTTCATCCCAGTGCCGGTGAGGACTAGGGTGAAAGAATTTCCAATATTGCTGAGAACCAGACAAGACTTCGGATCAAGCTAGCCGCCTGCAGACCTGGACTGTGATTTAAGCTAGCTGCCTACAGAACTTACCTGGACTGTGATTTACCTGGACTGTGAGTTAATCTATTGAGACACTGCTTTACCTGGACTGAGACAACAAACTGTAATCTACAACAAATTGTAACTCGGTATCTTTGCTAATGGTGTCATTGCTGGTATAATTTTTCCAAGGTCTTCTTGCATGGAGCCATCGATTGGCTTGGTTTTGTGGCATTTTGTATCCTCCCCTTCTGCTTGTAGCAGATTATTTATGGTTTTTGTGTAAAAACCACTATGGTCGTTATTTAAATTAAACAAAAGGGGGAAATGTTAGGGTCTGTAAACAAGTCAAGATGGCGCCTGGCATTTTGCTAGAGGGAGTGGTTTGTGAAGTAATGCCAGAGAGCCATTAAGTGTGGAGATTCCTTATTGGTTGACTGCTGTATCTAGTTTATGTTAATTAAGATAAGTTGTGTGTAATGTATATATACCCCTGCTGTCCTACAATAAATGGCTCCCACTCCTGCTGTATCAATGTACACAAGTTGTTCGTCACCCCCTGGTTATTTTGCTGCAGCCGGACTGCGGCAACTTTTCGGTATTTCTGTGTCCATTTCTTAAATCATTTGACCCAAGAAATCATTTGAAGTTTACCATTCAGTGAAAACTTAGATTTGAGGGGTTGGGGATGTGGCACAAGTGGTAATGCGCTCGCCTGGCATGCGCGGGGTGCTGGGTTCAATCCTCAGCACCACATAAAAATAAAATAAAGATGTTGTGTCCACCAAAAACTGAAAAATAAATATTAAAAAATTCTCTCTCTCTCTCTCTCTCCTCTCTCTCTTAAAAAAAAAACAACTTAGATTTGAGGAACAAGGATGTAGGGAATATGTTTTCATAATTTTAAAAGGATCTGTGTCAGCCAGGTGCAATGGCACATGACTTTAATCCCAGCTACTTGTGAGGCAGGAGGCTCATCAAGTTCCAGTCCAGTGAGGGTAACTTAGAAAGACCCTGCCTCAAAATAAAAAATAAAAGGGGCTGGAGGTGCAACTCAGTGGTAAAGTACTCCTGGATTCAAATCGTCAGTACCTCCCTCCACACAGAAAAGGATCTATATTAGGATGAATAAGAATCATGCTATATATATATTAGTTGTAATTATCATTATTAACTCATTTTTATCTTTATTTTTACTTTTAATGGAGAAAAATGTGATAGGTTAAATATATAAATTTCATAAATACAAAATGAATATAATAACACATATACTCACATCCTTTCAAACAAGAAACAGGTGGGTATCCAGCTTTTGGGCACTTCTTTCATCTTGTCTCTTCACCTCAGTGTCCACAGCGTGCCTCACCTGCCTTACTCAATCCTTCCAGCCCCTTCCTTCTCACTATAGCACTTGGGGCAAGGCTGGCTTTGTGGGCATGTCACCTTTGTGGTACAGGTCCCTGTGCTCACAAGCATCCCCCATTTGATTTAAGACTTCTGTCACGGTCTTAAAATTCTTAAAAATTTAACAAGAGACCCAGCAATGTCATTTTGCATTGTGTTCTATAGATTTTGTAACAGGACCTGTCTCTGGGTTTCTGAACTAATTCTAAATTTTATGGAATATATATGTCTGCTTTTCTGCATCTTACCTTTGCATTCTGTCTCCCAATTATGACTCTGTCATTATTATGACTACTTCCTACTTCAAGACTCAGAGAATATATTATCTCCTAAGGAAGGGTTTCTTAGACTCTTAAATATGTTTTGGAGGCCGCTGTTCGACCTTCTATGACATCTGAGTTTAGTTTTCATAGACTTTATCCTAACAGAGAACAAATTCTCATCATTATCTGTCTCCTTCTCCTTGGATTAGATTTTCTTAGTTGACAGGGATCTAGAATTTGTACACTTACATTCTCATACAAGGAATTATCTGCTATAAAAGAGAAATTAATGATTGAACACTGTTGATTAAGTTAAATTCTTCTGCTAAACCATGAATTCATAAGGTTGCAGAAGTTAAAAAGTTTGATGCCTTAACTTATTACATTCCAGATCCCTGTCATATGACTGTGACAGAAAAGGCTTTGAGAGTATAAGATTGAGCAAAGTGAACAAAGAAAAACAACAACAAAAATCTTAATTTTACTAAAATATAAGAAAGACAACATATATAGGGGAGCATTAAGCATTCCACAGGGAGTAATTAGTAATTTCATACCTAGAAATGTATGGAATGCTAATAAAATCTGAACCTTCTCTAAGTCTATGAGAAGCAATGAAATATAAGTTCCAGGCAGAAATTTCAAATCAGGAAAAAAATGAGAGGAAAGTAAGCACACCAGAACATTACGATTTGGCAAGAATTCAAGTGATATGCTTTATCCTTTGAGGATTTTGCCTCTAAAGCTGCTACTTGACAACCATATCTGGAAATTTTATAAAATCACCTAGGCCTAGGAATTTAAGATGAAACATATTAAAAGAAAATAGAACCAATAGTTGAGATTTGCAATTTTATTATTTTCCCTAGTGTTCGGGACAGAATATGGAGGTAGATAGGCAAGTGAAGATGATGTCTACACTCATCATGAAAATTTTTTGAAAAAGCACATCAATTCATATTGTACAACTTAATTCAATGAGAAAAGCATATTGACCTTAAGTCTACAGCTCTAGATGAAGACAATCTGACTTTTTTGACAATTGCTATGTGCTTCTGGGCAAATAATTGTACTTCTCTCTGTTCTCATTTTCTGATTTTAAGAAATATCTTTGGGGTTGTAGCTCATTGGTAAAGTATTTGACTAGCATGTGCGAGGGCCTGGGTTAGATCCCAGCACCCCAAAATTTAAAAAAAAAAACAATGGGTGAGCTGTTCTAAGTGGTACATGCTTATAATCCCAATGGCTTAGGAGGCTGAGTTAGGAGAATTGCCAAGTTCAAAGCTAGCCTCAGAAACTTAGCAAGGCCCTAAGCATATTAGAGATCCTCTCTCAAAAAATACAAAGGGCTGGAGATGTGCTTCAGAGGTTAAGTGACCCTGAGTTCAATGCCCAGTATCAAAAACAAAACAAAATAAAATGGAATTTTTATGAATTTTCATCAAATTCTGTGCAGATTCTGCGTCAGGATTGGAGGTTACATCCAATGAAGAAATGACTATCTGCTTTGTGAATATGTCAGTGTCATTTAGTCATATTTCCTTTAATTAATACAGAAATAACAGCTGGTAAAATATATCAAAAATATAACTTGGTATCTTCTTTTATCTTGAATATTGAAGAATATAAAATTGAGCTTTAAGTGACTATCATCATTGACTAACAAGTGATTGTAATCCATCTGTTAATCAATATTGATTGTGGGATAAATCTAATGTCAACTTTAATTTTAAAATAATTAATATTTATTAATTATAATGTTAACATACTGTATCCTGATGCCTACCATGCAGCAGAAACTTGTGAATTTCTTCTGAACCCCCCAATCCACACACTAAGTCAATCTATGAGTGCAGGTCATGGAATTGCTATATTTTAGCTAACTGTGTGATTATCTTTCTACATTAAAATTTTGGTTCCAAATGTATTTCTAATATTTTCCTTACAAGATATGACTTGTTTTGAATTCCACTCAACTTGAGAAAGCATCAAGAGACAAGATGTTTAGTAAGATGATAATAAGAACTGAATGTAGAAGGTCATAGTCTCTGAACTACCTAAGTTTGGTTGGGGAGGTATCTGAGAAAGATGTGAGATACAAGCTTTCATTTCTGTGAACCAATGTCTCTGAGTCTGGTTTTCCTTCAAGAAAAACAAAGAGAGATAGAATGACTGGAAAAAAAATAGAAATTATTTTTTTTTACAAAAAATATTGCAGGCAAAGTTTATCGTTGATTCAGATCTTCAAATTTTTCCTTTTCCCCCATGGTTTTTTTTTTTATTCACAGAGTCCATTAAATGGCACTGACATATTCACAAAGCAGATAGTCAATAATAAATACTGATTTCACATTTGCTGTTATGTCAGGCCACCCTGACTATGAGTCCCAGGATCCTCACTTTGCAATGAAACTTCTGAACACAATGGTCTCAATTTAAATATTTCTGCTTTCTCTTCTTCATCCAGCATCTTCCTGAATAATCATAAGGGAAACATTAGAGGAGCCAAAGGGAGGTGGGCATCCACATGGATACAACACATTACTAAATTACAAATCTGATGCAGAATGGATTATTCACTTCATTTCAAAATGCATATTGATTACAGAAGGGAAATGAGTAACTTTGCATAGAAGTCTAGCTGATACCTTCTTAATGAAGTAGGCAGAGTAAATGTCATCCTTAATGAGACAATTTAATATGTGTGCATTGGAGACAAGAAGGAGACCATGCTATCACTTCCATACTATTTGAATCTGATTGTGAGGTGACATCGGACAAACAAAATGGAGGGATATTCTACAAAATTATTGGTCTATAATATTCAAAAGCATCAAAATTTCATAAAGGTCACAGAGAGACTGAAGAAGTTTTTCAGATGAAAGAACTCTAAATTCCATGTGTGATCTTCAAATGGATCATTTTGCTATGAAGGGCATGATTCAGAAAATTGGAGAAAAATTAATGGATTTGAAAATTAGATGGTAGTGATTTCTTGTTTGTAGGAAATTTATGTTAACTTATTCAGGGGTGATAGGTATCAGAGCACTACCTTAATTTCAAGTGCATCAGAAATGATGTTTTGGTATTGTGCTTCCAAATTTTTCTTAAGTTTGTGATTGCTTTAAAATGCAAATAAAGCTGAGCTCCATGGGGTGATGCATGACTGTAATCTCAACAACTCTGCAGTCTTCGGATCCCAAGTTCAAAGCAAGCCTCAGGAATTTAGTGAGTCCCTAAGCAACTTAATGATACCCTACATCAAAATAAAAATAAATAAATTAAGGGCTGGGCATGTAGTTCGATGGTAAAGCAACTCTTGGTTCAAATCCCCAGTACAAAAAAAAATCAATAATAATGAAAATAAATATATTAAAAAATAAACTTATTAAAAGGTACCACCTGACACTAAGTGACATAATCAAATTCCCCTCCAAGATAAATACCACTGAACTCTGATTCATCCCACTTCTGAATATTTATGTTTCTTTCAAAATCATTATTCAATTACTACAATTTATTTTGTGCTTTTTAAGTATGAGTTACACAATTGCCTTCACATTTTGGAAAAGTGTCTATTAGTTGAGTATAAATATTTTTGCTTTAGTAAATATAGAAAGATATTTCAAAAGATGATCATTGTGTTAGAAAGATAACTAAGAACAAAAGGTATTAGGTAATCACATTTTGACAACCATTCATGCAAAAACTAGCTAATGACACCATTTTAGAGAATTGTAGTTCAATAAATCCTTTGCCTTATATGTACTAAAAAGTAAAAAAAAAAAAAAAAAGTTGTTCAAGTGTATAGGAAAAATAAATTTCTAGAAGAGACCTTTCTGAAAATTGGGGATATTTTTTCCTTAGTGCAGGTCATGCAAGGAACGTCAGTGGAAAAGACAAGCTTTGAACTGAAGGATATACACAATTTGACTTCCAGTTTTTAATGCTTAAAAATGACATTATTTAAAAATATTTAATAATGATAGCTTGTGCCTAAGATAGCCAGAGACAGGGAAGAGAAAGCCTTCCCTACTTGATAAATAACAAGGTAGGGATATAGAAAAGCTATTTCTGACTTTTGTCTCTATCAACCTTGTACAGTAAATTGGCTACATTAACACAATAACTTATTGGCTGAATGTCTTCCTACTTGAAAGACATTGTTGCATACCTCAGTACCTGCAGAACAGAAACACAATGTAAACTTATTTACTTCTCTTTCCCTCCCAATCTCATTCATTCATTCATTCATTCATTTTCTCAGTACTGGGGATGAACCCATGGGTGCTTCACCACTGAGCTACATCTCCAGCTCTTTTCACTTATTATTTTGACATAGGGTTTCACCAAATTGCCAGGCTGGACTCGAATTTGCCATTCTCCTTCCTCAGTCTTCTGAGCAGCTGGGATTGAAAGCATGAATTGCATATGGTTTAGTTCATTCAAAGAGAACCTGCTGAGTTTTATTATGACACTTAGAAACTTAAAATTGAAGTTATCTACTGAATATATTTCCTTATGTTTAGAACTTTATTTCATGGAATATTTCTAAAAGCAGAGCTCTAAATCAGGTCCATGGCACCTGTGAACCTTAATGTTGCTGTAGCAACATATATAACCATCTCATTCATCTTAATAAAATAAAATGGAGATAGTGTTCTTTATGCAAAAGTAGTGGTCAATTCCTGATAGCTCCTTAATTGGAACATATGCTTAAAGAACGTTTTTGGAAAAAGAAACTGGACAACTGAGTTTATGGATAAATCTAAAAGTCTTTTTTATTCACATGCATGAAGATAAAAACAGTATAACTCATAAATCTATGTACTGATAAATACATAGTACTGATGAAGAGAACTCGCACTAAATGCAATTAATTTCTTTAGTTTGTACAAATATTTTAGACTCTCCCCTGGTAGTTTTAATGGCATTTGTAAATCTGTATTTCATTTTGCAGTAAGTGTGTACATATGGAGAAAATTTGCCCCAATTGCTGATTTGATGACTTTCTGGGAGGTTTTGACACCACCTCAAGGTTCCCACTACTGTGACCTCAGAAATATAATATGTGCACTTAACTAGCTAAAACTTTGCATCAGATTGTTTTTTTTCCCTAATGAGTCTAGCATAATCGTGTTTCTCATAGCCTTTCTTTGACACCAAAATTTTTAGAGTCCTTGCTTCCACCATAATAACATCTGTGCAGCAATCATGAGATCATTTCATCTCATATTGACAGGCTTTCAGTGAATATTGATATATTGCTGATTTGGAATTATAAAGCTTAGCTTTTTTTCATTATTTTCAATTTTGCTACATTTTAATAGTAGTTTTTTAAAAAGATTATATGTAAAGCCTGATTAGGAACATAAAACAAAAGGTACTGAGAACTCCCCAGGGTACAGATGGCTACAAGTACCACAGAAAATTTATATGGCAAGAAGAGAATGTGGTTCTTGCCTCTTGAGTTGTTTACAATGTGGGGACTTGACAACTCACCATCCTAGGAGTTCAGTGAACAGCAAAGTCATTTCTTAAGGCAAATTATTCATCTCATAGACCTATTGTGTACTGAATTATATTAGAATGTGGAATTAATCCAATCAATATGAAAGACAAGATTAGATTTGTTTTGAGAATTCCTTTAGGCTCATGTAGTTTTTATGAACATCCATCAAGTAAATTGAATTGACCTAATAGGCAAGGTCAGAATGCAAGGGCTTAAACAACTGAACTGTAGTTACTCACTTTAAACAGTAAACATATTTAAAGGTTTAACTGGAGTTATTACACTTATTACACTGGTTTAAAAATAAGCCCAGTACTGATACTGCATTCCCCTCACGCCTTATTAATTTAAAATTGTGAATACTAAAATATGTGTAGTTTTTACATATAGGGCACAGGAAGTCCACCAAAAATCTTGTATTCTATATAGCAAATCTCTACCTCATGTGTACTATGAAAATTTTATTTTGCTCCATTAAGTTGAAGCAATGTAAATAGTCAAGTTATAATAACCTGATGATGACATAATCGAGTTTCAATATATCTAAGTAGAAAATAAGTAGCATTTCTGTCAACCTCTAGAAAAAACAATATCCTTCCAGCTTTTGTGTATTATTACTCTAAGAGGTTTGTTAGTTTGCTCTAAGAGGCTTGAAGTTTCATAAGCACTTATCAGAGAAGTAATTACTCCAGTAGTATCTTTTTAGCCTCTGACTACATTAATTTTAGATGACATGATTTAGAGGCCATTGTAAACCCATCTAAAGGTTTGTAATTATTCTGAGATGGTTCCAATGTGAACCCTAGAATCATTACCATAAAGAACAGCAATGTTCTTTATCAGAAAGAACAACTAATCAACATGTCTGAAAATATGCTCCTGACAGGAAAGCAAGCCACTCATTTAAAAAATCACAGCCACAACCTGAGGAGCACTCCCACATGGGTACTGATCTGGCTAACACATACTTTTCAAGCAGGAAAATAAGATCAGTGTGAATTTATATAAGGAGCTATAATGGCTTCTACTCAGTGGCAAAATTTACAGAATTTCCAGGTTATTAACATTAGTATCATTTTTTGTACAGAGCTAGATATCAATGAAGATAATTTTCCTTTTCAATAATAACAATTTCTTTTAAATTCAGTGGGTTTCCTCTCCAGTTCTATTACAGTTGACCCAGTTTTAACTTCATACATCTTAAACAAAACACTTGCTGCTGGTAATCCTTCTTTTTTTTTTTTTTTTTTTTTTTTAAA
>NW_025999982.1:15230581-15284750 GCF_001458135.2 Marmota marmota marmota
CCTACCTTGCAGGAGTGATTGGAAGCTCTGTCCCGCCGGGGGCCACTGGGCCTTTTCTGTCGGTGGTCACCGTTCCGCCTACCTGGCAGGCGCGGGGGGTGGGGGGCGGCTCTGCCCCTCAGCAGGCCGCTGGGCCTGCTCTGTGGATGGTCACAGTTCCCTCTACCTTGCCAGCGCAGGGGGAGGGGGCGGCTCTGCCTCTCAGCAAGCCGCTGCTCCTCTTCTGCCGGTGGGTCGCAGGCCCGCCTACCTTGCAGGAGTGATTGGAAGCTCTGCCCCTCTGCGGGCTCTCAAATGAATTTTTAACATAGTATATTTTGGTTGGTACCACTGAATCATACCTAGAATCATTGCCCCAACTTTGTTATATAACATAAGTATCCTTAAAACTGTATAATTTTAACTGAGACTGGTAATAATCTTTTGACTCAGTTTTAAAATATGTTTCTCCTGAAAATAGAAAAATGTTCTTAATAATACTATAATCCTTGTGTTTCCAATATTATGATAGACTAGAAATTGAGAAAAGATATTCTTCTAGGGAACATCTATCAAGGACTGATAAAATAATTTTAAAACACTCTTAAATAATTGGATGAGCTTAGAGGAAATAAGGAAAAACAGTTCAAATCAGGTGCATTTAGGGAGTAAAGATCATGGATTTAAAGTAGCCCTGAAATGAAAGTCAATCTGGGGCATATATAGATCCCACATCACCCATAGCTTCAAGGGAAAGTAGTTGAAGAAATTATATGCAATGACAGCAACAACCAAAAAAGAAACCTCATAGAAACGAAGAGTAGAGTTAGTGAAGTGTCATGTTTAATTTGGCTTTGGTGCTAAGTGAAGTCTTTTGGTATACAAGACATCCATTAAGAATATGTGATCCAAGACTAGTCTTCAAATACTTTGTATTCTGAATCTACCATACATATTTAGATCAAAATATATAAATCAAGAATGCCTATTTGTATTGAACCTGAGTATTTTTCACTCATATATCTTGTAGGAGCAATCCAAAGTCCCCCCACCCCCAAAATACATAGCCAACATACAACATCAACAAATATGAACACTAAATAAAAATTTTATGCCAAATACATGCAAAAACAGCTATCATGAAAAAGAATCAACAGCAGCAACAAACAAAAACAGAATTACAAAAACTCAGATATTGAAGTTGTTTTTAAAATTATACTGAAGAGTTATGACTAATAATTTAGGGAAATAAACAGGATACAAATATAACATTAATTTAAAGACCACCAAAATTAATTAGACATATTTAATGAAAATACACAGAGAATTTGTAAAAATAAATTTAATATAATTAAAATTTACAACTTAACTACACGTTTAATTAGATGTTAAACAAGTTTGACAGAATGGAAGAGAGGGGTGGTGAATAGGAAAAAGATCAGAAAATACTGCACAGAAATGAAAAATACAAAAGAAAACAGAAGAGACATGTTAGGTAGAATGAAAAAGTTTGAGATATGTTTTAAATAGATATAAAGAAGAAATCATAGGAAATAGAGTGGTAACATTTAGGGAGATAATACCTGAGAATTTTCTAGTATTGAGTAAGATGGTGAATGAAAGCAAGTAGAAGACCAAAGAATCTCAAACAACTTAAATTAAAGGAGATGTCTATCTAAACAAAATATTGTTAAATTGCAAAGTGCAAAGATCTTAACAGCAGCCATGAAAAAAGTAACAAAGACATAATATTCATGAAGACAAATTCTAAAATAATGGTATCAAATGCAGAATAAATATGACTTCAGAAATTTAGATAGAAAATAGCTGTCCAATTGTATTGATTACTCAGGAAAAAATGTTACTCTAGAATGAAAGCATGTAAAAACATTTTCAGATGAATAAAAACACTGAAAAACTTCTCAGTGATCAGATAAAAGAAGAAGAAATTATTTCAGAAAGTATATTCAATACAGAATAGGAAAAACAGTAGAATGAATTGGAGATATCTTTCATATGTTTTTGTACGAATACACCACAAGTGAAACTCCACATCATGCACAACCAAGAATGGAATCCTAATTAGAACCAGTTATATTCCATGTATGTATAATATGTCAAAATACACACTATCATAATGGGTATTTAAAAAGAACTAAATAAATAAATACGAGAGTCATATGATTATATCAACTGATGCAGAGAAAGCATTTGACAAAATACAGCACCCTTTCATGTTCAAAACACTAGGAAAAACTAGGGATACTAGGAACATACCTCAACATGGTTAAAGCAATCTATGCTAAACACAAGGCCAACATCATCGCAAATGGAGAAAAATTGGAAGCATTCCCTCTAAACACAGGAACAAGACAGGGATGCCCTGTTTGACCACTTCTATTCAACACAGTCCTTAAAACTCTAGCTAGACCAAATTGACAGATAAAAGAAATTAAAGGAATACAGATAGGAAAAGAAGAACTCAAACTATCACTATTTGCCAAAGACATGATTCAACTTCGAGGATCCAAAATATTCCACCAGAAAACTTCTAGAATTAATAAATGAATTTAGCAAAGTAGCAGAATATAAAATCAGTACACATAAATCAAATGCATTTCTATACATCAGTGATGAATCCTCTGAAAGGGAAATGAGGAAAACTCCTCCATTTACAATAGCCTCAAAAAAATAAAAATAAAAAACTTGGGAATCAATCTAACAAGAGAGGTGAAAGACCTCTACAGTGAAAACTACAGAACACTAAATAAAGAAATTAAAGAAGACATAGAATATGGAAAGCTCTTCCATGCTCTTAGATAGGCAGAATCAATATTGTCAAAATGGCCATAATACCCAAAGTGCTATACAGATTCAATGCAGTTCCAATTAAAAGCCCAACATCATTCCTTATAGAAATAGAAAAAGCAATCATGAAAGAGACCCAATCAAGAGACCCAGAATAGCCAAAGCACAAAGCTATACTAACAAAAATAGCATGATATTGGCACAAGAATACACCTGTAGACCAATGGTACAGAATAGCAGACACAGAGACAAACCCACAAAATATAGTTATCTCATACTAGATGAAGGCGCCAAAAATATACATTGGAGAAAACAGCCGCTTCAACAAATGGTGCTGGGAAAACTGGAAATCCAATCATAGCACAATAAAAATAAACCCCTATCTCTCATGCTGCACAAAACTCAACTCAAAGTTGATGTCCTTCAATAGATTAATGGATAAAGAAATTGTGGTTATATATACACAATGGAATATTACTCAGCATTAAAAAAAGAATAAAATTATGGCATTTACAGATAAATGGATGGAGTTGGAGAATATCATGACGAGGGAAATAAGCCAGTCTCATAAAACCAGGGGCCGAATATCTTCTCTGGTAAGTGGATGCTAATCCATATGTGGCAGGTGGGTGAATGGAATAAGTTGAGAAACTTTAGATGAGGCAAGGGGGAGGAGGATGGGAGTCAAAGGTGGAGGAAAGACGGTGGAATAAGACAAACATCATTACCCTAGGTCCATGTATGTGATTGCGTAAATGGTGTGACTCTACTTCATGTATAACCAAAGAAGTGAAAAATTCTGCTCCATCTGTGTACAATGAATTGAAGAGCTTTCTACTTTCATGTATAACTGGTTAGAAGTAATAAATAAATAATAGATAGATAGATACATAGATAGATAAATGGGTGAGATTGTTGAGCAAAGAAAGTAATCATCTAGGTATGCATACCGGAAGATAAATTAAGTGTACAAAAAAATTACTTGGACTTGTAACAAGATTGAATGAAAATAACAGAAAACATCTACATGTATACTTCCTAATCCCAGGCTCCTGAAAGTTAGTTCCATTTCTTTTAAGCCACTTCTCTCTTCTTCTTAATACTTCTACCTCTAGCTTTCTGCTTGTCAATTTTTGTTTGATTCAGCCTCAGAGAGGAAAAGGTGTACTTAGAGTTAGATTCAGTGGTATACAGAGGTTGATTTTTATTGAATATTCATGTGAGTGCTGACAATAACAACTTAAAGAACAGAAATCTTCAAATATAGTAGAGAAAAAAATGCAATAAAAATCTCAATAATTTTTAAAGGCACAGAAGAAAAAAAAAGAAATCAATCACTCAGGGGAAGAGCAGTAAAACAAGGGAAATAGAATATTGAAAATGAAAATGCCAAAATTAAGTTATGTCAGTAATTACAATATGTATGCCAGATAATACAAAATAATTGTGCCTTTAACAAGGTCTCTCACCTTCTTCCCACTCTCTTCCTCTTTCTCTCTTGCTCATGTGTGCATGTGCATACACAGAGGCACTCAATTACAGGCTGATGAAATGTGAGGAGAATCTCTCTGTTCTACTCAGGGCCCTTGAAGGGTGAACACATAATTTTTTTTTCATTCCTTTCTATTTCTTTCTGACTGAAACAAGAATATGATGGCTAGAGCTTAAGTAGCTCTGTTGAGCTATTAGATAGACTCCGTATGTTGAAACATAACAAGAAGATATGAAACATCTGATTTCCTCACCAGCTGGGCCCCATTCATGCCTGGAATGCCTCCATTTGGATTTTTTAATAGTTTATGATCTGCCTTGGGTAATAAGGTTTGTATTATCCTGGGAAATGGGCTTAAAACCATTTAGACAGGGATTATCCTAGTTACAAGGACCCAAATGTAGTCTATGAATGAGTACAGGTTCATGTGGACATGTCCCCTTGATCAGAAGAAGTCCATTGCTGGAGAAGGTCTATAGCAGACCCTGAATAGAAAGGACTCACAGATCAAAACCATGATGCTTGGGCTTCAAGGCTGCTGAAAGCCCACACAAATTTTTTATATGAGATAACTGGGATAAGATGAAGATAAATGCATAACTCAACACACAATACAGAGCAAGCACTAAATGCAAATATCTGCTGGGTGCTGAGCCAAGACTGATTCTGGGCTTGTGAAAATTAATTCCACATTAGTTTGCTTTCCATTACTTTAAAAAATATCTGAGGCAGGCTAAATTTATAAAGAAAAGAGATTTATTTAGCTCTTAGTTTAAGAGGCTGAAAGTGCAAAATTCACTGTCCCATTGGTTTACCCTCTGATGAGGGCCAACAGTGCACCACAAAAGCAGAGTTTGTGTGGGAGGAAGAGATCACGTTTTGAACAGCAAGGTAGGAAGCAATCTGCTGATGGGCTTGCTCTTATGTCTTGCTCTTGAGAGAGCACTGGAATTCTAGGAAGACTATCTTAATCTCTTCCAAGTGCAGCTCCCCCAGTAACCTAAGAACTTTTTACCAGACTCCACTACCTCTCAGCACCACCATCCTGGGGACCAAGTCCCCAACTCATGAACCCATGAGGGATACACTCCAAACATGGCAATTTCCATACTTCTTCTACTGCTTCTTTTTCTAGGGATCCTCCTACAAAACATTTTTCTGTTGTTTGAGCTGAAAGAGAATTGTTTCAGCCTCTGCTAGAAATACAATCTCTCATAGGATTACATGGCAATAGAACTGTAGGGAATTTTCACCTGTGAGAAACATACATATATCCTGCCTCAATCTGGAGCTGCTCTATGCTAGGCCTCTTTTTTGACAGGGTCCTACAAGTCTCTAAAACACTAGATGGGCATACATTCTCATTTTAGTTCCAGAATTCCAATAATGATTAACTACAGTAAAATAAAGAGACCAGCAATGGAAAAAATATCTATGAGATTTGGTGCTACAAATTCAATCAGGAACAAATCCTCCTACTAAACCTCCAGGTTAAAGAGCAACTTTTGAATTTGCAGTTTTTGAAGGATGGCTCTTGCCTGTCACACTTAACTCCAGTCAGGCAACTAACTGAATTTATGGTTCCCAAAATGTTTCCAATAAACAGAAACAAAAAAATAATAATACACTTTTATATTTCCTCAGAAATTTATAGCAGAACACATTTATAACCTCTTTCATAGCCAAGAACGGTTTTATAAGTTCTGGCTAATATCTTCATGTGACAAGAATGCATGAAAATTATTTTACCACTTGTAATGTTTTCTCCAGGATTTATGGATGCTATAAAATAATTGTCTTTATAGAATTTTCCACCAGCAAATATTTCACAATCTCTTCATGGCATAAATATTGTGTATAAGAGCTAATTTCATCCAAATTTTGAGGAAAAAAAAATCTATTCCTATGTGCATAATTTTTTAAATTAGTATGCTATTGGTTAAAATTGAAATAATTCCAGTCTAACAGTCCTTGTGTAATTTTGTTTTTAAAATTCAGTTATTTTCAGAGTGGGCTCATAGAGAACATAAAATAATAGTAAGAGAGACGCTAGTCTCCCTACCTCCCCTAGATGAATAGATTCAGCTTTTTGCCTGTAAAAATTAACACATTATATATGCTTTTTGTGCTTCCAGTGGACAAAGTCCACAATTATTGGATGTAATAACATACTGAAGGAGCATATAATATCAATGGTGATATAAAACAAATAAAAGGAAGCTAATTAGACTTTTGAACTTATTGTATGTTCTCAAAATAGTTTCTGGTGATTGAATTGTTCTGGTGATTGCTTTTCCAATAGTCTAATGTTTAATGACACAGGTAATTTAAGAAATGAAAATTGGGTACTGATATAAGACTTTTCATTCTTCTGTCCAGTAGGTTTCATTTCTAGCTCCTATTGATTACTAGCCTCCTTTCTGGATGGTTCTGTCTAAACATACTGGAATAGTATATCAAAAGATCTCCTGCAAGTGCTCCATTGTCTCTTTTCCTATTTGCTTATCATAATCTCAAATTGCAATAATGAAAAAAAAAACTCATATCACTTCTGGGTGCCATGATGTACACCTGTAATCCCAGCATCTCAAGAGACTGAGGCAGGAGGATCACAAGTTCAAAGCCATCCTCAGCAATGGGGAGGCACTAAGCAACTCAGTGAGACCCTGTGTCTAAATAAAATACAAAATAGGGCTGGGGATGTGGTTAAGTGGCTGGGTGCCCCTGAGTTCAGTCCCTAGTAAGCCCCCTCAGAAAATTATATTACTCCCATCAAACCTACTGTTCCCTCTAACAAGGAGTAAACATTCCCCAAAGGAAAAGAATCTCTATTCAATATTCTAGGATTCTATCAAAAGCACCTCACATTGTGTGTGGCGAGGAGCCCACTAGTCACCTTCCAAATGCTTTCAGTGGGAAGCATAGATACCTATCACATAGGATCCAAACAACAACAACAAAAAGAACATTACTGCAGTTCCTGGAATTGTCTGTGTCACCGGTGGCCATTCTATAAACAAATGTTTCAGAGGAAATTTTGAGATATAGTAATTCTGGAAGACTTCTGTCAGCATCTACAGTGAAATTATCACTGTGACTCTTGGAAATTACTCAGGCAGTCTCAAATCCTGAGCTTGCTGGGATCAGGGAAGTCAAGAGGGAAGATGCTCAGAAAGTGATCCTGAGAAATGGAGCTTTGATTGATCCTTGGGTTACCACTCAAGAATATGTTAGGTTGTAGTGAGAGCACTTCAAATCTATCCTCTTAGAAATTTTCAAGAACGCAGTACACTGTTTGTTCTTAACTGTATTCAACAAGTTATATAATAGATCCCTTGAAGTTATTTCTCCTAACTTAAATTGCATATCCTTTGACCACCATCTCGCCGATTCCCTCCATCTGCCACCACCATTCCACCTTCCATATATTGTTTTATGCTCTTTTCCTTTTTTACACAGCACACATAAGGGGAATAATGTAAGTACTTTGAATACAAAATTTATAAGTATGTGGGGTAATGAATATATTATTTAGCTTGATTTAACTTTTTCATAATGTATGCCTGTTTCTAAACAATATAATATCCACATGCATTAATAATATATACAACTTTTATTTGTCAGTTAAAAATATCCTTTTTTAAAATATAAATGTGTTAGGTTGTACATAAATACTTGAATTTTATGGACACCTAGGTGTTTTGCCAATCTTCCTAAAAATCAGACTAGAACACATAGAGCCATGATGATAAATCACCCTAAAAAATGTTCAAAGTGTGTGAATCCTGGAGACATCAACTCATGGGAGAAGTGCCATGGAGTCTACCTTCAGCCATGTTCAGACAAGTGTGTACATTCTACATTTATATTTGCTGCCACTGTCTGTTGATAACTTTCTTACTATTGATACCACCCTTTTGGGATATTGTGAAACACATAAATAAGTTGAAAATGAGTTAATTGATTTCAGAACTAATTTTCTTTTCTACAAACTACGTAAATCACTAGATGTTCATGTATTTGACATTCAGCAATCATACAGTAAGACCCAGCATTGCACTAGTGACCTTAGTACTAGATAACTAGAGTTGCATGTCTTTCCTTGAATAAACTTTCTTCCTATAATACTTTTTCCCCTTTGTTACTTACTCAAAACTTCTCTATCTACCCTAAGAACTACTCAAATTCAACTCTGCATTCAACACCAATCTCAATCTGTCTTGGTCAATGTTCTTAATTGTGATTTGCATCACATTTCCTCAACATGTTTTCTTATGAATTTTAAACTTGCTTTGTTTATTCTCTGTTCATACCTTTGTCATTGGCATAATCCTTATTGGAATTTCTTGCCCTTTTCTATCCAATATCCAATCGCTCTTCTTCCCTCAGTAGGAAGCTCAATACCTACTTTAACTAGTAGTTAATATTTGACTATCCAATAATCCAAATTTCTTCTTTGAATCTCCATAGCATGTTATCTCTGTTGATCATTTCAATTTAACTGGGAATCAGCACTCTTCGGTGCAAAGCATTCTACAACATTGTGTTAATTTTGTGACCCATCCGTTAAGTGCTATAGAAGTACAGAGAAGAGGAAGATCGATGAAAAAGGTTTATGTTCCCATTTTATTTTAAGCACAGATTAAAGCAGATATCTCTGGGTTAAAATCCAGTGCTTCTTGGAACTTGGAACTTATGCTAACACTAGATGAGAAAGGGCATGTCTTAGCAAGAAACATAGCAATGATGGTTTCTTATTCTAATTCCTTGATAGAGAAAAATGAAAAGAATCAACTATATATAATACTTTATCAAGAAAGAAAATTTAGTCATTTTATCACTAAATTGATTCACTGACTAACTTAGTACACTGTGTTGACTGTGTTTTCTGGGAAGTGTTAAATATACAAATAGGATTTTGGAGGGTGTGATACTCCTTACAGTAATTAGCTTGAAAAATAATTTTATTATCTACAGTAGAAAGCTATGTAGAGCATCTTTACTTGTACATATATAGAGGTTTAAGGTCTAATTAATATCTGAGTATAATATAGTATTTGCACAATCTCTTAATAAACTATTACTTTTCAAATTTTGATGTATAGGCAATTCACCTAAGGACCTTGATTAAAATGAAAATTCTTATTGAGAAGTCTTAAGATAAATCCTAGATTCTGCATTTCTCTGAAGCTCTCAGATGATGCAGACCACATGGCCCTAAACTACTTCCTCGAACCAACATAAAGCATATTCCACTTCTATCCCTCACTAACCTGACAATACCCACTATTGTAGCTGGAGACACTACCACATCTAAGAGGTCAAAGACATGCTTCCTTCTATAGTATAAAATCACTTAATTCCTTGAGAATCATTACTATAGATGACAGTTATGTATAGTAGAATGTTTAGTCTATTGTAGTGATCCTCTCAACATTTATTGAGTATCATCTATGTGTAAGCCATGAAATAAAAGATAAATGACCCAGATTCATGGTTATCATGTCAGTTTGTTCTATCTATTAGATTATAATCCAATGATTTACAACATTTTAGAAATAATGTTGAACACTAAGATATCAAAAATTTCTAACAGTAATCAATAAGTAGCTTATATCATACACATAAATTAGGAAATAGTAATGGTGGAGTTACTGATGCCAGGAACAACATCCTGCCCCCCCGCCCCATACAATTTCAAAGAGAAAAAGGTGGAGCAGAAAAATCAAGAGATGCTGGTCATAACTGCAATCATGAAAATATTTCATTTTAGTTGTAATTGTAAAAAGTGTCATTTCTAACATTGTTGGCAGCAGGTCCACCCTGGCCCCTGGAGCCCTACCTCCACTAGTTTGTTCTGCATGCCAGTGTGGCCAGCTCACAAGGCCATGGCGAACTTGCGGTTTTTCTGTTCCTGCTTGTCCGTCTGAGACATATGTATCCCACGGGAATGCCTTGACCTTTTCTGGTCTGATGGACTTATTGTTAAGGGAGGTCTCGGTACCTGACAATAATAGATGTTGAAACTAAATTTCTCCCCCCTCCCTCCTGCTTTTGGGTAGTTTTCCACTTCTGCTGCTTGGGGTATAAAAAAGGTGTGTTAGCAATAAAGAGTATTGACTCCTGGATGAAGAACCTTGGTGTCCTGTGTGTCTTTTAACCTCGCCGTCCCTCGCCGGACTCGGCTCCCTTGGCCGGACGCGGCATAACATTTTCCCACACTTCTTGTAATATTTTAAATTGTTTTATTCACTGACTTATTATTCCGTTTTTAAACTAACATTAATTACATGCCAGATATTTTCTCTATTGGAGAAATCATGGTAAATGAAATGAGACTGACTGTATAGAATGTATTAAACACTGAGAATGAGAAACAATATACACCAAATGAAATAAGAACTATAGAAGAAAATATCAAGGGTGGGGAAAACTTTGAATAGGAAACACAGGGTTAAGTAACAGCATCTGGGAGGGAAATTGAGCCAGGGAATTTTTTCAGAGAACTTCAGCATGCTATTTCCCACTGCTCTTGGTACAGACTTCATCTTCTGAGTGTGAACTGGCTACTAAGGACTTTTTGCAAGAGTTTGGGTATGTTTTTACCCACTCCCAATTGTTAAATAATCTTGATCCTAGTCTATTGGAAAACAAAACTTTTTTCACAACTATTTCTTCCATATCATCAAGTAAGTGAACTCATGGAACCACTTTGACACATAGTTCAAAAATTATGTAATTCATCCCCTAATATCTATCTCACTATATCTCTAACCAAGATGATTCATTTTTAGTCACAAGAGAAATACAAAGTGCTATGTAAACCAAAAGTAAGCTTTATTCCCTAGTTTTTTGAGAGAATCACAATAGGCTGGTGAAGACTGGACATTGATCAGAGGTGATGTATGAACCTATCTCTCATATCAGGATGAGGATAGAAGCATCCTGGACATGGTGAAGTCACAAGGGCTCATAAGAGAAGCAAAATTACAACTTAGTGGTTATCATACTGTTTTACTGGTGTTGTTTATATGTTCCTAATCTAGAATCTGTCTTCCCTATGTTCTTTACTGAGAAAATAAAGCCAATATTAAAACAACTTGGAATATAGCATGCAGGTAAATATGCAGTTAACAGGTACACATCATGAAAGGTGAGAAGAATCACAAGCATACGGGAAATACTTGAGTCTTCAAAGTTTCATGACCAGGAAAATTGTTACTTATGTAAACATCATTACTTCTGCCATTTATATATATTACTATTGCTTTGTAATGTGAAAGCCCATTTCAGGCTTTCTATCAGATTTCCTCCATAAATTTGGCTCTCCCTGTGGTCCCAAATCAGTCCAGATGTTTTACCCAGGTAGCTTAGTACCTGGCCTTAGTAATTCAGCTCCCTCTATGTACCACATACTCCCTATAAGTATCTGAACATCTGACTCCCTTCCTGCCCCATTGCCATTACTGTTTATGTCCTTCTTTTGCTCATTAAAAGTGGCTTATGCTGCAGCAAAGTGAAGATATAACAGTAAGTTGCATATGACTACATGTAAATTGTCATCACGCTTAAATGGGTATTTAAAGTACTGTTTCTTTATACTTTCTTACTCCTTCAAGGATCATGATTCAGAAAACCAAAAACATTGATTTGAACTTTCCACATGAATATATTTTTATAATTTAAGTTACAATGAAGAAATGTGGTTTCCTATTCCATCAAAGGAACTGTTCATGTATTTCAAGTTCATATACAGACAGTTAATCAATGTAAACATAAAATAAATTTTTTTTTAGGGAAAATATTCTCTGAATCACTTTAGATTTTATTTTTCTTATTCAACAATAATGGTTCAGAGCACAGGTAAATAGCTTTTATTATTTTCATTTTAAAATCTCATTTGTTTATTATTTATATACAAATGAAAAATTCTCAAAACATGTAATTCATGTAAATGATCCAGAGATTAAGCTCTTTTTCTTCTCAGAATATCATTAGTTTTTTTTTCAGTTTTAAATTGATATGTAAATGTGTTTTTGTTATCAAAAGTAAATTTAATACTAGCATGAACATTATCTGAGATCACCATATCTGCCCTACCTATCTCAAAGATAGACTAAAATTTTATATATATATATATCTGTCTCTTATACACANATATATATATATATATATATATATATATATATATATATGAAACTCAGCCACTGCAATAAACTAATTACCATATAAGACTATAAACTTGAGTGATTGCTTCATAAAATAATTAAATTTCCACACTAGTTGATTAGCCAATGTTTTCCTAAGTTCCAATGCAACACTGTAGGCTTTTGTCAACTGGGAAACAGAAACTCAGGAAAGCTAAGATGGGTAACCATTTCATAAACCTAGCAATATCAGTAGCTACCTTGGGTTAATTTGAATCCATGCTTTTCTTTCAAGACCCTGCTCTTGCTGCTTCATCTCACAGCCTGTGTGCTCTCAACCATGTGACTATTTTTTGCATCATTAACAGCAGTTTCACAATTATAATCCTAAATACCCTCTACATTCAACCCTGAGTTTCAAGATTGGCCTTCACAATAACTTCAGAAACTTGAGAGAGTAAAATTTCTGCATTGAGAGTAAGCCTCTTTATCTTGCTCTATTGAATCTTAGTAACTACTGGTGGCTCCTTCCAACCCATTGTTCTTGTAAGCCAATGATCATGTCGTATTTATTTTTAAATCCTTATACCTTGGATAATTTTGAACAAACAGCAGGCATTCTGGAAATTAACTGAAATGAACGTTTTTGAAACTATTCATATATATGCACAACCACAACGCAAATAATAGTTAAGAGTATATATGATATCTGAAATTTTCCTGTTGAAGAATTACATATTTATTCTGAAATAGATTTCCATCAAGTAATTAAAATTAAAATTACATATTTATTCTGAAATAGATTTCCATCAAGTAATTAAAATTAAGAGCATTGTACTTAATGGAAAGGGCCTAATGTACAATATAGAAAGGACTTTGATCATCAGTATATTTGCAAATATAAAGTACTATTATCACTGAAAAAAGACAGGCATAATACTGTCAAAGATCACTTCATTTTGTTTTCAGATATTACAAATACCTGTCACGTGCTTTCTATATGAGGCCATCTTTTGTAGTACATCGATGACAGCTCATAAACCATTAAATTCAGAACAATCTGGTACAATGGCAAATCGCTTATGAAACAATTAAATTCAAGCAAATCAAAACAGAAATGACAGTTCCTGAAAGAAGAAAGGTCTAAATCAAATGGTGTCATAAATTATGAACAGGGGTTCTATTGTTTTTCTCTTTAGAAGAAACGTCCTCCTCTTTCACTCATAAATTTTAGCACATTACCACTCATGCTAATCCTGCTTGCAACTTGTCTCCTTCATGCTTTTGAAAATTATTTATCTCCTCTATAGTGTTTCATCATATTTTTTCCCATCAACCAAATATCACAGGGACTTAGAAGAATTATAGCTCTTCCATACTTTCAACATTTCATTGCTTTCTCATTTGTAAGATTAACATGGCAGTATTAATCTGGGTTTTTAGGATAGAAGCAAAACATTTATTTAAGGAATATAAGGTAGTTCATAAAATGACCCAGAAGGGTGAACCATGCCTGGTGCTATTCTAACAGGACCAATGCTCAAAACTCGCCCAGAGAAGAGAGTAGTGTGGCTAAACACCTTGACTTCCAAACTAACACAAGGATGCTGTTACAAGCAGCACTGCCCCCACTGTCTTTTACCTGTGTCTATTTTTCTGATTCTGCCTCCTTGCATGTGCTGCTGAGCCTAGTCTGATGGGTCACCTGATTATTAGAGATAAAGGTAATGCATCCATGTCGTGCCTTAAAGAAAGCCAGAAAAACAAGCATGAGGCAATTTCAGATTTTATTCTAGAAAGCAACTCTGACTTCAGGGTTCAAATCCTGGATTGCAACAAAGAAAATCAAATATATGCTCCAGCTTTATGAGTATCCTGTTTCATTTACAAGCCACTAGGAGTAATCTTCATTGAAGAAAGGTAAGAATTATAAATGTGAATCATGACCCCAAATCCTAAGCATTTGTCAAAACAAACATAAATCTTTGGTAAAATGTCACAAGGCTAAATAGGGATAATACCAGAAATTCCCTTTTGTTTTGTTTAAGCTTAACACTGTTGGTTAGAATGCTAACAAATATTACACTTTAAAGGAATTCTTGGATTAAATATTAGATTACAAATTTGAGGAATGCTACATTAAATTGCTTTGTTTTCATTTATGAAAATCATTGTAGACTTTAAAATAATTGTTAAGTGTTTAAGTATAACAGAAAAGGTATAGTACATAACTTTTGAAAACAAGTTCTTTCCTATTTTTCTTCCCTTACTTAAAAATATAGTATTCTGTATGATTACTCATTTGCAAGAAACTTTTGATAAATACTGTGACCACTTTACACAATTGCAATTGAACTGTTGATTTCTGCTGAATGACACATGACCCCATATCAATGTTGTATATCTTATAATAAACATTTTAATTTGAATTGTGTTGGTAAGAAAACTATGGAGATATCAGAGATAAATCTTCATTGAGATGTTCTGGTCAGAATTGGACAAATTGATCCACATGAAGCTTTTGTGTTTTGTGATATAGCTCACTTGGTAGAGTGCTTGCCTCACATGCACAAGGCTCTGGGTTCAATCCCCAGCATCACAAAAAAAAAATGTCTGAAATTAGCAAACATATATTCAACCTATTACTATATCCTACTATATCTATCATGAACAAAAATACTAATTTACATAAAATTTTGGCATTTTCAGATAATTAACATAATTTTAGGCCTATTTATTTAAGGTTTTTAAATATTGATGAGAAAGGCATGGTGGGACATGCCTGTTGTCCCAGTGACTGGGAAAGCTGAGGCAGGAGGATCACGTAAGCCCATGAGTTTGAGATCAGCCTGGCAACTTGGCAAGCTCAGATGGTAAAAAATAAAAGAAAAATAGTGAAGTTAAATTCACATGCTTTGGACACAGAGAGACCATCGCCCCCCCAAATATTTTGGCAAAAAAAGAAAAAAATATTCTAACTCTGAAAAAAGAAAAACAAACACTTGACCGGTTAAAACATCAACTACCTGTCTGGGACCTTCTACCTACTCATTGACTTAATCACCAATAATTGCTTGCATTGTCTACTTTGTGAGAACTAGACTAAAAGTTGCTAAAAAATCTAAAGAGGAGGAATCATAATCATTGTCATACAGAATTTTTTTTTCTGTATGAAAGGATTCTTTAATTGATAGGAGTTTGATGTCTGTTTTGCTTTTTCTTAAAATTTCACTCAGCAATTTAAATTTTCTGTCAGAAATATCTAAGAACCAGGTCCTTCTCTCTATGGCAATTCTTTTGTCAGAATCCAGTTTTCATTCAACAATGTGTTCCAGAGATCTACAGTCACAAATTGAATAACCTAAAATTCATATGTTACTGTATACTATACATTCAACTTCATTGAATTTTATTTTAATTTGTTGTTTTTAATATACATGACAGTAGAGTGTTAGGGTCCATAAAAAAGTCAAGATGGTGCCTGGCATTTTGCCAGAGGGAGTGGTTCCTGAAGTAATGCCAGTGAGCCATTAAGTGTGGAGATTCCTTATTGGTTGACTGCTGTATCTAGTTTATGTTAATTAAGATAAGCTGTGTGGAATGTATATATACCCCTCCTGTCCTACAATAAATGGCTCCCACTCCTGCTATATCAATGTATATAAGTTGTTCATCACCCCCCCCCACCCGCCTGGTTATTTTGCTGCAGCCGGACTGCCGCAGATGGTGGCCCGTCCAGGAAGCCCCAGGACACTCGGGGGTAAGTGACGAAAAAAAAAGCTTCCCGTCCCTCGATAGGACGGGAGCAAATCTGCTCATCCCTAGATAGGGCGAGAGGAAAAATGGCCATTTTAAGAAGATGGAGAAGATTGATACAGTATGTTTGTGTCTTGTTTTGTCTAAGTGTATTGTATTGTCTTTGTGACAAAAATATAGAAGGGGTATTAAGTAAATTACTAAGGGAAGGAGGCACCCCAGTGGAACCAAGAATAGTTAGGGCATGTGTTGATGGAAGCCCGGGAACTCTAGTCAGAAAGAAGAAAGTTCAGAGGAGGAAGGATTATCAGGAAAAAAGTTGCAGCAAAAGGCTATTACTAAATACTTTTCATTACCAGAGGGTGTGTGAATCGGCACGCGGCTGCCACGTGTTGGAGCCGGTCATGGCTCAGCAAGGACTTTCAGCTACAATGGTTCTCCCACACCTGGAGGCTGATGAATAATGAGCACCATTAAGGCCTATTTCAAATGTAAAAAACCTGGAGATAATGTACTAAGTTGTTCAGAAGGTTGTTTTCTTAGTGCCTGCTGGAATACTACAGGATTTTCTTTAGCATCATTGCCGGAGTTCCTGCCTTCGTCCCAGTGCTGGTGAGAACGAGGGTGGAAGGATTTCCAGTGTTGCTGAAAACCAGAAGAAACTTCGGCTGAGAAACGGACAGAGACTTCGGAGCTGTTGCTGTTTCTGCTGCTACAGCTTAGGCTAACTGTCTGCAGAACTTACCTGGACTGTGATTTAAGCTAGCTGCCTACAGAACTTACCTGGACTGTGAGTTAATCTATTGAGACACTACTTTACCTGGACTGAGACAACAAACTGTAATCTACAACAAATTGTAACTCGGCATCTTTGCTAACGGTGTCATTGCTGGTATAATTTTTCCAAGGGCTTCTTGCATGGAGCCATCAATTGGCTTGGTATCATGGCATTTTGTATCCTCCCCTTCTGCTTGTAGCAGGTTATTTATGGTGTTTCTATGGTCGTTATTTAAATTAAACAAAAGGGGGAAATGTTAGGGTCTGTAAACAAGTCAAGATGGTGCCCGGCATTTTGCCAGAGGGAGTAGTTTGTGAAGTAACGCCAGAGAGCCATTAAGTGTGGAGATTCCTTATTGGTTGACTGCTGTATCTAGTTTATGTTAATTAAGATAAGCTGTGTGTAATGTATATATACCCCTCCTGTCCTACAATAAATGGCTCCCACTCCTGCTGTATCAATGTACACAAGTTGCTTGTCACCTCCCGGTTATTTTGCTGCAGTCGGACTGCGGCAGTAGAGTAAGTTTTGACATATTATACATATATGAAGTATATCTCATTGTAATTAGGATTCCATTCTTATAGTTGTACATGATGTGGAAATTCACTGGTGGTATATTCACACATGAACATAGGAGAATTATATAAAATTTATTCTGTTTTCTTTCCTATTTCTATCCCTCCTCCCTTCCATTATTTCCCTTTGTCAGACCCAATGAAAATTTGCTCTCAGCAATATGAGTTTTATTGTACATTCCTTTCAAGTACATATATATATATATAATTTTTTTCTATACTTTTCTGAATGGTAGGAACTTCAGAGAAATATTGTAAGGTAGTGTAATGTAGACATTTTTATTCTGTCATATTTTTGAGAATGCCTCTAATATTTTATGATTCAATATGAAGTTTGTTGATCTTTAGTAGGTAGAGACATATCATACTACAAGTACTATCAAAATACTTGTCTACACTTTACTAGAAAAATTGGTTGTATTTTCATTTTAATTTACCATAAATCAATTCTTCAAAGATTACTTTGTCTAGGAATTGGTTATTGCCTTCTGTAATACACATAATTTTCCTATATCCCTCACAGTGCTTTTCAATAGACCTTTATTTTGCTTATAGCAGCATTTTTATGATATATGTCCAATATTTTATCTTTAATATTCTTCAGTTACCATTTTATCCTATCTTCTATTGCTTCTACTTTTATCCATTTGGTTTTTTTTTTTAATTTTTTATAGTTATATTTTTCCTAAATAAAAAATGAGGTCCTGGTAACTGAGAGATTCAAAACTTAAGATCTAGATATCAAAACTACAGATTCTGTTTCTGCACCATATGCAATGTGTGAGTAGTACAGCCCAACCAAGATGGTTGGCAAACACTGATATTATTGAAACTGGGCAATAGGTTCAGAAGCATTCATTTTATCATACTCATTGCTTTGTATATGTTTTATAAAAACTTTATAATAAGATTTTATGTTTTTTTTTTTTTAATTAGGGGATTCTCCTGTACAATCTGGGGAAAATATTGGGGAAGATGATATCATTGAAGGACTTTTGAGAGTCTGTTGGGAAATGTTCTTTAATTTTTCTATTGACTGGTAAAACAAATTGCTTGTACCTCTTTTTCATACTGAAAAACATCAGTAATTAACTCAGCTTTTCCTCACTCTCTAGGTAAGTATTTGTTCAGCTCATTTCTTAAAGAATTTATCTTTAATTATTTACTCTAAAGACAACAAAATGTATTAACCTCCTTGGCTGCTTATGTCCTAACCTCACTTTAGAAGGTTAGAAAATCTGCTAGGTTTTCTGGTGTGTTATAACACTTCTCACATTGCAATGTTGATCATTCAATAGTAGGTAAGCTCTCTTTTTTGAATTTTATTGAAAAAAATGTAAGGGAAATCAGAATAATTATTGTTACAATGACATGTCCATGGCTTTGATTTAAAAGTTGGAATATCAGAAACACTCAACATAGCCTTGGCTATTGAGTCAATTAGTGGGTTGATTTTCCTTTCATAGCCTACAAAAAAAATGCTGATAGTTCCATTGTCTATGTTATGTCTATATAAAGATAAATAAATATTTATAGTTTAATATTAACTGCCATGTAAATAGCACTAATATTTTCAATGTATTTTTAACACACACACACACACACACATTTTGGAAAGAGTAACCCATATCAGGTGACTGGTATTCATGAAGTATAAACATTCAATTATGTCTTTTGGAGCTGTGGCTCATGCAACACCAAATATTCTGAATACATTGGGAGTGTTGAAAATATGTGTACAAATAAAATATTTTGAAAGAAAGGAAAATGACAGAAAACTTGAATTGGACCTGATTTAACATGGTTGTGAGACTGCATGGAAAGAAATTAAATATTTAATTAAAATATTTAAAATATTTAATTAAAATATTTTAAAGATTGTGGATATATAAATAAGTAAATTATTTGCATAACCAATCAAAGATGTGCCCTTTCCAAAAAACAATTGCACAACATAAGGACTTTAGTTTAGGATATACATGTATTTGTTCAGATGAAACATACATAAATTTCCGTTGAATAAATTATATGGGATTACTTACTGAAATCAGGGGTAAAATATATAAATATTTCTTTGATGTTAATATCTTGATTTACTGATTTAGCCTTTCATTCTTTATAGATTATTTCTTTATTAACATATTTATTTCTAATATTGATGGAAAATACAATACTGAAAAACAAAACCTCAGAATTGTTTGCAAAAGTTCTTAAACTAGTCTTGAGCATTGCTAAAATAAATATTAGTACAAATTTAAAATTATAAGTATTCAGCCCATCATATTGGTAGTTCTTAAAGTATTTCTGTTTTTTCTTATCTAGGAATAAGTATTAAGATATGCCCTAGAATAAAGTGCACAGAAATAAATTGAAAAATTGTGTCTTCTTGTAATTGCTCTACATTAAAAATTCTTCTTTTATAGGTTTCTGTCTCAGGAAAAGACCCAGATGATCTTTTATGAAAGGGATAGGAGTCAGTGATTAAGATTAAAATTATCTAAATTATGAAAACAAAAGGTAGTACAGATTCTCAAATCTCCTAATTATCAAAATTATTTGTCACAGCTTTTTAAAAGTACATTAAGTTCAATAGTCTCTCTCCAATAATTTATTTGACAAATTCTAGATGGGGCCCAAGCATCTTTATAATCAGCCAGGATAGAAGCATTCATTAGATTTGGATATTGATAAGAGATAAGAGCATTGATTTAGCAAGAGTACAGCATGTTTATAAATGGAACTTAAACCTGTGCCTACAGCAGCAATAGTCACAACAGCCAAAATGTGGAAGCACCCAAGTGCCCATTGATGGATGAATGGAAACAAAACATGGCATACACACATAGTTAAATATTATTCGATCTTAAAATGTAGAAAATCCCAGGATGTAGCCTCCCTATTTACCTCACATATTATGTTTCTTGCTGAGAAAAAAAAATACCCCTCACACTTCAGATAGAACTCTAATATCTAGGATACACACAGAACTCAAAAATTTAAACATACAAACAAGTTAACCCAATCAACAAATGGGCCAAGGACCTGAACAGACACTTCTCAGAGGAGGATATACAATCAACCAACAAATACATGAAAAAATGCTCACCATCTCTAGCAATAAGAGAAATGCAAATTAAAACTACTCTAAGATACCATCTCACTCCAGTAAGTATGGCAGCCATTATGAAGTCAAACAACAAGTGCCGGCAAGGATGCGGGGGAAAAAGGTACATTCATACATTGCTGGTGGGACTGCAAATTGGTGCAGCTAATTTGGAAAGCAGTATGGAGATTCCTTGGAAAGCTGGGAATGGAACCACCATTTGACCCAGCTATTCCCCTTCTCAGACTATACCCAAAAGACTTAAAAAGAGCATACTAAAGGGACACAGCCACATCAATGTTTATAGCAGCACAATTCACATTAGCTAGACTGTGGAACCAACCTAGATGCCCTTCAATAGATGAATGGATTAAAAATGTGGCATTTATACACAATGGAATATCATGCAGCACTAAAAAATAACAAGATCATGGCATTTACAGGGAAATGGATGGCATTAGAGCAGATTATGCTAAGTGAAGTTAGCCAATCCCTAAAAAAACAAATGCCAAATGTCTTCTCTGATATAAGGGGGGGGTGACTCAAAATGGGGTAGGGAGGAAAAGCATCAGAAGAAGATTACCACTAAATAGGGAAGATACGTGGGAGGAAAAGGGAAGGAGAAGGGGAATTTCACAGAAGATGGAAGGAGACCCTCATCTTTATACAAAATACATGTATGATGATGTGAGGGGAATAAAAAGAAATGTGTCACATTAGATTGGGTAGAGAGAGGTGATGGGAGGAGAGGGGAGGGGAGGGGAAGGGGAGATAGGAAGGGCAGCAGAATAAAATAGACACTAGTATTGCTGTATGTATATACGTGTCTGTATAACCAATGTGATTCTGCAATTTGTACACTTGGAAAAATGAGAAGTTATACCCATTTGATTCAAATGTATGATATGTCAAGATTATTGGATTGTCATGAGCAACAAATAAAAAAAAAAAGAAAAAAATGTAGAAAATCTTATTACATGCTACAACATGGCTGAACCTGGAAGATATTAAGCTGAAGGAAATAAGCCAGTGACATTAAAGGCAGATACCATGCAATTGTACTGGTATGAGTTTCCTGCAGTGGTCACATTCATAGAGACATACAAGTGGTGTGTGGTTGCCAGAGATTCAGGAAAGGGCAAAGGGAGAGTTATGTAATGGGCACATGGTACCAGTTTGCAGGATAAAAAAGATTTGCCATAGATTGTTTGCACAATAATATGAAATCACTTAACACTAAAGAATTGTACACCTAAATACTGTTAAGATGGTGAATTTAAACTTATGCATATTTTACCAACATTAAAAAAAAACTTTAAAGGGGCTCTTTATAATAGAAAAAACATAATTTTTGGATTCACATTTCAACAGTGCTGTCAAACAGCACTGTGAAAACATGATACACTCCATATAATATCCAATAGTTACAACAGCTATATTACAAAAAAAAAAACCAAACAAATTTAATTGTGGTTATAGCTTATCTCTCTTCCAGCAGCAGACCCCCAAAGGAAATGTTATATCAGCAGGCCCATCCATCAAAGGGAAGACATGAGTATAGGTGAATTTAATAAGACTCTGGATCAAACATGGCATGATTAAAGGAAATTTCTCTGATCTTGATAATCAGAAAAATACTCAGAGTTAGTGCACACACAATACTATAAAAATGCATGAATAATCTTGCATTTATTATTAATTTTAATCAACATTAACTTTACAGATTGCTTTTCTTCAAATGAAAAATAAATTAAGTTCTAAACCTAGATATCAACATACCCTGAAGATCCAGCAGCATCTGTATCCTGTTATCTATCAGCACTTTTTTGGGAGCCCTCATGTGTTTATGGCTCGGTGATTCACAGTTCCCAGGCTGATTCTGTGCTAGGAAGTTAGTTTATTCATTAGAATGTGTCACACTATCCCAGATGAATTAATCTGATTTATTAGCATTTAAAACGAAATGAGAGAGAAAGGAAACCCTGGAAAATCATCAAACATTACTCTGGATACTAGAAGATCTGGAAACTGCTACCCTGATGATTGAAAATTTTATGTATCATATTGAAATATTAAATTATTTCAACTATAAAAACAAGCAGAAAAGGCATGGGAGTATGACTGCAGGCTGGATATCCATGGGCACTTTTGTGATCAGCAAGCCATGAAAATGCACTACTGTGTGGCTAACATCACATGGGTCACAGAGTTTTGTTTAATTTCGGTTAGCTACTTATACAGGAAATCAAGGTAGATATGTTTTCAGGAAGTTTTCTTTTTTGGAATACTGAGAAGTCTGAGAAAATTTTAAAAATGAACAATTACCCTTAATTTCTGCACTCTAAAAATTTAAGTGCACTCTTAATTCAATAAAACTTTATTTGTATGTATCTAAAGAACTAGCTGCAAAAATAAGTAATGCAGAGTTCCTGTCCTCAAGGATTTTTCAACATATCATGAGAAGAGGTCCACCAGAATCTGTCAGACTTGGCTGTGCATTAAAACCACTTGGGGAACTTTAAAAAATTGTGTGGATACCCAGCCTCCAACCCCAGAGATTTTTATTTAATTTACCTGAGTTTGGGCCTGTTACTATTTTTGTTTCTCAATGCCCCAGGTAAGGCTAATGTACAAAGATAAAAGCAGTTCTCAACAATATAGGAAGTTCCTAGATCAATGAGTTTGATTATATATGACTCTCCACTTTCTAATATTTGGATAAAATGATAGGAAAGGCATATTTTAAAAATAGCAATGCTGAAAATAATAAGATGACTTGGGAAGACTACACTTCTAGCTGAATTTCCAGAAAGCAGATTAAATCTTTTTTTTTTTTTTGTAGATTATAGAACAGAGGGAATCAGCGTAAAACAAAGGAGAGAGGACCAGATTCAGAGCATTTTCCCTACATCATCCCAAAGATGCTCTTGGGTTGGATAATAGAAATGGAAGCAATATGATGTAAAATGGAGAAAGCAGGGTGGTTTTGGTTTTTTTTTTTTTTTTTTTTGGTTGTTTGTTTTTTAACATATGTCACTGGACACAATGGCACATGCCTATAATCCCAGCAGCTCAGGAGGCTTGAGGCAGGAAGATCACAAGTTCAAAGGCACCTTCAGCAATAGCGAGGTACTAAGGAACTCAGTGACACCGTGTCTCCAATAAAACAGAATATATGACGAGAGGCACACACACACACACACACACACATATATATAATATATTATATATATCCAGAACAGCAGGGCACTTATACCACTCTAACTGCTTTCTAAAACAGGATTTAAAAGTCTCCTAGCAGTGTGAACAACTGAGAGCCTAAGCTAGAATTGGATCTCTGCCTACTCTCTTTTTCCTCTTCAATGCAAAGGGGGGGGGGGACTTAAACAAATAAATAAAAGAGAGCTCTGAGTGAGTGTAGTGAACTGAAATATTCCATACACCTATACATCCCTCGTATTTTGGCAAATAAAAAATCCACAATCAGTCTATTCATTCTGTTTTATTGTCATTTGTAGTTAATGTAATACTAAACCTTTTTGTGCTTTCATTTTTTATATATGTATTTGTGTATTCATTTCCAGAATCTCTGTCTCATCCCTTTAAAACTATTTTTCCACACAGATCTATGGATCAAGTACCCTTCATGTATAAATTCACACACACAAATTATATATAATATAATTATAAGTGTGTGTTTGCTAGGGTTTGAATACAGGGTTTCATGCATGCTGGGCAAGCGCTCCACAGCCGAGCTATATTCTCAAATATTGTCATATATATTTTTAATGTTTTCTCTATTTAAATGATGGAGGACATTTATTTTCACACATCTCTAGCCATTCCAGTGTTTGAAGATTTGACAATTCCATTTTTATTTTCTGCTTTTCTATTTATTTTTGCAATAGCTTGTTTCCTTATATTTGATCATCTATTACCATGTGCATATCATTGCCTATATAAAGAAATGTGTGATGACCCCTGAGTCATAGGACAAAGTGTCTTCTTTCAGACAGGATTTGTATTTATTTCTCAGGGTGGTACTCAGAACCACTATGAATGTGAGACCACCTAAAACTAAATCCTAAATCTGGGTGATGTGAATTGGAATTCAAATCCAAACAGCATCAGTCAATGGATAAATCTTGTCAGGGTAAAACTATCTGTCTGGTTTTTGCCCTTTTGTTCAGAGGCAGAAAGTTGACCTGAAATTTTCTGGAAGTGTGGGAGCAATGAGGGTTCACCTGGTCTTACTAAGATCAAATATTCCTTAAGAGACCAAATTCAATGTTAGAATAAAAAGAATCAAGTAAACTTAATTAGGATTTTGGTATCTGGATCCATTTCCCAAATACACAACTCAGTTCTAGTACTTGGATTTTTCCTGGGAAAAACAACTTAAGATGTTTAGTTTCTATTGCTGAATTTTGACTTTCTTTAAGATTTGGCCTATCTCATCAATATTTATAAGATACTTTTAAAAATCTTTTACCCAACATTCTGTTTCATCTCAAAGGAATGGGTTTTCTGTAAAACCATCTACTGTAACAGGGGATGGTTACTAGAACATTGTTTGGCACATACTCGACACTTGGTTAATGTTCGCTGCCTGAATAAACAAGAACCAAAGAAGATGGTGTTTCCAGGTCACATGAAAGGTAAAATTTATTATATAGATGTGCATAATTTATGTATTTGCTTTTTTTTAGTATGGGAAATAACATAATCATATTTGATTATCAAATTAAAAAATGGATTCCAACAATGGGTGCTAATATGAGAGACCAGTAGACAGGATTAGAGCAGAGATAGTGAAAGAACAGGGAACATGGAAGTTTGAGTTATTGGAGATGGAGAACTGAAAAACTTGAATTTTCTTATAGTTCATTTATAAAAGGAACAATGTTTGCACCTACTTGTAGGATTGTTGTGTTTATCAATTGAATATGGCTAAAGTTCCTAGAGTAGCATCTGAAACAAAATGAAAACTCAATAATTTAGACATATTAATTATTAACCCAATTAATATAAAGAAAACAACTTCTAAACACTGTTATAATTCTTCTTCACTCGAGTTAAAAATAGCAAGAATTCTCAGAGATATCTCAATTTTGAGATGAGTTTATCAGTATAATTATTGTGGCCCAGTAAATTTCCAAAAAAAAAAAAAAATCTTTGAACTCTTTTACCTAAATACATCTGTTTCAAATAATTTAAAAGTCAAATATGTGTGAATTGTTATTGAAAAGACCATCATATAAAATGAAAACATGTTTAAGAGAAGAGTAAAAGTGCAAAAGTCTTACTGTAAAAGGGAATCTGATAATTCGCTATGAAAATAATTAATAAAATAAGGGGTAAAAGAATAAGGTTGGTATTGATGTCTAACAGATTAAAGGTCAAAGGTAAAAATACCACCTAAAGAAAATTAGACTTAATTTCCTTTTAACAGTTCAACAAATATATGTTTAGAGGTTATAAAGATAAATAACAGTAACCTTTGTCTTTAGGGATTGTATAGCCCTGAGTTAGATGTGGTTACAAAAAAATAAGTTTCAGAACAATGAGTGGGAAGTAATTCCTATGAAAGCACCATAGAGAGGCACCAAGCCTGGCTTAGAATTTGAGGAATTCTTTTCTTTTCTGATACTAAGAATAAAACCCAGGGATGCTTAACCACTGAGCCACATCCCCAGCCCCTCCTACTTTTTTTTTTTTTTTTTTTTTAGACATAGGGTTTCACAAAGTTGCTTAGGGCCTCATTGAGTTGCTAAGGCTGGCTTCTAACTTAACAGTCCTCCTCCCTTAGCCTCCAGAGTGGCTTGGATTACATGCCTGTGCCACCAGTCCCACCAAATTTGAGGAACTCTTTAATGAGAAAAGACTTGGCAGATTTAGAAGGATGAGGGGAGTTAGGTTGATGATGAAAGCAGGAGTGCAGCTATCTTTTCGAAATACGTGAAACAATGTTCACATCACTAATCATTAGTGAAATGCAACTCAAAACTATAGTTAGATATGACCTCTCACCTGTCAGAATGGCTATTTCAAAAAGAAAAGTGTTGGCAAAGATGAGGAGAAGAAGTAATTCTTGCCCATTGTAGGAATGTAATTAATATGACCATTATACAAAGCTGCATGAAGGTTCCTTGAAAAACTAAAAGGAGCATTAAAACTAAACAAGTATTCTTGTATGATCCAGCAATCCACTCTGAGAATTTACCCAAAATATTTGACATCAACATTTAGAAAAGATAGCTGCACTCCCATATTCTGAAACATTGCTTGTAATAGACAAGTAATAGAATCAGCCTATGGTATTAGTAGATAAATTTATAAAATTATATAAATTATATATATATACATATATATGAATAGTACTCAGCCTTAACAAAAGAAGGAAATTATGTCATTTATGGCAACATGGATAGAACTGGAGAATGTTGGCTAATGAAATATGGCACAAAAAACCCAAGTGCTGCATGTTTTCATTCATGTGTCTAAAATGATAGAAATCATAGAAGGAAAAATAGAATGGTAGATGAAGAAACATCAAATGCTTACAATAAATAATTGATATAATGAATATTAAATAGCCCTAGTTTTTTAGTCTTCTTGCCTCTTTATATAGAAATAAGAATGACAGTTTTGATAATTTTAGTAAATGTTAAAGGTGAACTTGAGCTGGACTATTTCAAGGATCCTCAAGAGCATAAAGGTTGTTGTTAAGAGAACTATGTTTCAGAACACACACTTTGATAGTAAAAGTTATGCATGGCACATACCATTCAATTTAATTGATTTGAACTGAACCATCTGCTGTCTAATTGCCTCATAGCCACTGGGATTTATGTAAGTAAATGAATACCAGAGACAGAAAGAGTGCTAATGTGAAATTTATGTTTCATTAAGAATGCTTCCTTGTTCATCGACAAAAATTAAATATATTAAAATTTATGCAAATTAAAAGAGCCTACTTTCAAGATTTCTACTCCTGATAAAATGGAGTTTAGCAAAAACAAGATACATTCACTTGCCTCATACTTCTTAAAAGCAGACAAAATATAAGAAAGCAAGTTATTTAAGATATTGGACATCAGTCAACAAGAGAAAGCCAGTAACTGGGAGATAGATACGAAAAAATGTGCTTTCTGATGGCCCCAGTTTACTCTCAGGAGAGGTTTCCAGGTGGCACAGAGAGAGGAAACCAGATAAACCCTTGACTTTAGGAAATATAATGGGGAGAGTGGGGAAGTCAAAATTGATAAAGTTGCAATGCTGACTACCAGATAGGAGACAGTTGCATAGAATATGAAGTCCCAGACCTGGGAGAGTTTCCCTTGACTCATCAGCTGAATACTAATTAGCACGTGAACATTGGAAAAGAAGTTGAGACTGGGGAAAGAAACGCAAGGAAGGATTTGAGGCCACAATTCTTTGCATTTCACAAGGCTAAGCTAACAAATGCCCCTTTCATCGATGGGATCATCTAATAATTCATGAACTATCAGAAAATTTTTACCTCGATTATGTGAAATAGTATGTCTAAACATAGGCCATATTTCACACTGTTCTGACCTACTGAAATTTAAAGGCAATAAAGAAGAAATGATAAAGCAATTTCCTTGGGGAAAAAGACAACCATACCAGATGGAAATAAGAACTTATAGAAAGAAGTTTTGTTTTTTCCTCATTATAGGCCATCTTTTCCTGCTTCTTTTGCATGCCTTGGTATTTTTACATTGGATGTCAAATATTACAAAGTTTACCTTGTTGGATTCTCACTTTTTTTATCTCATAAATATTCTTGAGCTTTGTTCTGCAATATGATTGAATTTCTTGAAAATATCTTAGTCTTTCGTGTTCTTCCTTTAGCATATGCAAAATCTATCCTAAAAACTTTCTCCCTTGGCATTTTAAATGCTTGTCAATTTATAATTGCCTATTATGATGGATTGTCTCATGAACTATTTTATCAAATGTCTACTTAAGACTAACCAATGTCAACAGACTGCCATCATGGCTTTGTTAGATGACCCATCACATAAGCTGAAAATTTCTATATGTTCTTTTCAGAATCAGAAAATTTTGTGCTCCTGTGATGGAAATTCTTGAACTCCTTCATAGATTTTTTACTCCGTTCTATGAGAGATCTTGACTTCAGTCATGAATATTGCAATATAAAATTTTTAAAAACAAGAATAATTTGGTAATGGATTATCCAATAGATTTGTTTTGGACATGGCCTATTCAAAACAACAGAAGCACAACTCTCAGATCTTCTTCATCAGCAAGGGTAATACAATACAAGGTAATACAATTCTTATATTTCATTACATATTTTACTGAATTTGAGATAGTAAGATTATTGAAAGATAGATTTGATTGATTTATCCAAGACCACAATTGTTTTGAGTCAAGGAGGATAATCCCTAGTTACTGATTCAAGGGATGGGCTTCAATAGGTGTGGGGTCTTGGGGTATTTCATGTCACTGAATGCAGTACACTTCTACAGCATGGCCTAATATTTTCATATACATAAAATAAAAGGTTTACAATATCCTGAATTTATGTATACAATATTCCTGATTCCATATACCTAAGGCATATTCTAATCTTTGCACATATATTAAAAATTTTCATGATGTTCTGTAAAGAAGCAATATATATATTCTTAGAACTTTTATTCAATTATTCTATTCTCTAATTATTGTTAAATTTCTGCTCATGGGGATTATTTGATAATACCTAATTCACCAAACACTTTATAGGTAGTGTAATTGTCTACATTGTTTTTATTCTGATGATTTATTGATATTCTTTCATAATTCATTTTATTTGTTTCATATCAAGAGTATGGTCACCACATATAAAACTTACCTGATTTCTGTCACAGAGAATTAAAAAATTGCTTCTGATAATGTTCACAAATAAACATTTATAGGAAGAGATTTTGGAAAGGAGTAAGGACAGCTATAAATTTTTAATATGTTGAGCATTTTCTGTAAACCAAAGGAAACAAAGTTCATTTCACCTCAAGCATTTTTTTTATTTTCTAATCTCAAGATTCACCTATTTAATATCTTTCTTTACTTCTAGTATATCAGATAACTTTATTTTATCTGGAGAGCATAAATTCATTTTCAGTTCTGTCTGGTTTATACTCTTCTATATCTCTTGAAATATGCAGCCACTTTTGGAGGTTTCTTAAGCTGTCAATTTCTCTTTCCAATTTATATTTCCTGTGTCTCTTCTTTTAGGTCTGTGAACTTTTTAAAATAGGGGACAAGGATCCTTTTATAAAGTTTTTCACTCTACTCCAGAATGCTCTGAAAATATTCTAAAATCTATTTCCTTGCACTTATGCATTTGAAAAAATTTTCTGAAGTACTTCTGAAGATATTATATTGAGAATTTCCATTTATTATTGTATCTCAAGGCCATCTTTAAATTATGCACATCTAAGTTATTTGAAATGTTTCTTAGTCTTTCCCATACAGCTACTTGCAACCTTTTGTCCCATCAGAGGGGTTAATAATAAAGTGAACTCATTGGTGTAGATCTGACAGTTCTGAAGATTTTAAAAGTCTATAAATTGCAGCTCTTAGCTTTAGCTTGGGACATAAAAACAGTTCGTATCTTTAGATTCTAGCCATGATATAAGACGGATTGGATTTGTCCTCTTCTTAAAACACACAAACACACACACACACACACAGAGAAGGAATTTCAGAACCGTGACCTCTGAGAGGATAATATGTGAGACGACCCTTTATAATTGTTCTGGTTTGCTGCCTAACACCAATTTTAAGAACACATATGCAGAGAGGTACACCAAAAAGAGTTCAGCAACCCACAGTGGGTAGGAAGAGAAATGAAGGATAAGAAAGACAAGGAAGTTGGAAGCTGCAGGGATGAAGCTCTGGAGAGGAAAAAAGTATGCAGAAAAGAACTCCAGAAATCTAAACGAGGGGTACATTCACATCTTTTCTGAGGACTTAGGTATTCAAAGTAGACTGAAACTCCATGAAGCCTGTAGAGGACTGTTAGTTATCTGTAAGGTAAAATGCCCAGAGGTCACACAAGGTCCAAGCCAAGAAAATATGTTGAACTCCAGCTAGCCAGAGTGGAGAGTTCTTGATGATCCTCTAGCAAATTCAATAGAATGAATTGTCACCAGATAGGACAGCACTGTAATAATGTGGGCAAAATGTCAATGCAATGGATCTGGTCCAGGCCTGCCCTAGCCAAAGACATCTCAAAGGGATGACACTGATTCTGCAAGTAACTTTAATTGCTACCCAGCTCAAAGTCTAACACGTTTTAAAGGAAGTAAAAAACTCCAGACTCTTGCTAACACCAAATCTATAATGTTTTGCAGAAAATAAAACATGACTACTATATTAAGTAGAAAAATGTAATCCCAAACAAGATAACAGTTATTAATAAAAATGAAATCATAAATGATATAAGTGATAGAATAGCAAACTCATTAAATGACTACTCTAAATATGTAAAATCCATTTAAAGAACAAAGGGTATGGGGAATGCAGCCCAGTGATAGAACACTTGCCTAACATGCACAAGATTCTGGTTCTATCCGCAGCATTGAAAATAAAATTATTGACAAATAAAAAGTTAAATGAAAATTCAAAATAAAAAATAAATAGAGTTTCTAAAATTGAAAAATAGTGTCTAAATGAATATTTTTACTATATAGAATTAGCATCACATAATTCTCTGCATAGGAATACATTGATGTATTTACAGAATTAGAATGAATTTATTAAAAATAGAAAAGAATAAAATCAAATAAACAAAGGATCATTGACCGATGATGGAACAACATAGAGTTAACTTATATACATGAAATTACAGTTTCATGGTGGGGCAGAGGAACAAGCAAAAAAAAATGAAGATACAGAGGTTAAAATTATCTAAAATTTGGATAAAACTACAAGGTTATCTCATATTTAGCAAGATTAAAAAACATACAAATGAAACAAACTACATAAAAATTAAATTGTTGAAAAATAGTGGTAAAGAGAATTTTTTAACAGCAGCTAGAGAATTAAAGGCTAATTATGTAGAAAAAAAATTAAAAATAAAACAAAAGTGACAGCATGATAGGTATGGTAGCCTGTGGTCCCAGCTACTTGGGAGAGAATGTTTATGGTCTTTGATAATCTATCCTATGGTTGGAAGGTAAATTGAATTACTTCTTTAGGACTATATAGCAGACAAAATAAAAATACATTCTTTTTTAAGTTTAATCAGTGAAGTAGAGGAAGAAGGAAAGAAATATGTTTAATAGGTATATTCAGTTCTAAAGAATATAGTATTGAATTAATACAGTGGAAGATTGAAAAGTCGAGAGGAAGGAAAGAGTCATTTAAGTAAATAGAATATTCATACAAAATGAGCAAAAGAAAGACCTCTACAAAGATTTTTAACAGCTTCCTGACAGTGAAATTGCCAAAAAAAAAAAAGGAGTAATGCCCCTGAGGAATTCTACATACACCATTACTTAGGAAATGTAAAAACTAGTTTGGACAAATTATTAGCACAGACAAATTGTACAAATTCTATATTCATTGGCAAGAACTTGGCTTTCTGAAGGTCTGTGATGGCAACGACTTTTGGAGTGAATCTAGGCTACAAGTCTGATCACTAGATAACTTTTGCTTTGGATAAATGTCAATAAAAATCTATAATTTCCCTTCTGTAATACATACTCTTTTATCTGCAGTTATTATTTTCTTCTGAAAAAAAATGACTCCTTCACTTCTAGTTTAAATTAACATTTTGTTTTTCTGTTTAGTTGTGAAATAACAAATTTTTAAAATATGGTTTAATCAGCTCCTGGATTTCAAGTTGTTCTCATTTGTTTATATCCTAAAATACTTTAAGAAGATGGACTGTAAGTATAAACAAGTTCAATTAAAGAGCTATTACTTGGGGCTGGGGTTGTGGCTCAGCAGTGGAGCGCTCAACTAATATGAATGAAATAAAGGTACTGTGTCTACCTAAAACGAAAAAAAAAAATTTTTTTTTTTAAAAAAGAGCAATTACTTTTCCACCTGTTTTACAAAAACTGTTTTTCTACTAAATTACTCAGAACATGGTTCAATCATAATGCAATAAATTTCACATATAAATTACAATAAATGAGATTTAATTGCATCAAACAAATACCTAGTACTTTCAAATATTAAGAAGTTGATTAAACTCTTTCACTTTTCATTGTTCGTCTATATACATTCTTCCTTCTTTTATCCACTCAAAATGTAGTGATTTTAGGCAATTTTGAATAATAAAATAATATATCTGACCATTTCACAGAAAGACTTTATAACCAACATTAGGAGAAAAGTCAAATTTCATGTGGTAATTTAACATGAAATAAAAAATTATATAAAGCCAGGCAGTGATGCTTTCCTGTAATTCCAGGGAGTGGGGAGGTTGGATTGCATGTTTGAGGCCAGCAACTCAGAGACCCTGTCTCAAAAATAAGTAAATAAATAAAAAGGGCTGGGGATGTAGTTCAGTGGTACATTACCTATGGGTTCAATCCCTACTCCCACAATGACAACAGCAAAATTTTGAAATGTCTAATGTATGATTGTCAGGAGAAGGTACAGTTGGAACAAGGTTGTTTATTTTATTTTAATTTTAGAGAAAATAAATATAAGTAGAAGGTAAGCTGCTCAAAGGGCACATTATAGGAAAGATAAAGCTTCATATTTTTAGTCTACAAATATTTTCAAGTACCTTTCGTAGGCCAGGGTGTAGACTATCCTTGAAATTCAAATATAAATACACTCACACCCCTCCATACACACCCTATAATTATATACTGTATGATTTATATTCTAAAAGCTGAAAAACTTCTACAAACTAATAAAGATGATATTACTTAAATTGAAAAATAAAAGAAATGAGATGAATGGCTTGAGCAATAGAAGAAAAATCCAGGAGTTTGGTGTTGATTGAGCCTCTACTATATGCTAGATACTTCATTTTATAGATCATGCATCATAACAACTTTCTAAAGATTATTATTCTCTTTTTAGAAACAAAGGAATGGAGGTTTAAAAAATTAAGTATTTTTTTATCAAGGTAAATGGAAGGGTCTATTAGGAAACTTTCAGCAGAGTTGATTTGGGGAAAAGGAGCTAGATGCTTTGAAAAGTGCAAGATAGAAGTAAAACTTTTGTTCTAAAGCCTAAAAATAAAATATGGATATTTATCCAGTCATTTAATTCTACATAACAAACTATCATAATTCAGCACCTTTTGGACACCTACCTTGCCCTTATCACATTTTTTAGGGTCATAAACTTATGAATGGCTTAGCTACACAATTTATCTCTTCACAAATTGTTATTCACTGCAGAGATTGGGGATGTTGATCTCTTCACCAGTGTGTCTGGTATCTCAGTGATACTTGACCCTTCTTTTTTCCTCTCCACACCCCAACCTACCTGATATTCCTATTTAGCCTGGGAAAATAACTCAAGAGTCCCAGAATAAATTGCAGGGATTTTTATGACCTAACTTCAGAAGTTTCAGAATGTTGCTTCCCCATATCCTGTCAGTCAACAAGTTATTCAGACCAGCCGTCATTCCAGTGGAAAAGAGGAATAGAGTCCACCCTCATAGGAATATGAGCACATAGGAAGGGGAGAAAATGGTAATACCCATTTTATATAGAAGCTTATAAAGACATAAGACACTCCTAATGTAAATATTAATCCTCACGAATCAGTCAGCATCTGATCTACTCAAATTTGGAGTATTTTTGTCACCAGTATGTAAATTCAGTAAGTGGGAAATCACACAAACTTCCAATTGAAATCATGTGGGCCAAAATAAGCAGAACTCGATCATCAAGTAAATTGATCTGCCTAGGAGAAGTCCTGTTTTGTTCAAAGAATATAGAAAAGAAGGAGAATAGATTGATTAAAAAAATGCATACAAGTGTTAATGAGCTTGATCCTGTAACATTATGCCCAAATCTATTGCTCAAAAGTTTTGGAACTTCAGTTTGGCCAGAGCTCGAAGGATGGCATTATTGGCTTAAAAGAAGGGGAAGAGGGACGAGTGACCCAAGGAAGCACACTTGCTATGTCTCATCATGTGATGTTATGATGTAGCATGAGGCCCTCACCAGATGATGAGCAAGGCCAGCTCCAAGCTCTTAGAGTTCCCAGCCTCCAGAACTATGAGGCAAATTAACTTTCCTTCTTTATAAATTACCTCAGCTCAGTATTTTGTTTTAGCAACAGAAAATGGACTAGGGCAGTTATTTAGGCAGCCACACCTCAATTGGGATTTCAAATCACTCACATAAAGTATACAAGCTGAGATGAATCTTATGCATAGAAGAAACCTTAAACTGCCAAGTAGACTGGGACATGTCCCTCAGCTTCAATTTCTCCCTTCACACTGGAATAGAATGTAATTATTATGATGATGAATCAACACTCAGTTTTAGCCAAAGGAAAGCACCAAAGCATTAATTTTACAATATGTAGAGAATACTAGATTCAGCAGTCTTATATGCTTTGTTACAACTAATTTACAACCTTAAAATTGCATCTTATATAGGCCATGACCCTTCAGGCATTTTGGTTGTGCCTAAGATTCTGTAAAATAGAAAAACAGAATCCCCTCACAGAGTAATTGCTGGACTCACAAGTCTCTGAAAGTTTTCTTCAGGGAGTAGCAGTGTGGTTCTGAAATGCTCCTCTTGTAAATCACACAGAGCATTACTGGCATTTTATAAGGAAAAGAAATCTACTGCAAGGCCTCTAGCATAAGACAGAAAAAACAGAAGATTAGGAAAAATAATAGGCAGTTGACATCTCAAATTCATCCATCAAACTAAATACATAAAAGAAGTAAATTTGTACATGCTTTATCTAGTGCATGCCCTAATGATAACAGAAGTATTTTTAGGGTACTTTAGAAGAATTCTGAGCATTTTACCTCAAATCCTTTCTGATGGATGTTTCATTTTCCACAAAAAGCATTCATAGATATTTATTGAGGTTCCAATCAGGGTAAAAATGAAAATATCTCTTGGAAACAAGAGTTTATAATTATGATACACTGACCCTTAAGTATAAGGAAATTTCAGAGTTTGGATAATGGTGCTTGAGGAGGAGAATTTACAGCTGATTCATGGTGGGCATCTGAGATGCAAAAATGGAATTCTAATGGTTTAGGGACTCAGATTTGGGAGTTGTTCACTATGATAGCATAACAGCATCAATGGGTACATGTATTCACTCGAAAAAATTGTGTAAAAGAAAGAACTGAAAAATTAAATTAAAACAATATAGAAAAAAGCAAAAAAATAATAAATAATAAAAATAAATAATAAAGTCTATACATTCATACACAAACAGCCAAAAGTTTGTTCTTCAAAAAGACTACTAAATTTTAATAGACATGGTAAGCCTAATGAAGAGATATGAGTGAAATAACCAATATAGTGAATGAGAAAGGAAATATAACAGCAACATATAAAGTATTAAGAAGATAATATGATAACTGTACATATATGAATGATTACTTTTTGGCGAAGTAACACTGAGGGAATACTGGTGATAGGAAAGTCTCTTCAATCAGTGGTACCATCACATAGATATTCTGGTTTGCAAGAGAAGTAATGAGCGCGCGCGCACACACACACACACACACACACACACATGCTATTGGCATATACATTGGCTTTTTCTTTCTTGGACCATAGGACCCAGACTGGTATTTCAAGGTTCTTAAAAATTGTTTTCTTTCATCAAGAAGTAGAGCAAGACCTTCTCTCTTTTAATTCCTCTAAACCTAGGTTGACCCTGTTGCCTTCCAGATTCCACCAGAAATATTCACTGGCACAAACTGGCCATTTACCTTTGAATCTTGTTTGAGACCCATCCTTCCATCTCCTGTATTTATCCTTTGAAATATTTCTGACATCAATTGGTGTGTCTAGTCAATACTCTGATATTTTTTCTTTCTTTTTCTGCTCACTGTGCCTTATTATATTCTCAAATTACTGAAGAAACAATAACTTTTTTCCCAAACCCCATATTTCCAAAATGGAAAGGGTACTTTAGCTGGCTTGATGTGATTCCACATCAGCTGGTTACTATTGTGGCATTACACTGGGAAAAAATTGCAATTGGCATTGATGGAGGCATAACATCAAGACATTTGTGGCTTTAATTCTTATCCAACATATGATGGTCACCTCACATATTAAGATTTCATGCTGATGGGAAGCTTCAGGAGATGTATCTGTTTCACTATAAAATGATTACATCTTCTTTGTGTGTGGGGTGGGGGTCCTGGTAAAGGCTTTTCCTCTTAATATTAACAATAAAATTTAGGCACAGCTATTTTCTGTAACCTTGTCTATGAACTTTTTTCTTTCTTTGGCCCCTTTTGACATTTAAGGAGAATTTATGTCTGTACTTACTTGAAAGGCATATTTTCCAGATCTATGTTAACTTCCCTAAATTGATTCTCTAGAAATATAATCGTGAATCTGCTCAAAGGCCATTACTTTAAATATGGAAATTTGACTATTTCTTTTTTAGACCATAGGACCCAGAAGTGTATTTCAAGATTGCTTTGTTTTATATTATTTTACTTCTATTTTTCACAGTACTTTGCATTGGTTAAAGTAATAAGTAAGCACTTAAAATATTGATTATGCTAAATTTTCTGTAAGATAAACTTTAGGATTATTCACACAGGAGTCTGTACTTTTTGATAAAAGAATTTATGCAGATTCTAAATAAAGTTTTAAAATTTTATGGAACTTTCCATTCTTTGCCTTTTACTAGTTTACCATATTCTGTATGCTTATCATACATGTTCCTTAAAACTTTCTTCTCTATTTCACTTTGTGGTTAAATGTCTAAACTTAAATGCTATTAATTGTTAAATTTAGTAACACCATTCAATAACCATCAAAGATTTGTTGTTTAATTCATAACATGCCCCCAAATATCCATATTAAGCCCTAAGTCAGAATTTTAGAATACATGACCATCTGGAATAGAGCCCAGTTTGGTGATTGAATAGTCTCCCCAAAGTCAACTGTGATAACTAATAATTTTTATTGTTGGGTAATTTCCAATTCTACTCTGCTCCAACCACTCACAGAACCCAAATATACTCAGATTTCTCTGATAAGATTCTATGCTTGTATTTATACCACTTTTATCATTGTCAAAGAAAGAGACATTCTTTAGATATATGATTTGTGTTGTATAAAGAAGAAGAAACCACTGGAAAAGGTTATATCTCTGTATAAATTTCAGAGATTTCTTGAAGATAAAATATTGTGTTATTCCAAAAGTCCTAGATAAATGAAATTTTCATTATTCAGTATTCCTAATAGACTTTTTTTTTTTTTGAAGTGCTATGGATTGACCCTGGGCCTTCTGCATGTCAGGCATATGCTCTACCAAATCCACAGCTCTCTTGAGAGATGCTTTAGTCCTCATATTAACAATAACTTTATTAAAGAGTTCTCTAAATGCTACATGAACTGCCTTAACAAATAATGGATTTCCCATTAGTAAAAATATTTATGTATTAGCTTGACAACGGTTTGGCAGCCTGGCTTTTCAGATTCCTTACAAGACTGAGTGTCTTATAAATGAACCAGCTTTGGTAGGTATATTTTATTCTTGAAGCCGACAACTCAGCTGAGTAGAATTAATTATTAAAGGTAATCAAATTATAGGAAAAATTTATTCCTGAACAACCAAGGGATAGAAGAAGGCCCTGTCACTCCAGCCCTGAACTGAGCAAGGTGGAAGTACTGCTCCAGGCAGATTGCTTTCTCTGGAGATCTCTGCAAACCCATCACAGTTAGGCAGGCCTGTGACCCTGCAATGCTATGAAGGGCACAGCACCAAGGCAATGAGCTTAGATCTATTGAGTAAGGTGAGGTAGGTGAAAACAGTGGGGGTGGGAAGAACATACTAAGAATCATTGGAGGACGTGGAACAATAAAGCATTGCAGGACAGGTAAAATTAGGTCAAGGGGAAAGAAAGGCATATTAGATAAAAATTCAATTCCAAGAAGGACTCTTCCTTCGAATGAATTTTCTTCATTTTGGTGTAATGCTGAAAGCATGCTTCTGCCTCTTGATGTGTGGATATTACTGTGTTGGCATGCATCCAGGACAATCACAGTGTTGATGAAAGATGTTGGGTGTGGGCCAAAACTCAGGCCCACATAGTTCACTGATGCTGTATTAGGAAAAGCCCTTGCCCAGAGGAAGCAGTGTAATTGCACATGCTGAGTGAGTTGCTTAGACAAAGGCAGAGCAAAGCCTAGTAAACCTCTGGGAATTGCCTGCTCTGCACCCCATGGTGTTGTCACACATTCTTTCTTCAGTACTTTGAGAATATAATAAGGCATATTGAGCATAAAAGGAAAGAAAAATATATCAGTATCCAGTAGACACACTAATTGATGGCAGAAATATTTTGAAAGATAAATGCAGAAGATGGAAGGATGGGTCTCAAAGATTCAAATGTCATGGCCACAGTTTGTGCCAGTAAATATTTCTGGGGGAAACTAGAAATATAGCCAAATCATAATTCAATCACACTGCAGTTCACTAACGTTGTAGATTTAGTTCCTGTGGGCAAAACATGAATTTATTTCAACACAACTGATACATTAAGGAAAGAGTATAAGACAAAGCAGATTTTGCATTTTCTTAGGCGAGCTTTCTTTCTGATGCACACTAAGAAGAGAAAATCAGCTCAAAGAGCTATGTGGGCATATGCAGGAGGAGCTCACCTCAAACATCTACCAGCTAATTCAGCACACTGCCTGTGTTTTATGTTTGAGCCCTATTAATTCACATCTGGTATTCCTACTTTCCACCCAATTTCAGATAAATCCTTTCCATAAATTCACAGTAACCTCAAAGCTGCAACAACCCTTCTAATGACAAATTTTACAAGAGAACTTACAACATTTCTCAAAGCAAAGTGTCATATTTATTATGATTTTATGTATATCTTCACCATTTAACACAGGTTCTTTTGTTTCATGCATCACTGACTATTATGGTTTAGATATGGGGTGTCCCCAAAAAGCTCTTGAGTGAGATAATGCATGAGAGTTTAGAGGTGAACAGATTGTGTTATGAGAATCTTATACTAATCAGTGCATTAATCCCCTGATGGGGATTAACTGGGTAGTAACAGTAAACCAGCAGTGTGTGGCTAGAGGTGGTGGTTCATTTGGGGTATGTCTTTGGGGTTTATATTTTGATTTTGCTTTTGTTTTCATTTTTTAAATTTTAATGTGTTATATATGACAGAAGAATGCATCACAATTCATATTACACATATAGAGCACAGTTTTTCATAAGTCTTTGTGTACACAAAGTAGAGTCACACCATTCATGTCTTCAGAGGTGTACTTAGGATAATGATGTCCATCTCATTCCACCATCTTTCCTACCCCTATGACTTTTCCCTTCCCTTCCCCCCCACTTTTCTCCTTTGCCATATCTAGAGTTCACCTAATCCTCCCATGACCTCCTCACTATGAATCAGCAGCCTTAAATCAGAGAAAACATATGGCTTTTGTTTTTTTGGAATTTGCTAACTTCACTTCACAAAATAGTCACCAACTCCATGCATTTACCTGCTAATGCCAAGACTTTATTCTCTTTTAATGCTGAATAATATTCCATTGTGTATATATACCACATTTTTTTATTCATTCATATACTGAAGGGTATCTAGGTTGGTCGCACACTTTAGCTATTGTGAATTATGCTGCTATAAACATTGATGTGGCTGTGTCCCTGTAGTATGCTGTTTCTAAGTCCTTTGAATATAAAGCAAGGAGTGGGATAGCTGGGTCAAATGGTGATTCCATTCCAAATTTTCCAAGGAATCTCCATACTGCTTTCCATATTGACTGTACCAATTTGTAGTCCCATCAGCAATGTATGAATGTGCCTTTTTCCCCACATCCTCGCCATCATTTATTGTTGTTTGTATTCTTGATAGCCGCCATTCTGACTGGAGTGAGATGAAATCTCACTTTTGATTTGCATTTCTCTAATTACTAGAGATGTTGAACATTTTTTCACATATTTATTGACGGATTGTATATCCTCTTCTGAGAATTGTCTATTCATTTCATTAGCCCAGTTATTGATTGGGTTATTTGTTTTTTTGGTGTTACGATTTTTGAATTATTTATATATCCTAGAAATTAGTGCTCTATCTGATGTGCTTGTGGTAAGTTTGTTCCCAAATTGTAGTCTCTCTACTCACCTCACTGATGATTCTTCCTATTTCTCTCTTTTTTTCTTGGTGATTACACTGTTTAAAATGGATCTTAAGAGTAGTACTAAAGTGTTTCTAAGTATAAGAAGGCAGTGATGTGCCCTATAGCCTAGTATCTGTTAGATAAGCTTTGTTCAGGCAAGAGTTACAATGTTGTTCACTATGAGTTAGATGTTCATGGATTGAAAATATGTATTAAATGAGGTGGCTTTAAATGGAAACGTGCATAAAACAAGGGTTTTTATTGGTTCACAATTGTGACAAGAGGCTCAAAGGAACCTAATGCTCTATTTCCCCTAATACCAATGTGTCAGTATTCACTAATCCGGTGTTTGCAATGACTTGATAGAAAAAACAAACAAACAAAAAAAAAAAACTACTGTCAATAAAAAAAAATTGTACTTGTAGTTGTCTTTTGTCACTAATCATGCATTTCCATGTCTTTTCTAAAGTTTAGGCAAAAAATCTATTCTGAAGTAAGCAAGACCTATTCACCCAGATACTGCAGAAAAGGAGACATGCTAGGTGTAGTTAATGTTGATTAAAACTGGCAGTTGTCAAAAATTAACAATTGAGACTTATTCAATGATTGAGCAATACAGGTGCCCCTGGGATGATTCTGGTGCTTTAAGAGCAAGTGTTGACTTACCTTCTGGGTTGCTTTGCTTCATTAGTAGTAATTTGATAGAAATTATGGAAGCCTGGATTTTCTGAATTTCATAATAAACATTCAAACTAGAAAAGGAATATGATAAAATTCATCACAATGAAAGTTATAAGAATGTGAAGTTGGCCACATAAATATGTTAATAGAGCATGACACAATTAAGTAATGGACAGATAAATCATTGATTGTTCTTCCTTTTCCTGAGTTCCTTCTTGATTTTTGAAGGAGATATTAAGTATTTCAAGATTCCTTGTTAAAAAGGAGCATTCTATTTCAGAAATAAACCATTTTCAAATCTTATTCTTGAGAACACTCAATTTTTAATATATACTGAAAAGTTACAATAAAGAGTGTACTTTACAAATTGTTATTGAACAAGTCCTGTGGACATTTCCACCTACACATATTGTGAAACTTTGAATATTATTATATGAGAGAACAACAATTACAGTAACAATTGTGTAACTTTATAAACTGTCTAAAAACTACACTCACATACAAATCAATATTTTTCTTCTTAATTATTTTTCCACTGTAAGCATGCATAAACAATTATTAAGTACCTATAATACCAAATTTTAACTGTAAAATACATCTTATTAGGACTAAATTATTCATTTTTCCTAAAAAGGAAATTTAATATTTAAATTTGTAAAGTCACTTGCACAAAAATATGAGGTTATACCACAATGGAAGTGGAATTTATCACATTTTTTTCTCCAAATCTTTATTTAGTTCAGTATCATAAACTAATCTTGATTGCTGAGGGTTAATTAAAAATAATAATATTGACACATTTTATATGTCTTATAATTCAAAAAATTTTCCCATAACTTCACTGATAAGCTAAAGTTTATATTTTTGAAGAAACTTATTGTGCTAATGAAGTGATTTTCAATGGGGATATTTTTCCATACAGAACAAGAAATTACATCATTAAATATGTCTTTCTGAAAATAATTATTTAATTTACTTCATGTTTGTTTATTTTGAAAGTGTCAGGAAAATTAAACTGTTTGATAGAATGATATTTTCATCTTTGTTGACAAAAGTTCTAAGAATACACATTGGAAAAGGAAAGAAACTCTTTTGAATAAATGGAAAAATTGGATATCCACACACAATAGAATGATAACAGACTCCAATCTCTGATTATATAAAAGTACAACTTAAAATATTAGAGATGGAAATATAAGATCTACAGCTACAAAATTACTAGAGAAATACATAGAAAAAATACTTCAGAACATTGGAATAGGCAGATATTTTGACTAAGACCACAAATGAACAAAATATAAAACTAAAAAGAGAGAAATGAAGTCTAAAAAGAAAGTTCTGCTTAGCAAAGGAAACAATCAGCAGAGTGAAGATACAACCTGCAGAATGGACATTGGACAAGGAGCTTATAATCTAAGGAACTCAAAGAAAAAAATCACCAAATTAAAAAATGGGCAAGAGATCTTTCTTAGAAGAAGACAGGGCTAAACAAAACAAACAATAAGGACAATGAAAATCAAAACCATAATGAGATGGCACCTCCTTCAGTAGAAAAAAAGATTAAGAGAACCTTAGAATGAGGTGTGAAAATTAGTGCAGCCACTGTGGAAAACAGTATGGAAATTCCTCAAAAAATTAAAAATAAAGGCTGGAAATGAAGCTCAGTAGTAGAGTGCTTGATCCCCAGTACTACTCACACACAAAAATTAAAATAGAACAAGCATATGATCCATCAATTCTACTAATGGGCATATATCCAAAGAAAATGAAAGCAGTCTGTTAAATAGACATCTGCACTTCTATGTTTCCTGCAGAACTAATCACAATAACTAAAAACTGGAAACAATTTAAATGTCCATAAACTGATGAACAGATAAGGAATATGTGGTGCATATACACAATGGTATACTATTCAGCCATAAAAAGATATAATGTTATTATTTACAACAACATGGTTAGAACTGGAGGCCATCATGATAAATGACATAGCTCAGGCACTGAAAGACAAATACTACATTATCTCACCCAAATGTGAGATCTAAAAGATCTTATAAAATTACTGTTAGGGAATTTGGGAGTAAAATGGTGATTATCAAAGACTGGGTTTGAGGAAAAGTTGATTAATAGATACTAATTTACAGTTAAATAGAAGAAAGAAGTTTTGAGGTGCTATTACACAATAGAGTGACTATACATAATAATAATATATTTTACATGTTTTTTGAAACACTAAAAAATGCATTTTGCATGTTTTCACCATAAAAGAATGAAAGATGTTTCAGGAGATAGATACACATAGCCTGATTTTAACATTATACAATATATGTATGCATTGAAACACCACATGGAACCCCATGAGCATATATAATTTAGTTTTTATATATCAGTTAGAAAAAATAACTAAAATATAATTATGCCATATGTTAACAGAGATCATTCAATTACTTTTTCCAAATAAGAATTCTGACAGTGTACCATGCTAAAATATGAGAAGTTTAGGAGAACACTGAAAATTTTAAAATACATTAGATTTTTTAAAATTACTTTTTGTTTTAGTTATTGTGCTATGGATTAAACCCAGGACCTTACACATGCCACATGCTAGGCAAGCACCCTGCTACTAAGGTACAGCCCAACCCTTATTTTTTAAATTTTAGTTTGTATGGAAGTGAACAATCTGTCTGCCAACACCTAGAGAGAGTAAAAGCCATTAAAGGCACACTTAAGTGGCTGTCCTGTGGTGGCAAAATGCAGCATGCATATGGCACTTCATACCTATAATAATATTTTTGCTTCTCTTGATTTTATCATGATTACAGATGTTTATTTGTTCTTTTTTAGTAGCCTAGAAATATAAAACCTCAATAATATAAAAGCCCATTCTAGCCTGTTAGATAATGAAAATAATATTGAATGCAAGAAAAAAAATTAGCTATTAAGGCTTAAGAGTCCTTAATTCATAGAGTTATTATAAGACTCCAATGAAGTAACTGTGCAGTATTCATCTTTCATCATACAGGATGCAATGTATATTATTAATTAATTTACATTTTGTTTTACATATACATATGCATATATGTATTGTCTCAGAATCAATATTTTTAAATAATAACTGATAGTATTATAAGATAATACATATGAAAAATAATTATATTTACAAATTTTAAGATAACATTCTAAAAACTTATCTAACTTAAAAACCAAATCATATAATATTTATATAATACATTCTATAGACTTTACAAAATATATATCTCTCCCTAAAGAACCCACCCAGTGTTTTCAAGTTCACATAGACTATCACAATAATTAATCATAAAACATGCTACAGAACATATATTTATAAATGTCAAAGAAAATAATTTATATATTCTCAAGGAATTAAAAAATCAACAAAAGAATATTAAGAAGTGATATATATGTACAAAATAAAAAACACATAAATACAATCCAACTATAGAGAAAAATCATAAAATCTAATTACCATTTGAAAGGAACTGAATTATAATTAAACAATTGTAGTTTAAAATAAATAGATCACATGAGGTTTAAAAGATAATTTCTTTTAATAATATCCCGGGAGAGCAAGACATAAAACAAAACCAAGTAAGAACAATACAGCATGTACAAATACGTAGCAATATAAAAAATCAAAATGTATTTTAAAAACACAACAAATGAGAATATACAATGGAAGCAAATAATGCAACATATTATATAGATATTTTAAACATTAACAAAGTAGAAAGCCTTCGAGTTGATGAAACCTCATCCTAAACACTAAATGACTTTAACAAAGTGTAATTTTTCTAGTTCTCTCAGTACTAAAGTGATAAAGGAGCAACCATCAAATACCATATTATTAACTACATGTCTTCATACAAGAATGCTGGTTACCAATGCTGGTTACCAACTCTGGTGACCTTAATCAATTTGTTAGGGTGGTATCTGCCAGGTTTCTCCATGATGAAGCTAAAACTTTCTTTGGTAAGTAAATCTATACTTCAGAAGCAAATCACTAACTCCATCCTCGATAAAACTTGGTGGAAGGAGGGGTGCAGTGATAGTCTACCTTCTGGAGAAGGGAATATCTAATACATGTTATTCAGAATTCTGGGAGGAAGGTTCGTCCCTTTCACCCATTTACTTGTTTATGGAATCATTTATCCATATCAGCATGTACCATGTGAATTTATTTTGTAGTTTGGGTTGTAATCTCAACAGATGGCATTTCATTATTTAAAATGTTCCAGCTTTGTCCACTGGAGGTCCCCCCCCCCGCCAGGTTGGTTCCTGTGCGGCTTTGGCATACCCTTTGTTTTCTGAGCATATCCTTCTTTCTGGCATTACCAGGTGGCTCTAGGTCATCTGATATTTTTCTTAGTTCTAGTCTTGGAATCAGCTGTTGTTCAAGAAGACTGGTTCTTTTCATTGGGGAACACTATATAGAAGTCATTATCTGAGCACAAAGTGAGCTCACTCCTACTTATTTTTTATTTTTCCAGACCCTCTGAGCACACAGAGACAGGAAATATGGGTATGCTCATTATTCCTTTTTCATGCATTCCCATGATTATGTCTGTATTGATCTGTAAGTATACATGTATTTAACAGAACATGAGCTAAAACTAACCACTCTGATTCCACAGACCTCATTTTACCCTCGCCTCTCTCCCTGCTTGACTGTGATTTCTCACTTCATCAGTGAGAAACATTGCACTTATGTCCTTTTTGCATGTTTCTGGTATACATGTTCAGAATTATCAAGTTATACTCCCTGGTCCATCCCAATGAAGAATATATTTACCAACCAGAGAGTTTCTGTGTAGTTCTCGCTTGTCTTTTTCCTGACAGTTTCCCATTAGAATACCACTTTTCAAATTTATTTATGACCTACATCACTTTTATTGTGCTAAAACCCCAGAGCATTAAGGACTTATTGTTTCTACAGCCATAGCCTGAATTACTTTCATGCAAATAAAGCTTAACAAGAACTTTCAGGAGGATTTATTGTGCTTTGGTGTTTTCCAAGAAATGGTGTATTCTTAAGGAGATTAATATTTGATGACATTTTCTGTCTTGTTAATTTTACATGTTTTGGACCTTTCACAGTTTTTATCAAGCCAAGACTTTGAGTATTTCCCAGTCTTCAGGCACTGGAGAGTCAAGAATGATTTCAGCTAAAACAGACATCGTTTGGAATGACTGATACAGAAGATTCTGTCAGGATGAGTTGGGCTATTAAAAAGAAGGCATCCTCTCCCCACTTAGATTTTTACATTATTTTCCTACACCTTCCTAATTACTGAATGGCTAATGAGAGAAACCTATCTCATTAGCAAAAATACTAAATTCTAGCGTGCAAACTCTTATGCAAACAAAGTAACTTTTTCACTAGTATATGAGGATCTCATGGGGTGATTTAGGGGAGAGCCCAAAGGGACACTTCAGTTAACAAGAGAGCATGAGCCAAAGTTGAGAGTTTCTCTGCCCTAGGAGCAGAGAGGTCTAGACAATGTTTGAAATATCTGAAAGAATTCTAAACTGATTTAAAATTAATTAAAGCAAATGTTACATATTTGCTGCATAGCTGCTTTAATGTTGTTTTTTAATAGATATTCATTGAATTAAATTAGCCTTCTGCAACTAAGCAACAGAAAAATAAGGCAGAGTTTTACCATTGGAGCATTGGTGATCACTCATGAGAGAAAACAATTTAGGACAGGAAGTTGGGACTTTACAAAATAAACTATGCCTAATTCAAACTTTGCTTGGAACTAGTCCTTCTATCTAAGAAAGAGGGGAACATTTTTTAACCCCCTACACCTATTTTTTTTCTAAAATGTACTTCTTCCCATATCCAGGATGCTGAGCCTAATCTAAGGTATCAATATTTAGGGTTAAATGACAATTTGATAGCTCACTAGAACCTAAGAATTATGTTTAATATGTTTTTGAAAATATAATGTCCTTCAAAATTCAGTAAGGTTAAAATTGACTTTAGAAAGTGAATAAGTGGTTATTATGAAATAATACTTGGCATTGTAAGTGTCTTAATAAGTTTAAAAGATATTTTAAAAAGTTGAAATTATGACTCTCATATAAATATAAAATGAACACATTCCAAAATTGAATTTCATTAATTAAATAATGAATGGGCATATTAAATACAATAACAATTTCAAATGACAAGAGAATTCAAAGAATTCAAAGAGTCACACTTACAGGCCTTTAGAAAATAAATGTATAGAGATGCAAAACAAGAACAAAATAAGCACTGACATCTTCACTACTATTTGTTCCAATGGGAAAGAAATATTTCCATTACTACCAGGTTATTATTATCAACAGAATTGTAAGTTAATTTCATGACAATGAAAATCAGAGATTTAAAAGAGGGGTGTGCTAAACCAACAATAATGTTTTTCAACATTTTTGGTACGTTTATTTTACAATACAAAGAACAAATAACATTTTATATAATCATAGTAACCAGAAAGTAAATCTGTCTCCCTTGCTCTCTCCTGCTTTCTCTCCATGTAGCAATAGAGATAGCAATATAACTAAGGATACCTAACCTAAGTAAATATAACTAAACCAAGAGCAAGCTAAATGTTATTGATATTAATGGAACTTGGATTTATATCTAAGAGAATGATGATTAATTTTGGATAACAGTGCATTTGCTGTATAAGAACGTTTTCTATAAGTATGAAATACTTTTACCATGTGAATTTGATCTCATCGTTGTGTATTTTCAGTGTTCATAATAATTTCTATTATAAATTTAACATTCCATAAACAGCATATAATCCTTTTGTAGATCTTCCAATGATGCTACAGAAGTGTTATTCTACATGCAGAACTTGGATTCCAGTGAGAGGAAGCATACTTGATGCTTGGAAAAAATGACCTCCACAATGGTTTTCTCCTCTTAACATAATAAACTCCAAAAGTTAGTTAAATGACATCAAACTTTTTCTATTTTAGTTAATTACAACCAGTAAGACAACAAGCATTTACACATGTTTATAGCTAATTTATATGCTGTACTTAGTTATGTCCATATTGAAATGACTCCATTTCTTCTTCTTCTTCTTCTGGATAGATTTACTAGATCTAGTATTCTTTGTTGGGTGATTTTTTTTTTTCTGAACTTGGAACATGGCATTCCATTTCTTCTTGGTTTGAAAGTCTTCTTCTGAGAAATCTGCTGTTAGCCTAATGGAGTGTCCCTTAAATGTGACTTTATATGTTTCTCTTGCAGGTTTTAGAACTTTTCCTCTGTCTTGTACTTTTGATAGTGTAAGCCTAATATGTCAGGGTGAAGATTTTATCTTGTCGTGCTCATTTGGGGTCTTATGGGCCTTCTGTACCTGAATGTCCATGTCTTTTCCAAGATTAAGAAAGTTTTCATCTATGCTTTCATTGAATGATTTTTCTGTGTCTTCCTTTTAGATACATAAAAGTAGGAATATTTGTTTATTTAATTGTGTTGCAAAGGTCTTTAAAGTTGTCTTCATTTTTTTTCTTATTTATTAATTTTGTCTGACCAGGATATTTCAAAAAAATCTGTATTCAAGTTCAGATATTCTTTCTTCCAGTTGATCTAATCTGTGGTTAAGGTTTTAAACTGTTATTTTTATTTGACTTATTTAGTTCACTTCCAAGATTTCTCTTTGGTTCCTTTTCAAGATCTCTATCTCCTTGCTGAAATTAATTCATTTCATGTATTGTTTTCTGAATTTCATTACATAATTCATCTGCATTTTCTTAAATCGCACTGAGATTCTTTATAATCATTCTTTTAAATTATGTGGCATTTAATCAATATTGTTTGCTTTGCAATCTGTAGAGGGTTATTGTGTTCTTTTAGAGGCATTATGCTACCTTTTTAAAATTTCTCGTGTCTTGTGCTGCTAAGATTTTTGCATCTAGTACATCAGTTATCTCTACCACTTTTGTCACCTTTAATGGATCAGAGAAGGATGTTGCACACAACCATGGGTTGAGGTGCCCACTGTGTGGCCTCTCTGACAACAAGATTGGTGATATCACTCCAGTGATGGATATTTCCTCAAAAACTGCTGAGGTGAGCTGCTGGAAAGAGCCTCAACACTAGCAGTAGTGAGAAGCCTGAAGAGCACACTGTGTGGGGGCAGGAGACACTCACAGACCCATCCACAGCACATACCCAGAACTTGTGGGGCAGGGCAGTGTCAGGGACCATATATGTGCCTGTTTTTAGTCCTTGCATTGGCACAAGACAACACACAACTGGCCATACCCTCATTCCCGAAGAACAAGTATTCCAGTTTCTTGAGTCTTGAGAGCACACTCCATTATCTCTGTACTACAACACTTTTCAGCTCAGGGACCTGAGAAGGCTTGGGCACTTGGGTCACAGTTGCTCTATGGTATTGAGCTGGGTTGGTGATGCTGAAATCCCCTGTGCTCTTGTCATGGGATATCTACTGATACCTAGAGATGAAGCGATTCCTGACCCCTAGAGCACTATAAATTTGAACAATAACTCCCTTCAGAAGATGGTAGCTACTTATAGCAACTGGGCTTTAGAGATTGGGGGTAAGGGGATAATATAAGTGCCTTTTCAAAAGTAAATCTATGTTTTAGCCTCTTAAGTTGCTCTCCTCACTGGACTGCATGCTTAGGACAGTTGTGAAACTTTTCAGTAGGTAGACTTGCAGGTGTCTGCACCAGTGGACTTTGCTGGGACTCTCCCATTCACCCTTCCTTCTGCAAAGGAGAACTCCCCTCCCCTATTTGGAGAGTCAGCTGGTAGTTGCCACAGTTCATCATTCTTCATTCTGTAATATTGTCTCAGATCTCTGAGCCTTACGAGGTTCCAGTCTCTCCTTTGCTGAATTCCAGCATTCTCCCATGGTCATGCACCTCATATTATAGCTATTGACTTATTGCTTTGGTTTTTTTCTTGTTCTTTTTCAGAGGTAGAGGTAAGTATCACACCATCCTGAAACTCCCTCTTTCCCGTATCTTTCTTGTTAATATTATGTTGATTGCTTCCTTATTGGTTGGAAAATAATTTGAAATTAATAAATCATTTTAATCAGCATGTAAATTGTGCATTGTATATGGAGCACCTTGTGATATGCTGTTACACATACCTTGTATCATGTTCACATCAGGGTAAAATATCTATATCTCCAAAAATTTATTATTTCTTTGTAGCAAAAACATTGAAAATACTCCCCTCTACTTTTTTTTTCACACATACAGTACATTATTGCTATGTGTAGTCATCCTATTGCAGTAGAACATCAGAAGTAATTCCTTCTTCCTGAGAGCAACTCAGTATTAATTGACCAAACTTTCCCCATCACTCCCTCCCACTTGCTTTCTCCCAGGTTGCTGTAACAACTATTTTACTTTCAATTTTAATGAGATTAACTTCTGTAGATTTCATTTATCAGTGAGACCAGGCAGTCTCTCTGCCTGTCTATGAATGGCTTATTTTACTAACATTGTCTCTGGTTTCATCCATGTTGTGAGGAGGATAAGATTACATCCTTTTATGTTTAAATAGAATTCCATCATATATGTATGCCATATTTTTTATCTATTTGTAAATGATGACCACTTAGGTTGTTTCCATACAATGAACACACCAGAGTACAGAATGTCCATTTGACATAGCTATTTGATTTCCTTTGGATATATACCTAGGAGTGAGATTGCTTTAATTTTTTTTTTAGGAAACTCCATACTCTTTTCTAAAATGATTATGCTAATTTATATTCTCACCCACAATGATTGTAAGGGTTACCTTTCCTCCACTTCTTTTGATATATATATATATATATATATATATATATATATATATATATATATACACACACACACACACATATACTCACATGCACATATATATAATTGTATCAATTTACATTTATCTAATGATTAGTGATGTTGAGCATTTTTCATGTATGTGTTGGCCACTTAAATGTCCACATTTTTAGAAACATCTATTTAGGTTTATTTATTTTTTTTAACTTTGCTATTGAGTTGCTCAAGTTTCTTCAATCTTCTGGATATCAACCTCTTATCACATCTGTAGTTTGCAAATATACTTTCCAATTTTGAAGGGTCTCTCTTTACTCTGTTGTTTCTTTTCCTGTGCAGAAGATTTTTATTTTGCTATAATTCCATTTGGATATATTTGCTTTTGTTTATTTTGCTTTGGGAATCTTATTCAAAAAAATTCTTGTGCATTCCAATGTCCTGAATGCTAGTACAATCATAGTTTCAGGTCCAACAGTTAAGTTTTTCATCAATTTTGAGTTAATTTTTTAGACAGTGAGAAGTAAGGATCTGGTTTTATTTTTCTGTATGTGGATATCCAATTTTCCCAACACCATTTATTGAAGTTGCTGTCCTTTCCTCAGTGCATGTTCTTAGCATCTTAGTTGAAAATCAGTTTACTGTTAATGATTGAGTTTATTTCTTATTTTCCTATTCTTTCCAATTGGTCTATGTGTCTGCTTCTATGCCAGTACCATTCTGAGTTGATTACTGTAGATTTTTTAGTATATTTCAAAGTCAAGCAAAATGCTTTTATTATTTGATAATATTTCTTAAGAAAATTCATGTGCCTCAAAAAATTCATGCTTTTAAATTTTACTTTTGTGTTTGGGACTTTTTATTCATTTAGAATTTTTGTTTTTTTCTGTCCATTAAATGCCCCACATTGTCTTAAATGAAATATTATCTCAAATTTACTTTCATGTAGAGTGAGATTCAGGAATCTGTGGTGAGTTGAGCTAAAAACTGAACTGGCAATTGTTAGAGCATTGAACTGAGACAACAAGCCATAAAGGAAGTTGCGGTGAAGACCTCAATTGTTTACTGCAGTAATATACACAAGGGATCAAACAAGAGAAGGTTCTGGATTCTTCACTGTTCCACTTTTTCCATGGAAAAGAAAAGCCTCTGCCAGAAATGCTTCTGATTGGAAGCACTTGGACTAGTAAAGGCAGCTGTGCAAAGTAAGAGCATGGCCAGTTGGAAGGGCCTGAGATGAGACATCAGGGTACTGGTTTTCATCCACCTCTGTGGGTAGAGAACACTTGCCCCCACATTGGACCACCAGGTAAAGCCATTTAAATTGCCAATGATGGGGCTTTACAGATCACTGGGGAGATTTCTGGCCCAGGAGCTGTATTTCTTGTGACTTAACTTGTTTCTCCAAATGAAACCAGTTAACCCAAAGTTTTTAACCCAACAGTTACACAGTTAATTATTCCTCGAATGTATATATGTATGTTAAATATTGATTTAGATCTAGACTTGGCATTTTTTCCAATGATCTGTTTTATTTTTTGTCACACTGCTTTAATTACTATATATCATTGGTCACTTTTGATGGTGGAATTTCTCCTTCAGTTTTCCTTTATAAAATTCTTCAGCTATTTTTCTCTGTTTTATGCTTATGTGCTTACATGGTGTTTATTTATTTGCTTATTTTTTGGGTGGTAGGGATCAAACCTAAGACCTTGTGTATGCTTGGTAGGTGCTCTACTACTGAGCTACATGCTCCCAACCCTCTATTTATTCTTAAAATAAAATTTAAGTTTAATTATCCTGAATAATGTAATATTTTTATTGATCAGAATCACATCAAAATAAAATTAGTTTGGGGCCTGGGTTTGTAGCTCAATGAGTGCTTGCCTCGCATGCATGATGCACTGGGTTCAATCCTCAGCACCTGATAAAAATAAATAAATAAAAATAAAGATTTTATGTCCATATACAACTAAAAAATATATATTTAAAAAATAAAATTAGTTCGAAAAGAGTAATTATTTCATACAGCTTAGTTTTCATTTTCAGTAGTATGAAATGAATCTTTATGTATTATTGTCTTTTATTTCCATTGTTGAAATTTTAGTTTCTCTTTATGCAGATTCTGAATAATTATTATTGTTTACTACTCAGTATTTTAAAATGTATTGATATTGGAAAAGGCATCTTTTTCTATTTTTTAAAATTTTATTCTAAGTTTAAGAGACTTTAAAATAGGCAAAACGTGTTACCAACTATCCTGTCTAGTGAACTCTTCCAAGTTTTCTCAACCTGTTATCATCTTTGCTGTATTTTATTAAATTGAATTCATTATTCTAATTCATGGAAATCTCATAAAAAGGCAAATACATATAAATATATACTTGTGCACACATATATACTACTGAATTTCATCTGACAGAATGTAATTATTTCCCTGTGCACAGATTGATTTTAAATTCATGTTTAAATTCATTTTAGCATTCTTATTACCCATAATGTGGTTCTTTGAATTCTCCAGTCATAACCCCTTACTGATTCTCTCATTAATTAAGGAGTTAAATACAATATTTGACATTTTTATGTTTTATTCATAGAAGATTCATGATTTGTTTTATTTTAAAGTAGTGCTTTAAGAAAAGTTATATATATATATATATATACATATATATATGTATATATATATATATATATGTATATA
>NW_025999982.1:15287854-15338592 GCF_001458135.2 Marmota marmota marmota
TATATATATATATGTATATATATATATATATATATGTATATATATATATATATATATACACACACACATTTTATTAAATGTGAAGTAATAAAAAAAAGAAACACCTCAGTAAATTTGCCTTGTGTGTAGTTTCATTCCCTTCAAAATCAGTCCTCCTCTTTTTGTTATTTATCCAAGACATTTGTAAATAACTTTCTCACACTATTATGAGTTTAATCAGTTTTGAATGCATTAGCTTCATATGTGGTTGAGGATGGAGTTTTCTAACACTAGTTCTGTCCTTCACTCCCAACAACAAAATGTCCTTACTCCAATTGCTAATCTACTACTCCTCTTACAGTTTGCATAGGCTCCCTCCTCCTTCAACATTTTATGAATTTAATAGCATCTTTACAAAGAGCCCTCCCTGTCACCTGTCTGCTATCATCCTCCTCGTGGTTTACTCTATCACTTCCTTTTAAATTTACTATACCACAATTCCAAATGATTTATAACTGGCATCTTATTGTTTACAGCAACAACAATGTGTATAATTGCTTGTTATTGTTATTGCTATTGTTATTGCTGTTGTCTGTTCTCCACTTGGGTGTAAGCTGTGTTAGAGCAAGGACCATCCACATTATGGAATGCCTCCTTCCTAAAAGAGAAGCAAAGATGAGTGAGGATTAACCCCCTCCCTTAAAAAGTTCACTATTGAATAGAAGATAGATATAAATATTCTAATAAATGGCATATTTCATTGTTTAGAGTTCTGAAAGTTTATTTCATATAGAAGCCATAATTACTACTAAAATTAACGAAAATCATTTTAGTGAAACCAAATTTTATCTACATTGTTGTAAGCACCACCAACCGTCAAAAAAAAAAAAAAAGAAAAAAGAAAAGGATTTATCAAGCATCTATTGTGGATCAAGTACTTCAGCAAGAAGGTAACTGAGATCCTGAAGTTCCTAGTGATCATTTTAAATCAAGTCAAAGAAAGCTATGAAGGATACAAAACACATTTAAAAATTATACCTACACAAATACAAGGAGCCTTTGCCAACAGCCAAATGAAAGAGTCATATAATAAATGTTTTTTACCTAAGGGTCAGTGACTTCACTCCAATACAGACCAAAAACAAAAAAAAAAGGAGGGACATGTTTTAAAGAAGAAATTGTGGAAATAATTGATTAAATTACGTGTTTTTTCACAAGAAAACATACTATTATGCATAATTATTGTGCAATAACAGAAACCAATTAAATAAAAGAGTAAACTGTGTTGGAACTGGAACCTCTGTAATTTGACTTAGATAAGCGTAAAGAGGGGACAGGACATTCTGGAACGTGTATGGTATACTCGGTCAACAAGAAATTAATGGTTTTTCTTTGGCTAAGGCAGAAACAGAAAGAACCTCCTTTGGAGGCTCCATCCAGCCTAAGTCACAAGATTTTAGTTTGCTTCAGTGGAGTCCTCTTCTACCTTAAGCCTGTGAAGATCATAAAACTGTTACTCTTTGTAAATTATAAACGATAGTCTGTATCAAAAAATAGCTCACACTTAATGTGAGCATTCTCACTGGGACCATTTCAATCTCAAATTATATTTGCTGCAAGGAAAGCACACAATGAATCACAATGAAGAGGGGGAAATTCATCAATGGATAAAAATAGCCCTGACTGTCTTCCAGCTACCTACAATTAGGAGGAATTCTGAGATTATGGATGGCTGTTTTATGTAACACATGGAGACAACACAGTCCATCTTTATTACTTCTACGTAGTAAATCACATCTTCATAAAGAACATTTACATCATTTTCCTTATGTCTGCAATGTCAGGGTCATTGAGGCTGGGTCTCCCTCACCTGATCATGAGGTAATTCATGACCTCAATCCCTTGATTTTTAGCTTTGAGCATAAAAAGCTACTGAAGGCAGAAAACAGGCTTCATTGTTTCCTCTTGCCTCAGGGGCCAAAAATGGTATTTTAATTCAATTAAAAATTGTGCTCATCCAAAATATGGCACAGAGGCCTGATGTGCAACAAAAAGCTTCAATCAAGTTAATGTAAAACTCTTCTAGGTGTCTCCAGTGCCCTCTGAAGCCATAAGCCTTCCCTCACCATACTCTCTCCTGTTCACCCAGTTGCTCAGACAGATCACCCAGCAACACTCTTCATTCTTCCCTCTTTTGTCTCCAGTTTTCCCAAATACAAATGATCACAGAGCCTTGCAAATTCTACCTCCTCAGTGTCACTGGCCCCTGTTGCATTATTACAACAGATTTCTAGCCAGTTTTGCTGCCTCTAGTCTTGTCTCTATTAAATGATTCAAATGGACTTCTAACATTTTTACTTACTCCCTCTTCCTCCCCTCAATATGGCAAACTCCTGGTAGGAGTCATGTTTATTAACATTGTTCTCCAATACCTCAAACATATGTGTCAATAATATGAAGAGATGGAAAATGTTCCATTCACAATTAGCATCACTTATCTCATTTTGATGTTAAACACTTCCTTTTAAGTCCCATCCCAGTTAGACATACAAACCAAAAAAAAAAAAAGTCATTTATACATCCAATAGAGATAACTACAGAAATACATTAAAATTAAATTATCCCTAATTTCTAATATCTAAAAAAAAGTTAAGAAAACACCCAAATAATCAAATTCTGTCTATGTTAATATCAGGAAAGGTCCAATTCTCATAACTCCAAACAGAATAAGGTAGGAAATATACACTTTTAAAATTTTAACTCTAACCAAATTGGAAGTTGTAAACAATCCCCCCCCCCGAAAATATCTTGGTCCCCTGGAATATTTTCAGAATTAAATGAAAGAAAATGGTCATATTTCAGTAGTATTATATAAAGACATATAGGTATGGGTGACTTGTGTTGAAGGTGACCATCAACCCTGCTTTGATGTATAAATTGATTTAGTTCATCACTTTCAGAGAATAAAATCAGTTGTTTGTCCAAATTAGTCTTCTAGTATTCACAAATAAGATGACTAAGATCTCTAGCACGTTTTGAAAGTACAGACCATAAACAACTTTGCAGGTGGAAAATAAAAATAAAGAGAATACAAACCCTTGAGTATCTGGGAATCATTTTAACTTACTCTACATATTTTTTTCTCAGTGACTGCTAGATTTAAGCAGGAAAAAGGTATATTGCAAGTACGTTTAGTACCAAAACTCATTAATGCTGTTGAGTAATAAGAATGTTGCTTCCACCTATGGAGAGATTCATTTAAAGGTGGAAGCTAAGCCCAATAAGACCTGTATAATCAGAACTTATGGGAGTATGATCTGGGTGTTGTGATGTTGATCCTGAGAGATTCACTGATCTAATAAATATACATCCAATTATATATCTGACAAGCAGAATGTACATTATAGTCAAGTGTTCATGGAACAAAAGTCAAATATCTTAAGCCTAAATAAATAGTCACAAAAAGTCTCAGTGGAAAATCGAAGTATTGAATATATTATTTTCCAGAAAGCAATATAATTCTGGAAATAAGTAATAACTTTAAAACAACAAAAATAAATAAAAATTAAAATTAAAAGATCTTTTTAAATAATATTGACCCATTAATTTCACAATTGAAATTTTAATTTCATTGAGATATCTCTCCACTTTTTTAAAGGTTACAACGAAATGTTTTTCAGTAAATGTATAAAATGATGCAACTATCATCAATATGTAATTTTATAATACATTCATTTCCCCTAAAGAACCTCATAGCTATTAGTTGTCACTTTATTTTTCCTCCATGTTCCACTATGACACTCCTAGCCCCCAGCTTCTAGAAACCCCTAATCTACATTCTGTCTTCATATCTATGGCTGTTCTGGACATTTTATATAAGTAAAATAATATAATACAAAGTTTCTTCTGATTACATTCTTTACCTTAAAATAATATTTTTGAGATTCAGCCTTGTTGAATTTATTGTTGGATTTATCATCACTTAATTTATCTTTTACCACTAAATACTATTCTAACATATTTTGTTCAATGAACACTCAATTTGTTAAAAGCAGAAACAACTTTAGTAAACTTAAGCAGACAATGTTCCAATTGTTCTAATTTCTTAACTTACTTGCCAACCTTTGGTAATGTTTAACATTTTAGTTTTCACCATCCCAGTGGGTTTGGAGTCATATCTTATAGTATTTTTGTTTTGTTGTTTTTTGTTGATAGACCTTTATTTAATTTATTTATTTACATGCAGTGCTTAGAATTGAACCCAGTGCCTTAGACATGCTGGGCAAGAGATCTACTACTAAACTACAACTCCAGTCCAATATATCTTATAGTTTCAATGTGTGTTTCCTAAATGCCTAATGTTATTATCACTTTATCTATTATAGACCATGTATGTATCTTCTTCAGAGAAATGTCTATATAAATCCTTTGTCCATTTGTTTAAGAGATTTGCTTTTATTATTATTAAGGGTTATTTTTATATTATAGATACCTGTCCCTTATCAGACTTATGATTTGCAAATATTTTCTCCCAATCGGTTGTTTGGTTGTTTTCTCGCTTTCTTAATTGCAAACTGTTGTCACACTTTATGATGTCTGTGAAGTTTTTGTCTATGTTCAGCTAGAAAATGAGCTTGGAGGATCCCTACTTTGCTGCTCCTTAGACACCACATCCTTGATCATATACATGGTATTCCAGGTGGCCAGGGATGAATGTAACTTTTTGTTTGTTTCTGGTGTGATGCTGGGGATCAAATCCAAGGATTTGCACATGCTAAGCAAGCACTCTAGCACTGAGCTACAGAGCTACACACCCAGCCTCTGTAATTTTATTATTTAAGCTGAGCTTCCTGAGAATTTCCCTTGTGCCCACACAGCTTTCCAATTACTCAGAGTTTTATCAGAGATAAACTTTAAGATGTATTCATCATAGAAACATCCAGCATTGATAGGTTTCCATGAAGGGTGGGGAATGGTTCCTAACAAGTGCTTCTACTGAGTAGGTACCCATGGGCACCATCTTTTCAATCCTGGAACCTGACTGTGATCTTACAAAGTCCCATGTTCTTTGTCCTTTTCACAGAAATGTGAAATTCCTGGCTCCTCTAGTGTTGTCAATTGTATCATGAGGTTACTAATTTCTTCTTGATTATGCTCCATCAAAATCTACATTATTTTCAGCAATGCCCTTAAGCACAGTGTTATCCACTTTCTGTTCCAAACATCCTTGTCCAGGCCAAACCTTGGAGTGTTGTCTTTATGGCCTGCCTTTCTGACTGAGCAGAGCTCCTGTTCCACTGCTCTCTTTTGGGGAACAGATACCCTCCATTCTTGAAGCATCACTCTCAGTGAGTTGACACAGGGACAGTAGGTGGCTCTTGCTCTTCTCTGCTTGCCCTTCCTTTGGAATCTCTGCACACAAGTGAGTTGAAAAGGGGGAAATGGAGCTCCACCATGCTTGGCCTTCCACATTTTGGGCAGAACCCTTGGGCAGAACCCTGGGGTATGGGGTGGGAGATACAGATTTCTTAGTTGCATCTGCCTGTTAAAGTGCTTTTGAAACATGAGGCTGAAGAGGAGTCATGAGAAACACCATCAATCTGCCCCTCCCAGTAGATCTTCATCTTAGAATGGAGCTGGAGAAAGAGAGAGAGGCTTTGTATTTTCTGGCTGCGTATTTCCCTGTTAGAGCTTCTCTGACATAGAACTGGAAGCATGTGTTGTAGTGATGGAGTGGAGCACGACTCCAATAAACTTTTTCTGTTCTGAGTTTTAGTAGATTATCTTGAATAATTGTTTTTTTTTAATTTTCTATATGACCTTAGGACAGTTTCTAATACTTTCATGATTTTTCCCCATATTTTTACCAGTTAAAATATTGTTTTGCTGTGGAGAGAAAATTTTTCTTGGCAAATCAAAAGATACGTTTATTGATTTCTAACCAATGTGTGGTATTAAATAATGCTTCCTAATCTCCTTGTAAATTTTACTAAATAATACCTGCTGTACATTGAGTGCTCAAATATAATTTAGGGATGAAGGTCTTATAGGGTTGGTCATTTGATTCTTCTGAAAAGGAAGTTGTTTGAATTATTTACCAAGTCATAATTTTAAAAAAGTTATTTTTAAAGGCTATTTTTAAAAACAGTCTTAAGTTCACAGAAAAATTGAATGGAAACTTGAGACTTTTCCCATGTCCCCTTTGCCTGCATGTGTGCATGGCCTCCTTCATTACTAACATTTCCCACCAGGAAGGTTCATTTGTTACAACTGAGGAATCCACACTGGCACATCACAATCACCCAAGTGCATAGAGTATGATCAGATTCACTATTGGTAATGTACATCCTGTGGGGTTGGACAGATGTATAATGGCATGAACCTATTTTATAGTACAGAAAATTCTCATACAGAAAATGTTCACTGAACTAAAAGTTGTCTCTCGTCCACCTCTTTGTCTCTTCCCTGTCCCACCCCACCAAACACTAACCTTTTTACTGTCACCATAGATTTCCTTTTCCAAAACATCTTATACTTGGAATTGTATGGTTTGACTGGCTTTTCAGATTTCACTTCTATAACACAGTCATAAGAATGTGTTTCCACCATATCATTTATGGCTTGACAACTCATTTGCTTTTAGTATTGAACAATATTCTATTATTTGAATATACCACAGTTTATCCCCCATTAGCTACTGAAATATATTTGGTATCTTCCAAGTTTGAGAAGTTATAAATAAAAGTGCTATAACTGCTCATATGCAGATCTGTGTATGGACATAAGTTTTCAACTCTTTTGGGTAAATATCAAGGCCTTACAAAAGTTTTTCCTAAAAAAAAACTCTGTTCTGAAGCTGGCAAAATAATCATGAAATATGATCAAAGAAAGTACATTTATACAGTCCCACTAAGTATTCATCAATTAAAAAGAAAAAAATAAGTTTACAGAAGAGAGCAAGTGTTCACTACATAATGAACAGTAGAATAAAACAATATCACAAGCAACCAGATGCTTTCCACAAAGAAAGGCATTGTATATTTATGTAATGATTCTCTCAGAAAGAATAACCTGACAAAAACCCAAGAAATTTCAGACAAAGCCAAAGATGGAGAACATTTTACAAAATTACTTACCTTTCTTCATCAAAAGAAGGCGGAGAACCGGAACAAGATAAAAGAAAACTATAGGAAGACATACAGTCAAATAAAATGTGTGGTTCTGAATTAGATCCTGAATTAAGAAAAACATAATTACTATAAAAAACACTATTTGGCCAATAAGCAAAATTGGAATATAGACTAAAGATTGTTCTTTTATATCAATGTTAAATTTGCTGAATTTGATAGCTACTTCATCAGTATATGAAGAAATATCCTTGTTCTTAAAATATACTCACTAAAATATTTGGGAAGAAAAGCAGGGTGATAAATGAATTCAACTTTTAAAAAGCTCACAAAACAAAAATGTATAGAGTGAATAAGAGAATTATTTTCATATACCTCAGTTTGGTTCAGCTTCCAAAATTATATCATTTGTGCTTAGAGTATCATGAAATATGTCTGCAATTTATCTTAATGACAAGGTTTGCAAGCACCTAAGATATTTTTATCCTTTTTACTACAGCCACTTTTGTCCTCTACATTGAGAAGTTTACCCATCCTAAGTTCCTCTAGCTGTATGACAAAAATCTCTTGAATGACAGAAGCATCAATGTTCTGCTCAGATATTGCTTTAATGGCTCAATTTTGTATTGGATTCCACCTCCCATGCCATCATTTTTTGGGTTTTGATGCATTTTCATCTTTGTTAGTCAATTTCCTCATTTATAACTGGGATATTTAAAAAAAACCCCACAAAACCACACCTGTGCTGTCTGGGTGAACACTGTGTGCACAGTGAACAATCCCTGGCAGACTCTGAAAGACATGAAGTGATTGGTCACTGATCATGATGCACATCTGAGATTTATTTAGTGATTTGTGAATGGAATTTCCAGTTCTCAAGTTCATACTTTACGCAATCACTCCCATTTAATGCAAATAAAATTCAAATGCCTTTATGTAATTTGTCCTGGAAAAAAGCAAATTATTCCACCTTCCAAGAGTGAACATTACTTTCTAATTAAACTAATTGAATTATCCACAAATACAAATAAACTTCAAAACATAACTTATATTATCATTGATAGATTGGAGATTGTTGAAAGATTCATTAGCAGATATTATTGAAACTGAGTATTTGCTACAAGAACTTTATAAGATGCCTTTTAGCTTAGATGTAGTTTTTGTGCTGCTTTATTTCCAAAGGATCATAATTTCAGCAAGGCCATAAATAAAATTACCTCATAAAGATGAAAGATCAAGTGAACAAGATTCACCGCTCCTCTAACTTCACTTTATTCCAGACGGCCGTCAGAATCAGCTTATCACATTTTTTTGGCAATTCCAGTCTCTCAAATTGCCAATTGCTTGAATATTGCCTCTAAGAAATAACGCACTAATCTCTATATACCCTGAAGAATTTCTGCAATATTCTATTTGTCAGAGTTTTGGTTTTATATACTCTCTGTACCTTTGCTTTTTGCCCTTTTAAAGGCTAAGTCTGCTGTTGCAGCAACCCTGAGGCCTGCCCAAAGTTCCTGTGATGGGCAAACTATTCATCCTCATTCAACAGGGACAGAATGTCTTTGGGAGAATTTCATCAGCCTAATGGAAACCACCCTTGTGGCACCAATAATCTATCTTCCTGAGAAACCACTGAATAAAGCTACTGTGCTTATAAATCCCAATTGCAGTAAGAAGTGACACAATATTTGCCTACCCGCCTGTTCCAGTGTCTTTTAGTCATATAATCTCCATTCTTAAGTGATCTTCTAAAATTAAATTAAACAAAATGAAACACCTTCCCTGTGACTTGGTTTGGGCATTATATTGCTTGGAAAAAAAATAACACAAAAGCCAGTTTACACATTAGCAGAAAGCATTTTATTGAAGAAAAGCTTTGCCACCTATTTGTAGGAAAGCACAAGAGTTATTAACTCATTTAATAAGTCTTAAATTCCTACTATATATATCCTTTGAGAGGATAATATCAGAATTGGAAATGAAAATTTAAAATTGAAGCAATTCCCCCTGGAAAATGTGTGGGATTTGGTTGTTAATTATTTTAATCAATGGTTAGACAATTATTGCAAAAGTTTTGCAAGCCCAAGTGCAGAGCAGGCATTGTTTATTCATGAAACAAAGGTATTGATTTCCAACACACTAGTATATCATCATGTATATGGATTCCAATGAGAATTTAAAAACACTAACAGTTTTAGAAGTACACATATTAACTCCTTACCATCATATAATTTCTGACACATTGTGTATAAAGATTACAATTACTTTGATGGGAGAAGTGTGTATTTGATAATTTAAAAACCTCCTTATTTCAGAAAACCTCCTTATTTCAGAAGAGTAAGGACCACTGGTACTAGATACTCCAGAAGGAAAGTTTTGATGGGGAGAGAGGCATAATTATTGAGCCTGATTTATGACTCTTAATATGGTGCCAATGTCAGAATGTGGTTTCACACGTAAGCAATCTTGATCAAAAAGAACAAATCTAGAGGGAGGCATCACACTGCCTAATTTCAAACTATACTATAAAACTATTGTAATCAAAATAAAACGGTACTAAAATTAAAAACACAGACAAAAAGCGATGCCATAGAACATAAAGTCCAGAACTAAATTGAAATATTTATGATCAGTTCATCTTTAACATAAGTGTCAAGAACACACAACAAGGAAAGGACACTTTTTTCAGTAAATTATAATTGAAAAAATGGTTATCTATATGCAGAAGAATGGAATTTGACCCTCATTTCACACCATAGACAAAAAAATAAACTAAAATGCATTAAACCTAAACATAAAATCTGAAGTTTAAAACTACTAGAAGAAAACATAAGGGAAAAATTTCTTGACATTGTACTAGGCAATGAGTTTATATACATAAATCCCAATTACATGTAACAAAGCAAAAAATAGACAAACGACATTGCATAAAACTAACAATCTTATACATAGCAAAAGGAACACTCAATAGAATGAAGAGAAAACCTATATAGTGAGAGAAAATTTTGGCAAACTGCATAACCAATGAAGCATTAATATCTAAAGTATATAAAAAATTCTACATGCTAGCAAAATAAAAAACAACCTGAATAAAAAACAAGTGAAGAATCTTTAGTTCATTTCTGCTGCTATAACAAATACCTGAGACTAGGGGACTCATAAAAACACAGAAATTAATTTCCCACAGTTGAAGAACTGGTGAAGTCCAAGATAAAGTTGTGGGTAGTTTCACTATATTGTGAAGGTTGCTCTTCACTCAAAAGATGTTGCCTTATCACCAAACCCTCCTGTGGGTCACAAAAGGTATGTTCTGTACATGACAGAAATGAAAGACAAAACGGGATTGGACTCACTTCCTCTAGACTTTTAAGAAGCATGCTGTATTTATTAGCTTTATACCACTATAACTAAAAACTTTTCACATGCTACTTATGAAGTAAAGAGAGGTTTATTTTGGTTGATAGTGCTGAAGGTTCAAAGGCAAGATTGAGAAATCCACTGGTTTAGGTCTCTGATGAACGTAGCAGATGACAATTGCAGAAGAATATGTCAGTACATGTAGTCACATCTTGAGCCAAGAAGCAGAAAGAGATTGTGACTGGCAGAGCACTAAAGTCACTTTAGATGAAACACCCCCAAGAACGTGAGGACCTGCCATAAGTCTAGTGCCACTTTCTATTACTGTCAGCCTGGGACCATGTTTTTATATATGGGCTTTGGGGGACATTTATCCAAACCATAATAGCCACCAATCCCATCAACAAAGGGTAAACTCTCAAGGCCTAATCATCTTCTAGAAGGTTTACCTGCTAACCTGTTGCACTGGAAATTACTTTTCAACATGAATATTGCAGGAGACACAAGCAATCAAACCATAGCATACTTGAAAAGACATAGCTCAGGAGAAGATATACAAATGGCAAATAAAAAAGTGATCAACATTACTATTCATCAAGGAAAGGAAACTCAAAACTACGATTATATATTTCCTTCCTCTAATTACAGATAACAGTGTTAGCAGGTGCAAAGATAACAGGTAATACTGTTGGTGGGAATGTAAATTGGTCTAGTCATTATGGAAAATTGTACAGAGCTTTTCCCCAAAATAAATAATGGAACTACCATATGATACAGCCATCCCACTGCTAGGTGTACACCAAAAGGATATGTAATCTGTATGTCAAAGAGATAGTTAGATTCTCATGTTCATTGCAACATTATTCATAATAACCCAGGAATGGAAACAAACTTTGAGTCTACCAATGAATAAATGGATATAGAAAATAAAGTGAATATAAATAGTGGAATACCATACATCCTGAAAAGAAGAAAACTGTCATTTACAACAACATTGATGAAGCTGGAGACATTATATTAAGGCAAATAAGTAGGCACAGAAATATAAATATTTGCATGACATTATTTACATATTCAATCTACAAAAGTTGTACTTGGAGCTGGGGAATCACGTGCAAGGTCCTGGATTCCATCTCCATCACCAAAAGAAAAGAAAAAACGTGAAACTCATATAAGCAGACAGTAGAATGGTGGTTTCAAGGACTGGAAACATGAGCAAATGAGATGTTGGTTACACAGTACAATGTTTTAGATAGGCAGGGTGAATAATTCTAGATATGTAGTATACAGCATGATAATTATATTTAAAAATAATATAATATTGACACGAATTTGCTGAGAGTGAACTTCAATGTTCTCAACATTTACAAAATAAAATTATATCCAGGTAAGATGGTTATGTTAATTACCTCGATCATGTCTATCATCTCACAATAGGTGTGTGTGTCTGTGTGTGTGTGTATTAAAACATCATCACTGAACAGCATAAATATATGCAGGTTTTTTGTGAATTATACCTCAGTAAAACTAGGAAAAAATAGGACATTATCATTTTTAAAAAAGCATATGTGGGGAGAAATTAACAAAGATACAAAAGTACAAGAAAAATATAATGCTTCAAATAAAGTTTTCAATTATTTCATCATTCCCAAGAGAGTAATGCTGATAAGGAGCATAGTTTGGTGTGCTGGTGCTGAGGAGGAAGGATTGTTTGAGCCCCCAGGTTTGAAATGAGCCTGGGCAACAGAGCAAGAGCCTGCATCAAAAAGCAAAACAAGGCCTGGGGTTGTGGCTCAGAGGTAGAGTGCTCGCCTGGCATGTGCGAGGCCCTGGGTTTGATCCTCAACACCACATAAAAATAAATAAACAAAATAAAGGTATTGTGTACAACCAAAAACTAAATATTAAAAAAAAACAAAACAAAAACACCAAAATCATAAGCTATACTAAATAGAAAGACTAACAATCAAGTCTCTAATATATTCTCTTTCTAGATTTAATAATATTACTTGATCAAAGATGAGAAAAAAAGAAGCATTAGAGCATTGGAAACTTCGAATAACTTTTCACCTTGAAAATATAAGCAAAAATCATGCTTTCACATTCACAATATTTTATATTAAAAATACATGTTTCTTGGGCTGGGGTTGTGGCTCAGTGGTAGTACACTAGCCTAGAATGTGTGAAACCCTGGGTTCGATCCTAAGCACCACATAAAATATAAATCAGTAAAATAAAGGTATTGTGTACAACTACAACTAAAAAGTAAATTAAAAAATACATGTTTCTCCTGAACAATTCTTAAAATGACCAGTTAATTCATATAACCTACCCACCCAAAATAATAGCATAAATTACACACAATAATTAAATACATGCCTTTGAGCATGTACCTTTTACTTTAGATTGAAGTGAAAAGAAATCATCTGCTTACTAAATGTAAGCTATTCTGAAGTCACATAAGCTATACCTTCTTAATATATGTCTCACTTCCAGAGGTTTTTTTTTTTCAAAAAATTTCTTCCAGCTTTGCATGATGTAGGTCCAATTTTTAAGACCAAAGAAGTCAAGCATTCTCATAGAAATGAAAAATGTTCTTTTTTTCTGTCAGAATAGTTCTGATGAGAGCTAAAATTCTAAATTATAAAGAGTAGGCTCAAATATAAATGTGACATATTAAACTTTCAATTTAAGTCTCATTGGTTATTTGAAATACTTGAAATGAAAAGCCTCAGGTAGGAAGTCATACATGTATTTCCTTTTTCTAAGTTATGATTCTTTTTAAAGCTTTAGAAATATTTGTGCTACATTTTAAATAGGTACTGTTTAATCACATAAATAGTGATTGGCTATCCAAAGTTAGAACATCCTTTATTCTACATTCTCTCTTTTTATGATTTTAGTTGCCTGGTAGAAAAGTAGAATACCAAGCATGAACCACCTGGTCAAAATATTTTTTTTAAAAAAAATATAAATGGTGTTTCTGATTATTTAAATGATACATTTGAAGATTAGTAACTCCATAATAAAGCTAAACAGGGTGAATGCCTACTAAAATAAAACATCAAGTTGGACCCAGAATTTCATAATAAATAGAAATATGTCCATAACATGATAAAATAGTATCCATTATGCCGTGAAAGAAGATAATCACTGCATAAATGTGAAAAGACAACAGATGTCAACACTGAAATGAATCTAATGTTGAAGTTATCTGACAAAGATTTTAAAGCAGTCATCATAAAAAAAAATTTAACAATTATAAATCCTCTTGAAACAAATGAAAAAAAAAACTTGAAAACCTCAGCAAAGAAACTGAAGTTACTAAAAAGAATCAAATAAAAACTTCATAACTGAAAATACAATATTTTGCTAAAATAGGTGTAATAATGAAGTAGACATGACAGAGGACAGATTCAGTGAAATGGAGGACAAATTAATAGATTTTTCTAATATAAAAAAGAGAAAATTGACTTTTAAAAGTTTGCTAGAGTCTCCGTTTCCTGCGGGACACAAAAGATCCAATATTCATATTATACAAGTCAAAGCAGGAGAGACAGAAGAGAGTGGACTAAAAAACTTTGAATGGAATAATAATAGAAAAAGTTTCAGTTTGACAAAAGACAAAAATCTGAAAATTCAAGCAGCTGAGTGAATCCTAAACAAGATAAACCTAAAGAAATCTTCACTCATATACATCATAATTAAATTTCTGAAAATGAAAGGCAGAAATGTCTTGAAAGCAGGTAGAGAAAAATGATGAATTACCTTTAGGCAAACAACTATTCAAATTACAGAGCCTTTCTCGCCTCAAGCCTTGGAGCCAGGAAGCACTGGCATGATTTCCCAAGTGCTGAAATTAAGAAAAAAACAAAACAAAACAAAACAATACTGTCAACCATGAATTCCACACCTGGTGAAATTATTCTTCAAGAGTGGAGGGAAAGAGAGGGAGAAGGGGAATTGCATGAATGGTGAAAGGAGACCCTCGTTGTTATACAAAATACATGTAGGAAGATGTGAGAAAAAAAAATAGCGTTACCCTAGATTAGGTAGAGAGAAGTGATGGGAGGGGGGAGGGGTTGGGGAGATAAGAAGGATAGTAGAATGAAATAGACATTATTATTACTGTGTGTATATATGCTATTGCATGACCAATGTGATTCTGCAACCTGTATACTCAGAAAAATGAGAAATTATATCCCATCTGATTCAAATGTATGATATGTCAAGGTCATTGTACTGTCATGTGTAACTAATTAAAACAAATTAAAAAAAAGAGTGAAGGAAAATACAAATATAAGCAAGAGAAGGTATTTTATCTAAAAAGAAGTTGTTGCCAGTGAATCTACCCACAAAGATCAGTTAAAGGAAGTTTATCAAACAGAAACAAAATTATAAAAAAAAGAATATTGGATCATCAGGAAGGAAGATAACTAGAAAGAGCAGAATGTTCATTCATGCAATGAACTATTGTTCCCTTGGGGCATTTATAAATTATTTTTTATGTTTGAACCAAAAATTAGCAGACTAATATTCTAAACAACATTTAAACATGGAAAAAGTAAGGGGAAAAAAACTAAATGGAAATGAAGTTCCCACACTTAACCAGAAATGATAAAATATTGATACCAGCAAACTGTGATAAGTCATGTAGATATATTGGAATGCTTAGATCACATAGAATATCATAATGCAGAAAAGCTCAAATCACTGTACAACTAAGTAATATGGAATCTTAAAAAATATTTAGGTAACACACAGGAAGACAGAGAAGGATAAACAGGAATGAGAAAATGAACAATGCAATGGCGAGTTAAACCTTAACATATCAATACTTACATTAAAAGTAAATGGCAAAATTACAACATTCGAAAGACAAGACTGGTGAAATAACTTCAATGACATCCAAAGCATATTTCAAACATAATCTGCTTATAGAAATCAAGTCTTAAGTCCCTTTCTACAGCTTCAATAATTTCTCAAGCCACTGCAGACTTCATGTTTTTCTTTATTGTTTTAATTTTTCATTCTCTTCTGATATCTGAAATTTTGTCTTCTAAGTTCAGTTTGTGTTTCTATTAGGGGGTTATTTCTGTGGACTTTATAGTGTCTTATTCTGTTTTGTTGTCAGATCTTCTATGAGATCCTAATAGAAACTGAAGGAAAGTTGGGGCATTTTTTTTTATCCTAAAAATGTGATTTAATACACAAAACATCAGCCTATTATAATAGGTCTAAAATAAATTATACATTTTACAGTTACACAGTACATTTCTCAAGGGTTTTTTTCTCTCATTAATATCAAATCCTCATGATTTTCAACACAATGAAACAAAGACTTCTAAGAGAAATATTCTTTCATGTTCTTTAATAAACTCTTAACTGGATACATGGATGATCAGCTGGAAACTGTTTCTCAGACTCCCTCCATACTTCATATACTTAGAGAATGAGTTCCAGCCAATGTTATGTGAGCACCTGGGACTCTGAAAAGGAAGGTGTCCCTGATCTCACAGTTCACTTTCTCATTTACACTGACTGGAGATTATGAAATCTGGATTCTCAGGCATGCTTGGGTTTAGGCACGGAAATCACATGTTAAGAAGCCCAGAGACACACTTTCTACTTTGGAATTTCATGAACTAAATTTAAGCAGCTACTTTATTATGATTATTTTCCCCTTATTAATTTCTTCAATTGATGTCATGACCTAGAGTTGAGGTCCTCTTTCCTTGTGAGTTGAAAGCCTTTTTGGCAAGTAAGTACAGAATGGAAGAATTGGCATGGTGGGTGAGTGAATCTAGAGGAGCACTATTAACTTGAGCAAAAACTTTTTCCACTTGCCCAAACTCTCCCCTGTCCAGCCTCCATACCCCCACACACTACCGACAGTGCATATGAAAGTCAAAATGAACCCAACTATTATGAGTAACTATAATATACTAATAACATTTTAGCAAAAAAAAAAAAAAAAAAAAAAAAACAGTACCAAGATTGCAGACTCAAGATAGCATAATATCCTCCTGAAATGTACCAACTCCTGGGAGAATGACCAATTCAGAACCAGGGAAGGACATATATAATGTTAACTGGAGACATCTTGGTATCAGAAAATAAGGGAATTATGAAAGACATTGTCCAGGTATCTCCAGGCCATATTGAAAAGTAAAATAGCAAATCACAGTAGTGATAAAATGTATAGGAGCTAATGGGAAAGGGCTACTGATAACCAAAGATGGGGTAATTTGAGTAGCAAGAATAATAATGAAACCAATGGATTAAAATACACAAAATATATCAACACCATAATGATCTGTTAGAGGCTCATGTATTAGTCACTCTTGAAGGTTGTTAGGATACTAACTCATCTTCTAAAGATGTGTAAATAAACAGAATAAATCACAATTTTATCTTGCCTTTTCTGTGTGGACCATAACTAAATGGGCGATAAATGAGTGTTCTTTATAGAAGAATCACAGCTAATAAGAGCACAAGTACTAGAATTCATTTTTTTAAAAATCACCAATTTGAAAATTCTAATGACATTGATTAAGTATGCAATAGTTATCAATATTGCTAAAAATGTTTACAAAAATTGCTTGGAAACATAAATGAGTTTACAAGGCTTATAATGGCAGAACATATGAATAAATCTTTATATTACTAAAAGGAATATTCCCTCTTATATTAATGCAGTAACAAATCTATAGCTCCACATTTGAATTATTTGTGCATTTTCCCCCTCCAAAAAAATTTAATCAAGATTTCTATATCTATCAAGTTCACATGAAATAAATTAGAGATAACACCACAAGGTCACCATTAGCAAACTGCATAATAAACAAATTCTATATGAAAATTGATGATTTTCTTCAAAAAGTAATTAGTATCTTAAAATGCAGAATACAACTGTAACAAATTAAGGATATATAATCTATACACAATGCGTGGGCACACTTATGTCCTCTTATTGGCAAACAAACTACAAAGACATTTTTCAAACCAATGAATTTTTTGAATACAGGTTGGCCATCACATAAATTTAAAGAATAATTTTTAATTTTGCTGAACTAAAATATGCTTATATTATTAAAAATCCTTTTGTCTATAAGGAAAGTTGAAGAATTTATGAGTAAAATACATGGTATCTGGAGTTTACTTTCAGTTATTCCAGTAAGAAGAAGGATTGAAGAGATGGGAATTGAAACAAGAATTGGCAAAATATTGATAAAATATCATAAGCCCATGATAGTTTATTGTATTAGTCTCTTTAATTTTGCATGTGTTTACTGATTCCATATATAAAAAAAATGGAAAGTAAGGTAATCAAATTATTTCCTTTACAACCTATAAATATAGCTGAGAAAAAGAAAGATCTACCAACTTTTGACTTATGTACAGCTTTGAAAAAAGTGTATATTCATTTCTGCTCCAAGCCTGAGTGACATAGGTGACATACCAATAATTTAATTCTTAGAAAAATTAGCATGCTTTAAAGAAGCAAATTCATCACAGGGAGATAGAAGTCTGTGTTCCAATGTTTGTGGTTGTTTTGTTGATTTTAATTTATATTTAGAAAGCACAGTGCTAAAAAAATGCACCATGAAGTTATTTTTATTTTATTTGTTCTTTGTAGATATACATGATAGCAGAGTGTATTTTGACATATTTATACAACGTTGGAGAGTATATTTTATTCTATTTAGGTTCTCAGGCTTATGGTTTTACGGGATGTGGAAATTCATTGCAGTGTATTAATATATGTATATAGGAAAGTTGTGTCAGATTCATTACTCTTCTTCCCTATAACTGTTCCCCACTCCATTCCCTTCATTCCCCTTTGTCTAATTCACTAAACTTCTGTTGTTCTTCTCCTAACATTCTGTGTTGTGTGTTATCATCCACATATCAGAGAAAACATTCAATCTTTGGTTTGAGAGATTGACTTATTTCACTTAGCCTGATAGTCTCCAGATGCATCCATTTACTGGCAAATGTCATAGCCATTCTTTTTTATGATTGAGTAGTATTTCATTGTGTATGTATACCATGTTTTCTTTATCCATTCATCTGTTGAATGGCTCCTTTGTTGGTTCCATAACTTAGCTATTGTGAACTGAGCTCTATAAACATTGATGTGGCTGCATCATTGTAGTATGTTGATTTTAACTACTTTGGATATATAACAAGGAATGGAAGAACCAGGTCAAATAATGATTTCACTCCAAGTTTTTGAATAATCTCCACACTGCTATCCAGAGTGATTACACCAATTTACAATCCCACCAACAATGTATGAGTACACCCTTTTCTCAATATCCTTGCCAATATTTATTGTTACTTACATTCTTGATTGTTGCCATTCTGATTGGAGTGAAATGAAATCTCAGAGTAGTTTAATTTCCATTTCTCAAAATGTTGAGATGTTGAACTTTTTTTTGTATGTTTGTTGACTATTTATATTTCTTTTTCTGTGAAGGGCATGTTCAGTTCCTTTGTCCATATACTTATTGGGATTTTTTTAAAGTTAAGTTTTTTGAGGTTTTTTTGTTTGGTTGTTTGTTTTTAAACCTGCAGATTAATGTTCTGAGGTACAGGTGGCAAATATTTTCTCCCATTCCGTAGTCTCTCTTTTCACACTCTTGATTTTTTTCTTTGCTATGAAGAAGTTTTTAGTTTGATAATATCCCATTTGTTGATTCTTGATTTTACTTCTTGTACTTTAGGAGTCTTGTTGAGGAAGTCAGTTCCAAAGCTGACATGATGGGAGTTCAGTCTACATTTTCTTCTAGTAGGCACAGGGTCTATTGTCTGATATCTAGGTCCTTGATCCACTTTGACTTGAGTTTTGTGCAGTTTGAGAAAAAGGGAATAAATTTCATTCTGGAGTAATAATATGAGTTTCTAGTTTTCCTAGCACCATATTGTAGAAGAGGCTATCGTTTCTCCAATGCATGTTTATGGAACTTTTGTCTAGTATTTATATGGGTTTTTCTCTAGGTCTTCTATTCTGTTCCATTGGTCTTCATGTCTGTTTTAGTGCTAATACCATGATGTTTTTATTATAGCTCTGTAGTATAATTTAAAGTCTGGTATTGTGATGCCCCCTGCTTCACTTTTCTCACTAAAGAATGCTTTCTTTGTCTATTCTTGGGCTCTAATTTTTCCAAATGAATTTCTTGACTGCTTTTTCTATTTCTATAAAGAACATGATTGGAATTTTAATAGGAATTACATTAGATCTTTCCATCTTCTAAGCTCTTCTTGAGTTTCTTTCTTTAGTGTTATATAGTTTACATTGTAGAGGTCTTTTACCTCTTCGGTTGATTCCCAGGTTTCTTTTGTTTGTTTTTTCAAGGCAATTGTGAATGGGATAGTTTCACTAATTTTTCTTTCAGCTGATTCTTCATTGTTATGTAGGAATGTAATTAATTTATGGATGTTAATTTTGTATTCTGCTACTTTGCTATATTTGTTTAGGAGTTCTAGAAGTTTTCTGGTGAAGTTTTTTGGGTTTCCAAATATAGAATAATGTTGTTGGCAAATACAGAGAGTCTGAGGTTTCCTTTTCCTTTTCATAATCCTTTAATTTCTTTATTTTTCCTAATTGCTCAGGCTAGAGTTTCAAGGATTATGCATCCCTGTCTTATTCCAGTTTTTGGAGGGAATGCTTTCAATTTCTTTGTTTAGAATGATGTTTGCCTTCAGTTTAACCCATATAGTGTTTCCAATGTTGAGGTATGTTCCTACTATCCCTAGTTTTTCCCATGTTTTGAATATTAATGGATGCTGTATTTTGTCAAATGCTTTTTCTGCATCTATTGAGACAATCATGTGATTCTTCTCTTTAAGTCTTTTGATGTGGTGAATTGTGATTTTTGATTTATGTACGTTGAACCAACCTTACATTCCTGGGATGAACCCACTTAATCATCATAGTAAATTAGCATTTTAACATGTTTTTGCATGTGATTTGCTACTGTTTTGTTAAGAATTTTTGCATCTACATTCATCAAGAATATTGGTCTGAAGTTTTCCTTCCTTGATGTGTCTTTGTCTGGTTTTGGTATCAGGGTGATACTGACTTCATAGAATGAGTTTGGAAGGGTTTTCTCTTTTCTATTTCATGGAATAATTTGAGGAATATTGATGTTACTTCTTCTTTAATAGTATGGTAGAACTTGACTGAGAATCCATCTGGTCTAGGGCTTTTCCTTTTGGTAGACTTTTGATGACATTTTAATTTTCATTGCTTGAAATGGGTCTGTTTAAATTTTCTATGTCCTCCTGATTCAATTAATGTGTCTCCAGAAATTTGTCAATGTATTTATAATTTTCTATTTTACTGGAGTATAAATTTTCAAAATAATTTCTGATTATCATCTGTATTCCAGTAGTGTCTGTGGTGATAATTTCTTTTTTAATCACAAATTTCAGTATTTTCAGTTTTTTCCCTCTTTCTCTTGGTTAGCTTGACTATGGCTTTATCAATTTTATTTACTTTTTCTAAGAAATAACATTTTGTTTTGTTGATTTTTTGAATTTTTATTATTCTAATTTCATGGATTTCATTTCCGATTTTAATTTCTTCCTGTCTTCTACTTCATTTGATATTGTTTTGTTCTTCCTTTTCCAGGGCCTTAGATGTAATATTAGGTTTTTTATTTGGTGACTGTCTATTCTTTTAATAAATGTGGTCAATGCAATAAATGTTTCTATTCAAATCACCTTCATTGTGTCCCAAAGATTTTGATATGTTGGATTGCTATTCTCAATTACCTCTAAGAATTTTTTTTTTAATTTCACCCCTGATTTCTTCTGTTATCCTTTGATCATTCAGTCACATATTATTTAGTGGCTAGGTTATAGAATAGCTTCTATTTTTTATTTTATCCTTGATGTCTAATTTTGTTCCACTATGATAGAATGCAAGATAGTATTTTTTTTATTTGCTAAGAGTTGCTTTCTAGTCTAAGTTATGGTCCATTTTAGGAAATGATTCATGTGCAGTTGAGAAGAAAGTGTGTTCTGTCATTGATGGGTGGAATATTCTATATATGTCAATTAAATCTAAATTATTAATTGCATTATTTAGTTCTATAGATTCTTATTCAGAATTTGTTTGGACAATCTATCCAGTGAGGTCAGAGGCAAGTTAAAGTCATACAGTGTTATTGTGTTGTGGTCTATTTAGTCCTTGAAATTGAGGACTAAAAGTTTAATATACATAGATGCTCCATTGTTTGAGGCATAAATATTTGATTGTTATTTTTTGTTGTTTGATTCTCTTAAGCAGTAAAAAATGTCCTTATTTTTTTCCTTCTGAGTAACTTTGGCTTGAAGTCCACTTTATCTGATATGAGGATGGAAACTTCGGCTTGTTTATGAGATTCATGTAAGTGATATGATTTTTTTTTTCTATCTTTTACCTTCGGTCTGTGGATGCCTTTGTCTATGGGGTGAGTCTCCTGGAGACAACATATGATTAGGTCTCTTTAAAATATATTCTTCCAATCTCTTTTGATTGATGAGTTTAGGCCATTTGTATTCAACATTAATATTGAGAAATGATTCTCTGTTAGTTTGATTTATTTCTGGTTTTTAATTTGTATTCATTTCTCTCCTGATTTATTATTATTCTAGTATAGTTCCTCACTTTACCAGTTTTTAATTTTGTCTTTCATTTCTTCTTCATGAAATAGTTTATTGACTATGTTTTTTAGTGCAGACTTTCTATCTGGGAATTCTTTTACCTTTTGTTTATCATGAGAATTTTTTTATTTTATTGTCAAATCTGAAGCTTAATTTTGTTGGGAATAGTATTCTTGGTTAGCATTCATTTTCTTTCAGAGCTTGGTACATATTATTCTAAGACCCCCTGTCTTTTAGGGTCTGGGTTGAGAAATGTGCTGAAATCTGCACTGATTTCCCTCTCAATGTGACCTGCTGATTTTCTACGACAGCCTTTAAAATACTATTCCTATTCTGTATGTGAGGCATTTTTATAATAACGTGCATTAGTGTGGGTCAGTTGTAGTTTTGTATATTTGAGGTCCTGTTAGCCTCCTGATTTTCCATTTCATTCTTAAGGTTTAGGACATTTTCTGATATTATTTTATTGAAAAGATTGTGCATTTCTTTGGATTGTATTTCTGAGCTTTCATCTATCCCAATAAATCTTAATTTTGGCCATTTAATTTTATCCCATATTTCTTGGAATCTCTGTTCATGGTCTCTTAAATCTTTTCTCCACAGTCAGTTTTGTTTTTGAGATTATATGTTTTGTCTTCATTGGCTGAAACTAAATTTTTCAAGTGGTCTAGTCTTCTGGTGATGCTTTACAATGAACTTTTAATTTGGTTTATTGATTCCTTTAATTCAAGAATTTCCTTTTTTTCCAGAATTTCTTTCTCTTTATTGAATTAATATTTTACTTTATTGTATTTTCACTTTGATTCCATTCCCTATGTCATCTTTTACCTTTCAAATCAGTTTCACTATGAACTTTCTAAATTTCTTCTCTGACATGTCTTGCACTGTGATGTTGGTGGATTCATAACTGAGGTATTTTGGTTTGTCTGCAATAGTCTGTTCCACCGTTTTTTTCATGTTGTTTGTGTGCCTACCCATTTGACATTATGGATCTGAGGCAGTAGAGTTTCTATCCTGTGAACTCACAGTGTCCCTGAAGCTTTCCACTACCTCAAAGTTTAGGGAAGGACAAGTAATAACAGCAACCAATGCAAATTATGTACAACATTAAAGCAAATAGTCCCTACTATGGCACTTACAATGTTAATTGACCCAATAAACAGAAATGATGTAATCAGGTTTGCCAATGTTAAAAACAGTAAGTTTGCAAAAGGGTGTACAATTTCAAAAGGTGAACAGGGTGAGAACAAAAGAGATGTAGGATTTGATGATTATGAGGGAGGAGGTGTGAAAATAAAAGTAAAAAATTAAAGGAAGCATGAAAGAGAGAACAATAGAGTGTGGCTGTTAGCAGAAGAAAAAGAGAATTAAGGAAAACAGCTAAGTGAGAGAAAAAATACAAAACAAAATAAAAATACACTAATCAAATATCTTAGCCCTCAAAAGATTGACCCATGAAAAATAACTGCCTTTAAAAATGCTAGAAATATCCCATCTGATTCAAATGTATGATATGTCAAGATCATTATACTGTCATATGTAACTAATTAAAACAAATTTTTAAAATGCTAGAAATAAAAAAGAGACAAATATGTATAAGAGTCCATGAACTATTCAGCTCAGCTCACAATTAAACAGGAAAAAAAATAAGTTATCAGTGAAACGTTAAAATTTTTTTTTCTGTTACAGTGGTAAAAAAAATTTTTCTATGAGAATATATATTTGTTGTCTATTTCCAAATGTCTTTCTTTCTGTTTCTTCTTGAGGTATGTAGTGTCTATGATACTATTGGCCACAGGTTATCAAATTCTCTCTTTCTGAGTTGCTCAGCAAATTGCCAGTTGGAGTTTAGAAATTCCTATCTTCCCTTCTTGGCCATGTCAGGTAGAGTGGGCCAGAGGGTGATGCCTGCTTCACCCTCAGGTTCTGTGAGAGTAGCTCCCAGAGTCTGAGCTCCTGAAAGCAGGGTTGAGCCTAGGGAGGCTCTAGGTTCTTTACTGAATGGCGATTAGTCTGAAGACTTTAAATAAGCACACACTTCATGACATGTAAATGGGTTTGTTTCTGGATCCAGCTCAGGTTTTCCAGGTCTTGGCACCCAGAGCTGCTGGCCTCTGACCTGCAGCTGTAGGATGGCTCCTTCCTCTGTTCTTCACAGGCAATTAGGAGAGTCTCAGCTTCTATCCCAATTAGTGTATTGTGCTGCACATCTTCTGGGTCAGTCTGGCAGTGTCTTTGATCTCTGATCTTTCCATACTACTACATACCACAGGCCTCCTAAAAACGTGGGCTGCCTTTATTCTGCTATCCCTCCACTGTTACCTTGAAGGGACTGCTCTGGAAGGTGCTGGAAGCAGTGGAGGGATTTCTTCCTTATTCTATTGATATCCAAACTCCTGATTCCTCATCTGCTTTGATATCCAGTATTAATTCCCATTTACATCCCCACCCCTTTTTTTCCCCACACATATTACTGAGAAGCTGTCATACCCATTTTCTCAGTTTCACATCCAGAGCATCTAGGAAAGCTGCCTCCTCTATTCTGCCATCTTGAACATTCTGCTCTAGTGCTTTATAGGAACACTGGCATCAATGATTTCACTCTCAAACTTTCGGTCCCTTTCCACTCTTAAAAGTTTTAGGAAAACCTAAAGATCTTTTATTGTAGATTATGTTTATGTTTATCCAATACTAAAAGTAAAATGAGCAACTTTTATATAATTTGATGTTAAAATAACAAGAACACAGACATTTAGTTATTGGGAAGGATTTTTATGAAAAATAACTATATTTTCAAACAACTGATACATACAGTGGCATCGTTGCATATTTTTGAAGGTTTCCTGATATCTAACCACTAGATTTTTGTATTGATTAGTGCATAAAATCTATAGTAACACAGTGTTTAAAGTGGATGAAGAAACTTCAATTTCTCATAGATATGTGATCTAAAAATGGAAGATTGTCTTAATAGTGTTTTTAGATAATCATGGCTATTTTGTAATATTGCACTAAAGCTAGTCAGGCAAGAGTTTCTTAAAGATTAGTTGTAAAGTGAAATTAATTAACTTTTCATTCTCAACTACATTCAAATTCATTTATTTTGTATGGATTTTTCAGTCATGCCAAATTTTGTTATATCACTCCATGGCCATTTGGAAAATGCCATTTTACTGAATTATGCATGTCTTCCAATGGTGGCACACTTCATTATACAATATTTAAAATCATATTTAACATAATCTCCAAACCTATCAGAAAAGTTTCCAAGTTTGTAGTGGCAAATTCAAGTGTTTCAATATACTAAATTTTACTTGAAATCACAAAATTTGTCATTAGTAACAAAAGTGTTCAGTTGTTTTTCGTAAAATGGCAGGCTTATCTTGTTTATTTTCAATAAAATGTATTCCAAGTGCTCAAGTATTACAAGATGAGCTTCCCTGTCCAAAGATACGGAGTTTGAAACTTCTGCTACAAAATCAAAAACTTTTGACTACCAATATGCATCACAAATGGAAAACTCCACACATGTCCTCATGTGACAGGTTCCTGTCAAAACACAGGTGCACTAAAAATATTGTATGAAATTATGTATCAGCTATGTTTATAAGGTATATATGAAAAATAAATGAATTTCATATTTAGAATTTGGTCTAAGATATCTCCTTTTATATATATGCAAATGTTTCAAAATCTGAAAAAAAATCCAAAACCAAATATTTCTGATCACAATCATTTCAGATAAGAAATACCTAAAATAACCATAATTTGCATGTCAACTGTTCTTTCAAGTAAGTTGATATTTCACAAAAAAGAAAGAAATAGACAAAATGAAAGACAAAGATATAAAGAAAGAAGCAACTAATCCACTCAACACTCAAAATAATCATACAAGTGTTTTTGTTAGAGAAAAATCATTAAACTGGTATATATCAAATCATTTCAATGCATACTTCACATTTAATCAAATAGAATATTAAAAACATCTACCAAAGAGTTGACATTTAATAAAATCAATAACTTTAACTGCTTCATAAAGGGAATTCTTAAGTGTAACTGGCACTTTCATTACTATGAATGGACAGCAGAAAAGAGTATGATTACTAGTACATTTTAGAGCCACTGCCTGAATCTTACTAAAATGTCAACAGTTTCACCTAACACAAACATAAACTGTCAACACAGTAAAAAAGGTAAACACTATTCCTGATTACAGTTTGGACCTCAAGGATACCTTAAATGATCTGAAAGACCTCTGTGGGTCCCCAGGCCATGGTCAAGATTGAACATATTATTTCAGTTTCTTCTCACATATATTACAATTATTAACAATTTTAAGGGAGGTAACATAGAAATGAGTAGGCAGAAGTGGTAATTTCACACATATTAAGTCATTAACTGCTTCATCAATTCAGTTCTCGTGTCCAAGTTTTAAATGAAAAATATATCACCAATGTAAGATTGCTTATTCATATTGTTTTGATTTCCTCAAAACAATAATATATGGTATACTGAATTCTTCCTGCTAGGTATTTGGAAACTTGAAAGAATTTATTTAAGCAAAAAGAAGGGGAGGATGGAAAAATAAAGTACTGAAAAATGAAACTGATCAAACTATGTACATGTGTAAATATAGCATCATAAATCCCATTATAAGTAAAATTACAATGCACCAATAACATTTAAATGTTAATTTTTTAATTTTTAGATGATCATAATTTCATATGCAGCTATAAGATGTAATACAGAGAGGAATCCTGTGCGCCCTCCTTCAAGTTTTCCCCACAAGCAATATCCTCCAAAACCATAGTACAGTATCACAGTTTGATACTGACATTGATATAGTTAAGATAAAGAATATTTCCATCATCAATATCCTTCCTATTGCCCTTTTATGGTCACAAACCTTCTCTTCCCCTTCCCTAATTCTGGCAATTAGTAAACTTCATTTCTATAATTGCATTATTTCATGAATTTTATATAAGTAGCATTATAAAATTATATATAAATTATATACATTTGAATTTTTTGGCTCAGCATGATTTGTGGGGGATTTGTCTTAGTTGTTGCTTATGAATGATTTGATCCTTTCTCTTACTGAATAGGAATCTATGTGTGGATCTACCACAGTTTAATTCACCATTTGAAGGATATTGGGGCAGTTTCCAGTTTGGAGGTGTTTTTTAAAAAGCTGCTATGAATATTAATATATATTTTTTGTTTAAATTTATCTTACTGCCTCTAATATAAATATGCAGTGCTAAAATTTAAGGGTGACATGAAGATTGCTTGTTTAGTTTTTAAGAAACTGTCAAACAGTGTTTTTAAATGAATATACTATTATATATCCCTACTAGCATTATATAAATGATTCCATATTTATACATGCTCTCCAGCATTTGGTGATATTACCATTATTTATTTTAGCTATTCTAACAGATGGGCTATGATGTCACATTGTGGTTTTAATTTATAAATGTTAGATAAGTTTTATATCCATTGGTCTTGAAGGCTCAGTTCAATTTTTTTCAGTCTCTTCTATCTCTATGTCCAGAGTGAACAATTTCTTTTTTTCAGTTTACTGATTTTTTTTTGGTCCCCTCCATTGGGAAGTTGTGCCCAGTGAAATCCACGTTGATTAATTCAGTGCTCTGATCGTTTTTTCTGGATTTGACTATGCCGCATTAATAAACAAATTAGAAAAAAAATTATTATTTATGAATAAGATCATGCTTTTTAATTTATTCTAATTTGTTATATATGACACCAGATTGTAATTCAATTCATATTACACATATAGAGCACAATTTTTCATGTCTCTGGTTCTAGACAAAATAGACTCATGACTTCATGACTTCATACATGTAATTAGGGTAATGATGTTCATCTCATTCCACTGGCTTTCCTATCCCAATGCTTCCTTCCTTTCCCTCCATCCCCTTTGCCCTATCTAAAGTTCTTATATTCCTCCCATGCACCCCCCCTTCCCCATTATGACTCAGCATCCTCATATCAGAGAGAAATTTGGTTTTTTGGAATTGGCTTACTTACTTAGCATTATACTCCCCAACTCCATCCATTTACCTGCAAATGCCAAGATTTTCTTCTCTTTTAATGCTGAATAATATTCCATTGTATGTATGTGTATATATATATATATATATATATATATATATATATATATATATCCCATTTTCTTTATCCATTCATCTACTGAAAGGCATCTAGATTGGTTCCACAGTTTAACTCTTATAAATCGTGCTGCTATAAACATTGATGTGGCTGTGTCCCTGTAGTATGTTGTTTTTAAGTCCTTTGGGTATAGACCAAGGAGTGGGATAGCTGGGTCAAATGGTGGTTTCATTCCAAGTTTTCCAAAGAATTTACATACTGTTTTCCCTATTGGCTGCACCAATTTGCAGTCCCACCAGCAATGTATGAGTGTGCCTTTTCACCCACATCCTTGCCAACACTTATTGTTGTTTGTATTCTTGATAGCTGCCATTCTGACTGGAGTGAGATGAAATCTTAGAGTAGTTTTGATTTGTATTTCTCTAATTGCTAGAGATGTTGAAGATTTTGTCATATATTTGTTGACTTATTGTATATCCTCTTCTGAAAAGTGTCTATTCAGTTCCTTGGCCCATTTATTGATTGGGTTATTTGTTGTTTTTTTGTTTTGCTTTGTTTTTTGTTTTTTGTGCTGTTAAGATTTTTGAGTTCTTCATATATCCTAGAGATTAGTGTTCTATATGATGTGTGTGTGATAAAATTTAGCTCCCATTCTGTATGCTCTGTATGCAGCTCACTGATTATATATTTTGCTGAGAAGAAGCTTTTTTTTTAAAGGGAGGGGAGAGAGAATATTTTTTAATATTTATTTTTATTTTAAGTTTTCGGTGGACACAACATCTTTGTTTGTATGTGGTGCTGAGGATCGAACACGGGCCGCACGCATGCCAGGCGAGCGCGCTACCACTTGAGCCACATCCCCAGCCCAGAGAAGAAGCTTTTTAGTTTGAATCCATCCTATTTATTGATTCTTAATGTTAATTCTTACACTATAGGACTCTTATTAAGCAAGTCAGGGCCTAATCTGACATGATGCAGATTTGGGCCTACTTTTTATTCTGTTAGGCACAGGGTCTCTGGTTTAATTCCTAGTTCCTTGATTCACTTTGTGTTGAGTTTTGTTCATGGTGAGAGATAGGGGCTTAATCTCAATTTGTTGCATATATATGTTCAGTTTTCCCAGTACCATTTGTTGAAGAGGCTGTTGTTTCACCGATATATGGGTTTGGTGCATTTGTCTGATATGAGATAACTATATTTATGTGGGTTTGTCTCTGTGTCATCTATTCTGTACCATTGGTCTACAAATCTATTTTGGTGCCAATTCCATGCCATTTTTGTTACTATTTCTTTGTAGTATATTTTAAGGTCTGATATAGTGATGCCATCTGCTTCACACTTCTAGCTAAGGATTGCTTTAGCTATTCTGGGTCTCCTATTTTTCCAGGTAAATTTCATGATTGCTTTTTCTATTTCTTTGAACAATGTCATTAGGATTTTCATTGAAATTCCATTAAATATGTAGAGTGCATTTGGTGTATGGTCATTTTGACAGTATTGATTCTGCCTATCCAAGAACAAGGGAGGTCTTTCTATCTTCTAAGGTCTTCTTTAATGTTTTTCTTTAGCATTCTGTACTTTTCATTGTAGAGGTCTTTCACCTCCTTCGTTAAATTGATTCTCAAGTATTTTATTTTATTTTATTTTTTTGAGGCTATTGTAAATGGGATAGTTTTCCTCATTTCTCTTTCATAGGATTTGTCACTGATATACAGAAATGCCTTTGATTTATGGGTGTTTATATCCTGCTACTTTGCTGAATTCATTTATTAGTTCTAGAAGTTTTCTGGTGGAATAATGCTTTTTTAAATGTTGAAAATGGAATAGACATAGAATATTTTTTTTTCTTTTGTGGTACCTTAGAATGAATTAGTAGAACTGTTCTTGTCACTGGAGGAAACAAAGAAACAAAACAGAAGACAGTCTTTGCAAGTTACCTGACGGACTAACAACTAGTATTTTATGTCAGTTTTGGTCATATTAGGGCTACCAATCCTTAAATTTAAAACACTGAACCTTGCTCACTGAAAACCATGGTACTATTTAATCCAACAGCAGTCATTAATTCCTTTTAATAGAATAATGCATCAATGAAGCACAAGACTAATTCCTCTTGAAACAGCTTTGTACATCCAGAAAGCTTGATGAGACCATGGGAAGCCAGGCTGGAAAGGAGGATGAGAAAGAAGAGGGGAGAGGCCACAGGAAGTGCAGCCTGGGAGGGGTGAGTGCTGCCACATAGCTCTGTGACAATGCAGACCCACGTGACCATGAACAAAGCACCATTTCCCTTGTTTACTAAATAAAGAGCAGGAATTTTAAGACCCTCAAAAGTGCTACATGTCTGGCTTCACAGGCTGGTACTAAGTCTGAATAGAATAAGCTAGCAATGTTTAAATAACAAATGAGCAATTATTATTTATGAAGGAAAAGGAGTAGGAAATTTCATTAAACTTGATCCCAGTAGAAACTTGATTTTCACATTAATGCCTTGATCAAAGGCATTTCCACTCAAAATTGTCTCCTTTGGGTAAAATGTAAAATTAAACATACTTTAAAAGGCGAATCTAATGAGTAGTCAAGAAAAGTCATTCCTTTGATTAAACACTATACATTGAGGATAATTCATGAATCTGCCCACTCTTCCCTAATCTTACACTGAATTAATTAATGCCTCTGCAGTAAAGGCCTGTGGGGGGAAAAAACTTTGACAAAGGGTTTTCCAGTGCTTAGGAAGTTAAACTCAGAGCCTCGGCTTTTGTAAACCTGCATCTGGAGAAGCTGCATTTTAGTTTTAAGTAATTGTCCTCCTATAGTAGGTCACAGAGTTTCTTTGAAATTTCTTGGGCAAGAGTAACAAGATTTTTTTTTTTAAATTGACTTTTGAATTACTCAAAATATCATAATGAGTGAGAAAGGGGAGCAGGCCAAACTTGACAGCAACATATTTCCAAAGAAGGTATTGCATCCAATTATTAATAATGTTTAGTTTGATTTTTGAAGTCTGGAATTATGTTTCACACTGACTTTACAAACAGCCTCTAAATATTTTTTCAAGAGTAGGAAGATAGCAGGGCATGGTGGCATACACCTGTAATCTGCAGTGTCTCAGAGAAGGAGGCAGGAGGAAAGCAAGTCTGAGACCAGCTTCAAAAACTTATTGATGGTCTCAGCAATTTAGAGAAAGCCTGTTCCAAAATTAAAAAAATAAAAGAGGATCAAGATATAACTCAATGGTCAAGTGCCCCTGAGTTCAATACCCAATACAAAAAAAAAAAAAAAAAAANAAAAAAAAAAAAAAAAAAAAAAAAAAAAAAAAAAAAAAAAAAAGAGTAGGAAAAAAACAGGGTTTAACTTTCAAAGTGTAGAGAAGATGAGATCAGATTAAATAGCTCCATTTGAGTCAAGTCAGAAAAGCACTGTCTAGTTAAATTCATGGGCTAGCACTAGAAAAAAGCTTTCCTACACATTTGTTGATGTACTTACTATAAACACAAGGCATAAATATTTCACAGGTAAGAAAACTGAGGATTAGATGATTTGTTTGACATGCTTATATTGAGCAGCTAATAAGTGATGAAAATAAGATTCAAATCTAGAACTCAAGGTTCCTGAGAAGCAAATAGGGATTAAAGGAGAAAAATAAGGTACAATAAAGCCATTTGATATCTTCTGTGGCTATTTATACTTCTCCTCTTTCACATGTTTGATTCTATCATATTCAGTTGGACAAGTTCAGCCACGGATATCATTCTCGGGAATCACTAGATATCTTGGTGCTTCCTACCACACAGAAGCTCAATACAAATGCTCCTTGACTTATGATGGGATTACACAGCTGATAAACCCGTCATGAGTAGTAAATAATGTAAGTCAAAAATGCATTTAATCTACACACCTAACCCTACTGAACATCATAGTTTCAAGACAGTCCTCTGAAGAGCAGCAGTTACTCACCCTACTCACAGTGTGGCTGACTGACAGCTGCAGTTCATGGCCTGCTGTTTGACATCACACAGGAGAAGACTGTATCATGGAACGGTAGCCCACAAAAAGTCAAAATTCAAGATATCTTCACAATGCATCTTCTATTGAACAGAAATGGGTTTTGAACCATCATGAAGTCAAAAATTTGTAAGTCAGAATATGGTAAGTCAGGGGCCGGCTGTAGTTGAATTCCATCTTTGTTGAAATACAGTTATTACTTTTCCTAGGTTTTAATCATTTGATCCCACCAGGAGTAAGAGATCCATCATTGGGAGTTTAATCAGGATTACTTCAAGGTGGCATGGAGAGGAGCACAGGGTTTGATAAGGCATAGGAAGGCAGCATGATACCACTGAGCACAGGAAGTAAGATCAAGGAAGGAGCCAGAGCCACTGGGAAGCAAAGAGAAAAGTATAGTGTAAAGCTGCCTCAACTGCTTACCTAAAACTAAACTGCATCAGAATCATGCCTAGAATTTTTCTCTCCTTTTGGTTCTCAGCATAGAAAAAGAGAACATGAACAAAGGCAAAAGGAGATATGAGGATTCCAGGGCTGCAAAATTTTAAAGTTTACAACTTGATCAATACATGAAAAATGTTCAACTTCTCTAGTAACTAGAGAAATGTAAATCAAAACTAATCTTAGATTTTATCTCACTCTAGTCAGAATGTGAATTATCAAGAATACAGGCAATAATAAGTGTTGGCAAGGATGTGGGGGAAATGATACACTCATACATTGCTCTTGGCACTGCAAATTGGTACAACCACTATGGAAAGCAGTATGGAAATTCCTTCAAAAACTTGTAATGGAACTATCATTTGACCCAGCTATCCCACTCCTTGGTCTATACCCAAAGGACTTAAAATCAGCATAATATAGTGATGTAGCCACATTAATGTTTATAGCAACACAATTCACAACAGCTAAACTGTAGAACTAAACTAGATGATCATCAATAGAAGAATGGATAAAGAAAGTGTGGTATATACTCACAATGGAATATTACTCAGCATTAAAAAGAATAAAATTATGGCATTTTCAGGTAAATGGATGGAGTTGAAGACTATCATGCTAAGTAAACTGATCCCCCAAAAACCATATACCAAATATTCTCTCTGACAAGTGAATCCTGATCCACAATGGGAATAGGGTAGGAAGAATGGAGGAAATTTGATTAGAAAAAGGGGAAGAAGGGGAAGGGGAGAGGGTATGGGGGCAGGAAAGATGGTGGAATGAAATGGACATCATCACCCTAGGTACACATATGACTAAACATATGGTGTGATACTACCTCATGTACAACCAGAGAAATGAAAAGTTGTGCTCCATTTGTGTATAATAAATTAAAATGCATTCTGCTGTCATGTATAACTAATTAGAATATTTTTTTAAAAAAAGAAAAAAAAAGTTTACTTTTAGTTAAAGAAGAGTAAACTAAGGATTTCCAAAAGTCCAAGACACCTTCCTACCATGAGTTACTACTTTTGTTCACGTGTTTCTAAGTAGGCAAGAAAGACACCTGTCTGGGATAGACCATTGATCTGAGCGATTGCCACAGCTTTGAACTCTTGACTACCTGATGGGCACAGTGCTAAATTTCTTAAGTACATTAGCATATGCAATCATTTCAACAACCCTGTGGAATAGATTATCTATACTCAACCATGATACCTGAAGACATTTCACCTGAAGAGGTGAAGTCCTCATCAGTCATTGAATTCAGTGATTGTCTTACTCTATTGAGCCTGCCATAACAAAATACCATGAATTAGCATCTTACAAACAACTGAAATTTATTTCTCACAGTCCTGTAGACTAGGCACTCTAAGATCAAGGCACAAGCAGAATTAATGTCTGGTATACATGCAGAATTGATTCACAGATGGTCATTTTTAGTGGGTTTATTTTTTCCTACAATGTCATCACATGGCTGAAGGGTAAAGGGTCATTCTCAACCTTCTTTTAGTAGTTTACTAATCTCAGTCACAGTGTTCTGCTTCACAGGATTCAGTCAGATCCCATAGGCCCCTATGACAATAAACAAAAGTTCTCAAGAGGGTAGATGATATCTTTTTTTGAATTAGCTAGTTTCTTTTTTCTTTTGATGAAACACAATACCTTAGATCCAAACCATAACATCACCTTGTGGGTTAGGATTTCAACATGTGAACTTGGGGAGGACATGAACATTCAAATAATAGCATATTTGAGTGACAATTTAAAGCCTGCTCTTTAAAAGTCCAAAGCTTTACAGATCAACCTTTGCATTTAGAAATGTTTTATTTAGAAAGAGGATGGGGAGGGTAATAGCAGCAATATTTACAATTATAGCGTGTATATAGTGACCATTAATTATGTCAAGCACTGTGAAAAGCACTATAAATGAATAATCTTTAAATCTACCCTGAGTTTTCTCAGATAGGAATTACAAATTTTTGCCATTTTGATGAGGAACTAGAGGCAGAGAAAGTGAACAATTTGTCCTGATGGTGGAACAGAAGTTCTAATCAGCGCAGTTGATTCCACAGTTTTATTCCTGTCAATTAGGAGTCAAAATGAATGATAGTTCAACGGGAATGTCTAAAAAGAATGCTTTTATGAATGTATTCTTGAAGGAAACCCTGCATGCAACTGATAAATTTGTAATTTCCACCAATATTTATATTAATCTGTTTATCTGTATAGACTATCAAAATTATGACACCTTTGAAAATTAGCAAAGATGAAATAATTGATAGCATTTACTGAAAATCATTAAAAATTTTTAGATAACACCAAAAAAGGATGCTTTGCCAAGTGACCCCCACCTCTGATATTTTACCTAGATCGTTCTGCTTTTATAAATAAAAGTAAAGCTTTAATTTTAAGAATCATCTTTTCACCTGGTCCTGAATTTTTTTAAATTGACTGATCCTTCTGAAATTTTATGTAGCCCTTATTCCATGGTTAAAATATTAAGAATCCTTTGTAATACTTTCTGTCTACTGAACCTGTAGGAACCCTCTCTTCCGCCCTGTTGTTCCATGCAGGTCTCCTGATAGTCAGATCTCAAGTAATGATTGACTCTGCAAAGATACACTGATCAAAGTGACCCAGATAAACCTTCCTCACTCTTGTTTTCCATAATATAGCTCATCTTTGCTGTAAATTTTCCATGCAGGAACATCAAGTTCCCTTAATACCAGGAGGTATTCTTGGGCATCCTTATTAACAAGGATTTATTTATTAGGTAGAATGTATGATGTTTCAGTCCAAATATCAAAAAAAAAATCCTTTCTACATGCTAGGCTATGTTCCATCCCACAAGTCAGTGAGATCCTCAAATATAAGCTAGTTCTTCTAGTTCCCAAATTGGTTCACATGCTCATATACATTTTTAGTAGCTTTAAACAAACAAACAAACAAACAAAAAGACAATAAGCAAAAGTTTTCAAGTGGGTGAATGATTTTTTTTCTTAATTAGCTAGTTTTCTTTTTTCTTTTGCTAAAACTCAATAGCTTAGATCCAAACCATAACACCAGCCATCCCCCAACAGGCCCTGTATTTGTACACACACAGCCCTGAACTTTGACTTGAAAGTCATTTGGAAAAATTCTGTTTGATATTTAAAGAGAAGTCATTAAATGCAAGTATTAATGACCACTGTGAAACTGCTCATTTCACTTTCAGTGCACTCATTGAAGCCCAACAAGCTGGAAATAGAAAAGGAAGCCATCATCCCTTTGATAAGGTGTCGTCTGCATTAGAAAATCTTTCAGCTGGAATTTAAAATGCCAAAAATGGAAATTTATTTCATCAAGCAATACTGAGTTGAATTTTTAAATATTTTTACATTTAAATTTATTGCAGTAAGTATCCTGAAGACATATTTATGATGATGGGGAACTGCCCTGATTTGTAGTGATTTATACGTGCAGTTCATAAGCAAACACCTGGAAAGCTAAGTTGGTTTTGATTATAATTTGGGCAAAGGAATTCATCTATTTTTGAGTTTTCTTACCTTAAAATTATGAACATCTGTGTAACTGAATGTTCTTACTCCTTAAAATGAAAACAAGTGAAAATAAATTTCCCTTGGTGAGTGTAAAGGAACCTAATATATAAAATTTTATATATTAGGTTATTATTTGAATCTTTATTTAGTTTCCAGTGGCACATTATTTAACTGATTTTCTAACATAAGTGGTAACATTTTTAGTACTAGTTCTCTAGGTGGCGGCTTATTCTGACCACTGATAACTTTCCTTCTCCCCCAAATTTCAGCACTTATGTCTCCCAGTTCTGATTTTATTACTGAAAAATGCACTTCTCGTCTCTTCCAAGGCTTTTTATTTGCTCTTGTGGTCTATTCCTAAACAAGAATGAAAATATTTGTTACTTCCAGACCCCTGTTGTTATTCTCTCTGGGTCCAAAGACTCTCCCTTCTGTTACACCGTGGTGTGCCAGATAACTCATTTGGTTTTATTATTACTGTAGTCCTGAAGAATGGATCCATTCAATGTTATGCTGGTCTTAAAGAGGTTCCCTGACACAGAGAAAAAAATTTATATGTTTTTTAACCATTAGGTATTTAATTTTAAAAGCTGTTGAGAAATATATATTTAAACGGGGTACTGTAACAAGGATATTTTTCACTTTGACCTCCTGGGCAGGTTTAGGGAGAAAAGTATCTAATTTATGCAAAATCACACTGATTCTATAAATGAATATCTTATACTTCATAAGAGAGAAATAGGATGTAAGGATGCAATTCTATTCTAAGAGTGATTTTAATGGCAAATGTTTTCTTCATGTCAGGAGGTACTATGAACCTGAGAACCCGATAGGTATGCATCTCCACGGGATAAAACAAAAATTTTAAAAAAAGGCTTTTAAACAGATAGAAATGTCCATACATATCCTTACTCTTCCAGTTGACACAACCTTCGAACAATGAGCCCCACAGTAGAGAGAATACCTAAATTCTAGATCTTGGTTTCTAATATCATTCTCTAAAGCAAGGAATCAGGGTTTCCTAGATAGGTAGGTGGTTCTAGGCCTAGGACACAGAATGCACAAAAGGAATCAAGAGCATGTTGTGATTTCAGAAAATACAGAAACGCCTTAAGAAAGAAGCTACACAATAAAAAACTAGTGATAAAAGGGAAAAAAATCTATTACAAATATCTATTTAAAATATTTCCTTCTATTTTCATATGATGCATTTACTGCTACAACAGTAGTACACATGATTCATATCACGAGTTATATGTTTCAAATAATTGGTTATGATACTCAGTTGTGTGTGTTAGAAAACACTTATCAAACTGGCAAAAATTGCAATTTTAGGCCCAATAAATGAAGGGGAAAAATCTCATTTCTGTTTTACTGAGTCCAAAATTAAAGAATCGGGAAGAGTCCAATAACTATGTCTTTATCATAGTATCTACACACACACACACACACACACACACACACTCCATGGTCTGAAACAATCCTTATCTAAGTTTGTTTCTTGCTTCTATAACAGAATACCCCAGACCAGATCTTTGAAAAAGAACAAAAATGTACTTCTTTCAGGTCTGGAGACTGAGAAGTCCAAATCTTCACCTTATAAATTTGTAACTTAAAGCCCTAAAGTTAAGGGGGAAAAAAGTTTTTATAAACAAACTGCTAATTTCATAGTGGCTGTCTGTCTGAGGAGTTCCACATACCTGTTCCTCACCAAAACACTATGATGAAAATTACTCTTTAAACAAAAATAAAAGCCTTTCAAAGTCTCCAGGAATTTGTCTAAGGACATAGAGCCCATGAAGAAACACCGGCTCGAGAATATCTGTGAAACTTGAGTGTGAACAAGTGTCTGTTGCACTGGAACCTGCCTCACTTCCTCTCCACCCTCCTCAACTTAGCAGGGTAGGCACTGCACTCCCCCGTGGGTCTGGCCAAGAAGACAGGGCTTTATTTCCTCTCAGCTCCCTGTCAAGGACATCGTCTCTCAATGATAAAAACAGGCCACTACTACTTTACATCCTCTTCACCTCTAAGCTGCATTAGAGAGGATAAATTCTTAACGAATATAGCAAAAAGATTAAGTTGACATTTCATCATCCTTTCCCACTTACGGGGCATGGGCTATTTTCTAGCCACCGCAGGGCAAGAATAGTGGGGCTCCAAGAGTCATAACATCAGATCACTCAGGGGACACAAGACCCATGGCCAAAAGTGCAAGCCTAGGAGAACAGAGGTTAAGGTTATTGCCGTCACCCAGGGCACTGTCTTTAAAAAAGGGTGACACTCTTATCTCCAGCTGTGAATAAATAACTCAGAGATTTTGCTTGTGGGAGAGACAGTCCATAGAAGAGAGAGCTCTGAAGTTTTCCCCAGTGGAACTCATGTCCTTTGAAACAGAATATATGAGGAAGATCACATTGAAGAGTACTCTTAAAGACAATGTATATTTTATAGTAAGTTAAGAGGTGTCAGGTAGTACCATGAGACCAATAAGCCAAACCATTGGATATCCATTTGACCAGATAGAACTGAAAAAGAGACAGCTAAAAAAGAATCCTCCAAGAGTCAGAAAAGAAATAATGGCTTTAATTCTACTTCTTGCTAAGGGGCCTGAATCAAAATATGGAGTAATATATGTCCCTAGAATTCAGTTGAAAAGAATCAGAGCATTCTAACAACTGATTGTGATTCCAACGGAGGCATATAACTTAACACAAAGATCAGGGAATACATACAGAAAGCCCTGATAAAATCACTGTGGTCACCTTGTGTCTGTTTGTATGCGCAAGATTAATCTTTCTGAGGAGAAGAATCAAAAAGTGAAGAGTGTGAACCATAAACAGAAAAAAAGAGGGGAGGAGACAAGAGAAACTGCCTATGTAAGTGCCAAATATTGGATTTAACACACAACAAGGGAACCATTATGAAATGTTCAGATAACTAAAAGAAATGATATTTGTAGAAATAAAAGAAGATGAAAGGATAATATCTTATTAGTGGAAAATAACAATAGAATGATATTTGTTATTAAAAAGAAATTTCGTAACTGGTAAATACGATAACTGAAAATTAAAAAAAAATCACTAGGGGGACTTAATAAATTTGAACTGGCTAGAAGAAAGGATCAGAAAACATAAACTTGGATTGGAAAATATTTGGCAGTGAGAACAGAGAATTAAAAAGAGGGAAATCAATGGATGCATCCTAGAGAAATGTGCCATGCATCAATAGTAAAAGCACAGGCATAATATGAGTACCAGGAAGTCAGGAGAAAGCAAAAGGAGACATTAGCGTTGATATTTGTGAAACTTGATTAAAAACACCAATCTATACATACAAGCTGCTCAACAAAACCCAAGTAAGATAAACACCAAGAGATCTGTATCCAGACACATCATTATAAGAATTCTAAAACATAGAATTGAAAGCTGCAAGAGAAAATGATTCATCACATACAAAGAAACATGAAGATGATTTATAGTAGACTTGTCAAGAGAAATAATGGAGACCAGAAGGCAGCAGAATAACATATTCAAAAAGCATGGGAAAAAACTGTCAACTAAGAATATTAATTCCAACAAAACTATCTTTCAAAATGGAAGGCATGACAATTTCCCAGATAAATAAAAACTAAGAGAATCCTTTGATAACTGCCTTGTAAGAAATACTAAAACAAACTGAAAATATATAGACCCAAGTGTTAATTGTTATGGGATGGATGTGATGTGACCCACCCCCCAAAAAGCTCACATTAGGTAATTCAGGAATGTTTAGAGGTAAAATGATTAGATGATGAGAGCTATAACTTCATCAGTAGTTCTATTTGATGGTTGATAATTTGAATGGACCAACTGGGTGGTAAATATTGGCAGGTGGGGTATGGCTGAAGGAAGTTAGGTCACTAGGTGCATGACTTTAGGTTTTATATCTTCTCTCCTCTACCTAGCTTTTTTTGAATTCTCTCTCTTCTCTCTCCCCAACTTCCAGGAGCTGAGTTGCTTTCCTCTGTTGCACCTTTCTGCCATGATGTTCTGTGTTGCATTGCCCAGAGCAATTAATGATATCGGTATAGGCAATGATTTTCTGAATAAGATATAAAAGTATGATCACCAAAAACTAAAATAGACCTGTTTATTATCAAATCATGCTTCATCTGCACAGCAAGGGAAATAATATAGTGAAAAGACAACTTATAGTTGGGAAAAATACTTTCAAAATCTCCATTTGGCAAGGAATTCATAGGCATCAGAATATACAAGGAACTCAAACAAATTAGCAGAAAAAATCCAATTTAAAAATCAGCAGATGATCTGAATAGATATTTCTCAAAGACTGATGTACAAATGCCCAATAGGTATGCGAAAAGTTGTTCAATATTACTAATCATCAAGGAAAGTAAAATCATAACCACAATGAGATATCACCTTGCCCAAATTAGAAGAGTTATTATCAAACAAAAAAGAAAAAGAAAAAAAAAACAAGTATTGATAAAGATTCAGAAAAAGGGGAACTCACACACTCCTGTTGGGAATGCACATTAGTAAAGACATACGGGAAACAATATGAAGTTTCCTTAAAAACCTAAACATAGCTAAGTACAGGGGGAAAAACTAATAATTCCAGCTACTCAAGAGGCTGAGGCAGAAGGATCACAACAAGTTTAGCGTTAGACTAGGCAACTTAACAGGATTCGTCTCTAAATACATACATACATACATACATACATATATACAAAAGACAGGGTCATAGACCAGTGCTTTCCCAAATGCACAAGGCCATGAGTTAAATTCCTAGTAGCACAAAATATAAAATAAAATAAATAAGTACAACCTAAACATAGAACAACACATGATGTAGCTTCAGTACTGGAAGAAACAGAAATAGAATTATTGTATCAAAAAGACACCTACTCTTTCATGTTTATTGCAATGCTATTCACAATAGCCAAGATAGTGAATCAACCACCATGTATAAAATGGATGAATCGATAAGAAAATGTAGTTCACATACACAATGGAATATTATTTAGCCATAGAGAAGAATGGAATTCTGTCATTTTGGACAACTTGGATTAAAGTACATATCCTTATGTTAAAGGAAATAAGTCAGGCACACAAAGAAAAGTACTACCTGTTATCACTTGTATGTAGAGTGTTAAAAAATGTTGATCTCAGAGAAGCTGAGCATAGAAGATGGTCACTAGAGTTTAGTACAGGAGGAGAAAAGCGAGATAGAGAAAAGTTAGGTAGCAGGCACCAAAGCACTTTTAGGAGAAATTAGTTTTTCCATTCGATAACAGTAACTATAGTCTGCAATCATTATATTTCAAAACAATAGAAGAGTTCAAAAGTACCCAACACATATAAATGATAAATATTTTAGGAGAGGGAAATGCAATTATACTTAACTGATCATTACACATCATATAAACATATTGAATTCTTAAACGGAACACATACATAAATCAAACATGGACAATTAAAAATAAAAGAAATTATAAAAGGGAAAATAGAACTATCAAGCACCCACTGATCTTTATATCAGCATCCTATGTACTACAGGCCTAAAAAAGGTTGACAGAAAGGTTTGCAAGCTAAGGGCCTCACTAATCTGCTGAGCCTAACTTTGAACTTGTGATCCTTCTGCTTTAACCTCCCAAGTCACTAGAATTACAGGCATGTGTCACAAGGCCCAGCTAGTATTTAGTTTGTAAAACATTTTTAAAAGCTTTGTTTCAAGGTTTTTTTTTAAAGGACAACTAGTAATAGTTATTACATGATTATTTATGATATACTCAAATATATATTTATTATTGCATTCCTTAACTTATGTAAAATCTAATTATGTAAGAAATGCACATAAAATAGTCTTTTGATTCCTATAATATGCAAAAATTTAATATATTTAACTATAACTGATAAAGGACTTGGATGAGAAAAAAGCTACATAATAATCTCTGTAAATATATGCAATTCAACTTCCTCTCAGCTTTTTATTAATAATTGTAACAATGTATCATTGAGTTTGTAACACATATAGACATAGTATGTATAATGCTTTGGGGGTAAGAGAAGAAAGCTACATAGGCACAAGATTTCTAAATCTCAGTGGAATTAAGTGAGGGTTCAATTGAAATGTATTCTGATAAATTAAGATGGTCTATCAGCTATACAGCCACCACTAAGAAAATAATTCAAAAGAAATATAAGCAAAATATACATTCTTCTTCAGTGCACATGGAATATTTTGCATATGCCAGGACATAAAACAAGTATTAAAAATTTAAAGGAATTTAAATCATGCTAAGTATGGTCCCTAATCACAATGGACTGAAATTAAAGATCAATACCAGAAAGAAGTTTGGGGAATCATAAGTGTGTGGAAACTAAACAACATGTTACTTGGGGAATCATAAGTGTGTGGAAACTAAACAACATGTTCCTTAAAAAGCAATGGGTAAAACATGAAATTAAAAGGGAAATCAACATACAAATTTTAATTAAAAACACTTTATTGTTCAGAAAGGTTAACAATTACCTGAGCCTTTGGGGTGTTACTGGTGTTGATTACTCCTGACAGATCAGGGTGGTAGTTGCTAATGATTGGGATGACTTCATCAATATTTAAATAAGATAACAGTGAAGTTTCCACATGAACTGACTCTTCCTTTTATGAAGGATTTGTCTGTAAAATCTGTTGTTCAGTGAGGCCACCTTCATCAATTCTCTTAGATAGAACTTATGGATAACTAATAGCTAGTAACTTGGGGCAACTTCAACAGCAGCTTTGTTGCTCACCTTACACTTCTGTGATGGAGATGGTGTCTTCCCCTAAACCTCACAAATCAACCTCTCTTGGCTTCAAACTGTTATTCTGCAACTTCTTCAGTGTTCTCAGCCTTCATGAAAAAAAAAATGAACAGCATTGGACCTTGTTCTTGTTGGGTGTGTGGGAGACTCCCCCTTCTCCCAAGAACATCATGGAATCCCTTACCCCTCCCCATCCTCTCTGAAGGATGCCAAATTCAAAGGTTTTCTCGACCAATCCCCCGCAGGACACAGTGTCCCCTGACTGTTCCTGCCAATCAGCACCCCCCACATCCCCTAAGGAACCCTTCTTAAGCCAAAGCTTGTAAGCACACGCTCTCTTCTCTCTCTCTGCCCTCCTTCCTCTCCTCTCTCTGTTCTCTTCCTCTCTGCCCTCTTCCTCTTCTTTCTCTCCTCTCTCTACCCTTTCTCTTTCTCTCTGCCTCTCCGTTTCTTCCCCTTTGGGCAGCCACCCCGCCCCCGCCCCCAGTAAAATCTCTTGGTTGAATCTCCATCTCGGGTGAGTCACTCACCTTTCAGTTCTGAATTAAGCTTTGGCTTTAGGGAATGTTCTATCTCATTTTATCTTCCCTCCAGATGAATACAACTTTCTCCATATCAGTGGTAACATTTTTTTTTTTAATTTTTTTTTTTTTTTTACTTTCTAAATCTTCATATGTTCACTGGAATAGCACTGTTAATGTCATTAGAGAACTTTTCTTTTGCATTCACAACTTGGCTAACTGGCACAAGAGGCCTGGTGGGAAAAAAAATGCACTGATAGCTTCAACTCAATTCAGGGATTTATATGCCTTTGGTTACAATTTGTAAAAAGTGCAGTATCTGCGAAGCACAATGAAACAAGGTATGCCTGGACATATACATGCATATGTATGTATCTACACATTGAGCTCAACATGATGACAAAGCTGAACATTATAATCTCCATTTGATAGAGGAGGGAACAGAACTACAGTGAGGGTAAGTGACTTCCTCAGGTTTCACAGCTCATAATTAGTGGAAGGAAGGAGAAGAGGGAGGTGAATTCAGACCACCTGAATCACCCAGTGAAATCAGAACAGAGAAGGGAAAGGTTTCCAAGACTCTCCCACCTTACAGCACTTGTACTGATGTGCAGAATCACAGTATTTTGGTGGATTTTGAAAAATATTTTTAATGGTAATATAAAATTTTATTAAATTTTTATTTTAGTGATATGGAACATAGGGGTTTATTCTCTAATTGCCAATTTAAACTTTAATTTCAAAGTTTTTTTTTAAATGCACTTAGATGTGTTGGTTTTATCTACTTTCAAGAAATCTTTAACTTCCTGATAGCCATTAGTTTTGAAAACTCTTAATGAATTTAATAGCATCTGAGGAGGGTTACACAAATGTAAGATTATAACCCTGTGTGAGAAATAAGATTCAGAGAGAAATGAAAACTACAAATGATAAAAATTCTATTTATGTGAATATTGTTAGTTATGGGTACTAAGGCAAGAAGAAACAGTTTAAGGGAACAAATGTGCTCAGAAAATAAATGTATCATTTAAGTCTTTCAAGAGGCATCAATTGATGTTTGAACAAAACACAAAGCTATAAAAGCATTAGAGGAATTTATCCATACACATTTGGCTTGCTATCGGAAATAAATATTTGGGAAGCACATCAATACCAGAGATACTTCTATATAATCATAACAACTACATTTTTAATAATTGAGGAAGACAGGTACATGCATAGGAAAGTAAAAAGAGAACTGCATCAAACGATATTATTAGTGGTTGTATGTGTTTCAATAAATTCTTGGACCACTACTAAGGCAGTATATAGAGAGCTCAAGAAAATGGCATTGAGAGGTTGTTAGGGCTAACTCATAAATAGGAAATGAGTTGCAGGATAGTATGGAAAATAGTGACAGGCAAAATGGTCCAAATCCTGAAGTGCTGGGAGGAAATGATTAAAGGGTGGTGGGATTAGAATCAAGATTCCTTTCAGTTCTTAAGTATCTTTGTTTCTAAAAGAGGGAGAGGCATTAAGTATAACATTGTCCAGTTGTTGTTTTTTTTAATATGTTGAATATACAGAGCACTTGGTGTGCTTGGCTTGTTTTTGTGCCTACATTTATTTTTGTGGTTTTATTGGTGCCTTAAATTTATACACAATAGAAGAATTCATTGTGACATATTTGTACATGCACCTAACATAATTTAATGGCAGTCATTTCATGCTTCCTGGCCTTATAGTAATCTGTCTACATTTTATACTTCCAGTTGATGATCTAGGAGGACATTTATTGAAGAGTTACTGTGGGCTAGACATTTGTGCAATGTTTCTGACAAACATTATTTCTAACTTAAAACAACTACAAGAGAAAACATTTGACTCTTTGACTTTCTGAATCTGGTTTATTTCACTTAGCATGATGTTCTCCAGTTCCATCAATTTACCAGACAATAACATAATTTCATTCTTCTTTATGACTGAGTAAAACTCCACTGGGTATATACATAACAGTTTCTCAATCCATTATTCTATTGAATGAACCTGGGCTGGTTTCATAACTTGGCTATTGTGAATTGTGCTGCTATAATCTTGAAGTAGCTGTATCACTATCTTACGCTGATTTTAATTTCTTTGTATAAATATTGAAGAACGGGATACCTGGTTCACATGGTGATTCTCTTTCTAGTCTTTTGAGGAATCTTCATACTAATTCCCAGAGGGGTGCACTAACTTGAATTTCCATCAACAATGTGTGAGTGTATTTTTTTCCCCACATCCACATCAGCATTATTATTTCCATCTTAATAGTTGTCATTTGGACTCAAGTAAGAAAAGTATGGAAAAGACAATGAGATTTTGTTAAAAGGCAGAGGTCAGATATCATAAAGATAGAGGGAAGATCAGTGGAGTCGAAGGAGGAGATTGAGAAGGAGGAAGGAGGAATGGGAAGGGGAGGAACTGTGGAATAAATTTGACAAAATTATGCTATGTGCACGTTTAAATATACCATGGTAAATCTCACCTTTATGTATACCTATAAAAAACAGACTAAAAATAAACAAATAAATTAGTAGAAAGAAGACCCATAGAGGAGAGGAAGGGGAAATAGAAGAGGGAGAAGGGGAGGGAAAGTGGGGAGCACAAAGGTTTTAAATGGAGTCCATTAAATTCCATGTATGAGTAATTGTGTCAAAATTAGCCCAGTGACTATGAATAATGTGTAATGCTCCATTAACAGCATAGAAAATTATTAGAAATATATTAATATTCTTGTTTTTTTAAATATTTATTTTTTAATTTTAGGTGGACACAATATATTTATTTTTATTTTTATGTGGTGCTGAGAATCGAACCCAGTGTCTCACATGTGCTAGGCGAACACTCCACCACTGAGCCACAACACCAGCCCAATATTCATGTTTTTAAAGACAAGGGAAACTAAGGTACACAATAGGTGAGACACTTTTCCAAGAGTGCCTAGTAAGTTTTAGAAGTGGAATTCAAGCTTAAATACATGTAATTAAATATATATGTTCTTTTATATTAAATTATTTACTTATTCTAATTTGTTATATATGTCAGCAGAATGCAATTATTTTCATATTACACATATAGAGCACAATTTTTTATGTCTCTGGTTGTATACAAAGTAGAATCAAACCATTTGTGTCTTCATACATGTACATAGGGTAATGATGTCTCTCTCATTCCACCGTCTTTACGACCCTCATGACCCCTCCCTTCCCTCCCTCCCCTTTGTCCTATCCAAAGTTCCTTCATTCCTTCCAGGCTCCCCTCATCGCCATTATGAGTCACCATCCTCATATCAAAGAAAACATTCGGCCTTTGTTTTTTGGGGATTGGGTTACTTCACTTAGCATTATATTCTCCAACTCTATCTATTTGCCTGCAAATGCCATGATTTTATTCTCTTTTAATGCTGAGTAATATTCCATTGTGTATATATACCAAAGTTTCCCTATCCATTCATCTACTGAAGGGCATCTAGGTTGATTTCACAATTTAGCTATTGTGAATTGTGCTGATATAAACTTTGATGTGGCTGTGTTCCTATAGTATGTTGTCCTTTGGGTATAAACCAAGGAATGGGAATAGCTGGGTCAAATGGTGGTTCCATTCCAAGTTTTCTAAGGAATCTCCATACTGCTTTCCATAGTGGTTGTACCAATTTGCAGTGCCACCAGGAATGTATGAGTGTATCTTTTCCCCCATATCCTTGCCAATACTTATTATTGCTTGTATTCTTGATAACTTACATTCTGACTAGAGTGAAATGAAATCTTAGAGTAGTTTTGAATTGCATTTCTCTAATTACTAGAGATGTTGAACATTTTTTCATATATTTGTTGATTGACTGTATATCCTCTTCTGAGAAGTGTCTGTTCAGTTCCTTGGCCCCTTTAGTGATTGGGTTATTTATTTTTGGGGGGTTTAAGGTTTTTGAGTGCTTTATATAGCCTAAGATTAGTGTTGTATCTGATGTACTGTGGATTGTATTTAAGCAAAGTGAATTAGGTGAGATATTATAAAATCACTGAAATCCAGCAGGACTAAGAACCAAGAATGTGAGTTTTAATCACCGAGTAACTGTCAGTTCTTCTTGAGTTAGCAGCACACCTCTACCTGCTTTCATGACTTGCTTCATTGACTGTGAATTGGTGGTTCAATGATTGTTTGGAGAATGACGATTTGTACATAGGTGTATGTGACGATTCCCTGCAAGGATGATGCATTCCTGCCCTCCGCCAAGTACAAGTCTACACTTACTCCATCGATTAGTCACTAATAATTTTACCATATTGTGATGCAGCACCATACTGTTCTTATAAACATCTATAACAAAGTGTGAGCCACAGAAATTGTGTTAATAAGAAATAAAAAGGCTGGGGATGTGGCTTAAGTGGTAGTGCACTCGCCTAGCATGTGTGAGGCACTAGGTTCGATTCTCAGCACCACAAAAAAATAAAATAAAGATATTGTGTCCACCTAAAAAACTAAAAAATAAATATTAAAAAAAGAAATAAAAAGTTTTATTCCAAATTTCAGAGCTCAAACAAAACCAATACAGAAGTCTTTTCTTAACTGAAAAGTTTGCTTTCTATGCTTTCAGTAACTCGTAGTTAACTGCAATCTAAATAAATAGAAAATTCCATAAATAAGCAATCCTTGAATTAAACTTATGTCTATTTTGAGTAGCATAGTCAAATCTTGAGCTATCATCCTTCCCTTTCCCAGGCTGTGACTCATTCCTCTGTCTGGTATATGTCCACCCCATATACACTACCTGCCCATGAGTCATTAATAACCATCTCAGTTATCAAATAAACTTTGCACTATCATAGAACTTGTGTTCAAATAACCCTTGTTTTACTTAATAACGTCTTCAAAGTATAAGAGAAATGATGACAGGAATTCAGATAGGTAAAAGAAAAGCCACAGCTACTTTCCTTATTTGAAAGGACTGCAAATTGGTACAACCACTGTGGAAAGCAATATGGACATTCCTGAAAAAACTAGGAATGGCTCCACCATTTGATTCAGCAATCCCACTGGATTTAAAATTAGCATACTACAATTGCATAGCCACATCAATATTTATAGCAGCACAATTCAAATAGCTAAACTATGGAGACAACCTAGGTGTTCATAAGCAGATAAATGGATAAAGAAAATGTGAATATATGCACAATGGAATATTACTCAGCCATAAAGGAGAATGACTCTATGGTATTTGCCAGTAAATGGTGGAACTGGAGACTATCATGCTAAGAGAAATGAGTCAGCTGAAAGAGGTTGCCACTTAGTACTAAAGATGATGAATGAACAGATGGGGAAAGAGAAAATTGGTTTGCATTATAAACTCTTCTTTATCATTTAATTTTTACCATATTTATGAAATATCATTATATAAAGTAAATGAACCCTTGAAAAAGAGTATTAGCTGTGTTTAAATCCTCAGCAGTACTAAAAGAGACTTTAACAGTAATAATTACCTATATTTAAAAAATAGTCTTCAAATAAAAAATGTAGTGAAGTATCCCAAGGACCAGAAAAAATAAGCGAAAACCAAATCCAAAATCAATAGAAAAAAAATAATTTATGAAGTTAAGAGCAGAAATAAATAAAACAAATACTGAAACATAATCATAACAATAAAAAGATCAATGAAAATAAGAGTTAGTTTTCTGAAAAGAAAAACAAAATCAACAAACCTTTACCTAGACTAACCAAGGTGAAAACACAAATAAATAAATCATGAAAGAAAGACTTTACAACTAATGCCACAGGACACAGTGGATCATCGGTGACTATTAGGAAAAAAGATATGCTAACAATCTAGAAAACTTAGAATACATGGGCACAGATGATCAAAGTTGAACCATGAGAACACAAAAAAACTAAGGAGACCAATACAAGTATGGAAATTAAATCATTAATAAAAATTTCCCAGAAAACAAAAGCCTAGGGCCAGATGGCCTCACTATTGAATTTTTTCCAAGTTCTATTTTCTTTTATTTTAAAATTAGTTTTATTAGAGTCTTATTAAAACTTACACATGGGCTGGGGATGTGGCTCAAGCAGTAAGACATTTGCCTGGCATGTGCAGGGCACTGGGTTCGATCCTCAGCACTACATAAAAATAAAATAAAAATGTTGTGTCCGCTGAAAACTGAAAAATAAATATTAAAAAAATTCTCTCCCTCTTCTCTCTCTCTCTCTCTCCCTCCCTCTCTCTCTCTCTCTTTAAAAAAAAAACTTACACAAACATAAATACAAGGTATAAACCCATTTAGGTGTACATCTTTTTTTTTGTGATTTTCAAGCTATTTTTTTATTGGTTGTTCAAAACATTACAAAACTCTTGACATATCATATTTCATAATTAGATTCAAGTGAGTTATGAACTCCCATTTTTACCCCAAATACAGATTGAAGAATCACATCGGTTACACATTCACATTTTTACATAATGCCACATTAGTAACTGTTATATTCTACTACTTTTCCTATCCTCTACTATCCCCACCTCCCCTCCCCTCCCATCTTCTCTCTCTACCCCATCTACTGTAATTCATTTCTCTCCTTGTTTTGTTTCCCATTCCCCTCATAACCTCTTATATGTAATTTTGTATAACAATGAGGGTCTCCTTCCATTTCCATGGAATTTCCCTTTTCTCTACCTTTCCCTCCCACCTCATGTCTCTGTTTAATGTTAATCTTTTCCTCCTGCTCTTCCTCCCTGCTCTGTTCTTAGTTGCTCTCATTATATCAAAGAAGACATTTGACATTTGTTTTTTAGGGATTGGCTAGCTTCACTTAGCATAATCTGCTCTAGTGCCATCCATTTCCCTGAAAATTCCATGATTTTTTTCATTTTTTGGTGCTGCGTAATACTCCATTGTGTATAAATGCCACATTTTTTTTTTATCCATTCGTCTATTGAAGGGCATCTGGGTTGGTTCCACAGTATAGCTATTGTGAATTGTGCTGCTATGGACATCCATGTGGCAGTATCCCTGTAGTACGCTCTTTTAAGGTCTTCAGGGAATAGTCCGAGAAGGGCAATACTGGGTCAAATGGTGGTTCCATTTCCAGCTTTCCCAGGAATCTCCATACTGCTTTCCAAATTGGCCGTACCAATTTGCAGTCCCACCAGCAATGTACAAG